>NW_027555847.1:229772038-230364538 GCF_003287225.1 Phascolarctos cinereus | reverse complement strand
AAGCACTATTTCTTAAGCACCTGCTATACACAAAACACTCTGCTGTGTAATGGGAATATGAAAATGTTACAGATGATACAACCTCTATTCTTAAAGAGTCTACATAGGATGGCAGATGTTTAGCTGGAAGGGCCCCTTTAGAGATTATCCACCCAGCTCCCTCATTTACAGATGATGAAACAGAGTCACAAAGGTAGTAAATTATTGTGAGGATTTGAGTCCTCACACCCTCTGACTCCAAATTCTGCAGTCTTTCCACTGTGCCACTCTACCTTCTACAATCTACTAGCTCTCCTGCTGACCATCTATATGATTTAAGGCAAAGAGGTTCTTGCCAGCTCTGAAATAAATTAATAATAGCTAGTGTGAGCCAGTAGGGTAGCTAGGTGGTATAGTGGATAGAGTGCCAGGCTTGGAGTCAGAAATACTAATCTTTCTGAGTTCAAATCTGGTACATACCAGCTGTGTGACCCTGGGCAAGTCACTTAACCCTGTTTGCCTTAGTTTCCTCATTTGTAAAATGAGCTGGAGAAGGAAATGCCAAATTACTCCAGTATCTCTGCTAAGAAACGGGATCATGAAGAGTCAGATACAACTGAAGAATGACTGAACAACAACAACAAAGTATGAGCCAGTAATAGTTCTTGTTTCATTAGTGCTTAATGGTTTCTAAAGCACTTTCTTTACCTACCCTCTGAGGATGTATAGTGCAGGTATAGCCTACAGCACTCCAGACATCTCCTGACCAGGATAGATTACAGTGGGACTATCACTTCCTGAGGCCTGGCCCCCGTGTTCCTCTTCATGAAACCCTAAGATCATAGTAGCTGATAGGTCTTTAAAAATCTCAAGACCTATTTAAGAGATGAGGATTTTCTCAGTGGCTCCAATCACAAAGCAAGTGTTGGAAACGGTATTCAGCTATTCTGACTTCAAGTCCAAGATACCACACCTCCTCCCCAGCAGCTACTTCTATGCCTTCTGCTTTGATTAGTCTGAATCCTAAAATGCTCAGAGTTGATATAGGACTTAGAGGCAATCTAGTATAACCTAAACTTGGGTAAGAATCCTCCTCTCTATAATATACTTCTAATTGAGAAGGGGTTAGGGTAGGTTGGGGATCGTTACCTCCCATTCCACCTCTAATTGTTAGGAAAGTTTTCCCTCTATCAAGCCAAACGCTGGTTCTACAATCTTAACCAATTACTACTAGCTCCATTCTCTGGGCCTGAGAAGAACAAGTTTAATATCTCTCGAGATAGCTACTAGGGTCCCACTCAACACATCTTTTCTCCAAACTAATTATCCCCTTTTATTCAAATGATCCTCTCATGATATGATCCCAAGGCCATTCACCATCTTGGCTGCCCCTTTCTCTCCAGCTTATCAAAATCCTTTCTAAAATGTGATTATTAATGAACATACTATGGTGGATATTGTTTGACCAGAGCACAGACCAATGGGACTGTTACTTCTAGGGACCTTGATACTATTGCTCTGTTATTGCAATCTAAAACCACATTTGCTTACAGTCCTCTAAAACCCCAAGATCTTTTTCAGTAGAATTGCTATTTAGAACGATCTCCTTCAACCCTGCACTTAGAGGCACCAATCTATGAATAAACTGCAATTTCAAATATTGTATATTCAACCTTTCTATCTCCTGGAAATTTTCTCTTTTACCTAATTCAGGGATGGAGAACCTGTGAACTCAGGGACACATGTGGCCTCTAGGTCCTTCGATGTGGCCTTTTGACTGAGTCCAAGTTTTACAGAACAAATCCTTTTATTAAAGGGATTTGTTCTGTGAAGTTTAGATTCAGTCAAAGGCCTGTACTTGAGGACCTAAAAGGTCACATGTGGGCTTGAGGTTATAGGTTCCCCACCCCTGATCCCAGTCCTTGTCTTTTACCTAGAAGTTATTACACGGTGAGTCCAGGTGTAAAATATTGCCTCTCTTACCAACTCTTGGGTGAAGTGATTTTCATATTTGTGAAATATCTTATGAAAACTCTGGGTTGAAAGATGTTAACTAATTTCTACTCACTTCTAATGAAATGTGTTTCTAAATAAGCTTACTTAAGATAAGCTCACTTGCCACATCTGTGCACTTGCATGTCATTATAAGTCAAGATACAAGATGTTAGAAGCAGAGAAGGATACTAGTGAGATTTTCCTCCAACAAACCATCAGTGGACCTATTTCATCTCCGTTAGATGAACTTCCTTTCTTATAAACAAAGTCTTCCCTTTGCCATATCTTTGCCTTACTCCTGGTGGTCTTACAATGGCACCTCTAATTTCTGTACCAGCCTACATGGATCCCGATGTACTGTCACCTGTGAAGATGGGAAATACTACAGTGGAAAGGACTGTGAGCCATGCCACCGTTTCTGTGCCACCTGTTCCGGTAGGTGACTCCCAAGAGAGTGGATTTGGTCATTCTGGCTCTGGCACATCTTTGGTTTTATACAACACTGTTCTAGGTACAATGTAGGAAATCACCTTGAAAAACTAAGCAATCAATGCTAGAGGTGCCTGAAGGTGGGCTTCAAGGTACAGAGAGAAGAGCACTGGATTTGAGAGTCAATGGGTTCAAATGCTGGCTCCACCACTTATTTCCTCCTTAGCCTCCCTAGACCTCAGTTTCCTTATGGGTAAAATGAGGAGGTTAAGGATATTTAACATCCTTTCAAATTCCAAATCTATGATCCATGTGTGATCTCTGTGAGTAACATTTTTCTTCCAATTATCACTCAAAGATAAGTGCCTTAAGGAGCTAAATCGTGAAGTGGATAGAGTACCGCCCTGGAGTCAGGAAGATCTGAGTTCAAATATACTAGCTGTATGACCCTGGGCAAGTCACTTAATCCCAACTGCCTCCAAAAGAAAGAAAGAAAAGACTAATCAAAGACAAGTGCCTCAGATTCACAGATTCTTCAATTTTGACTTTCTCATTGAGAGTCCTATAGCCACAACCTCCCTGAATTTCTGTAGGGAATTAACAGTTTTATGGAGGTCTTCTTCACTTTTCCAACACATGTGTTTTTTTGTTGAGAGATGAATATTGGTTGTGGTTCTTGTCCTAAGTAGGAAATGTCCAGTTTAAAAAAAAAACAATAGTAATATTGATGATCTCCAAAGTGTCACTGAGAATTGTCAATATCTCTGCCTAGGTTATTTAGCAAAGCATACATTTCTCCAAAGTGCTGTGGCAGATCTTGGATTGTCTTAGGTTATCTTTACTAACCATTTGTAGGAAGTTTCTGTTCTGGAACTTTTGATGAAGCTGTCCTAATGATGACTTCCCTATTTCTCTTAATTTTAAGGGGCAGGAGCTGATACATGCATTACCTGCAGTGAGGGCTACTTCATGGAAGATGGGAAGTGTGTGCAGACCTGCAGTAATAGTTATTATTTTGACCACTCTTTAGAGAGTGGCTACAAATCCTGCAAAAGGTAAGGACATTTTTCCCTTTCAAATGGTATTATAGTAAACTGGGACTTTAGAATGATGAAACCAGTCAGAAATATTTAACATAGAAGCATTGGTTGAGAACTATACCTTTTATCTTAATCAGTCAATCAATATACATTTATTAAGCACTTACTATTTAATAATACCACCTACTTCACACGGTTGTTGTAAAGAGCAAATAAAATATAAGTAAAGAGCTTTTTAAAACTTAAAGCACTGATGTTGGCAGAGGGAGAGCCTAGTAGGGACAATGGGAAGCAAGGAATATTCCAATTCTCCCTACATGACCAAAAGAGTTGGGGGTGGGCTGGGGTGAGGTGGGGTTTATGAATTAAAGTGTAACCAGTTCTGGAGAGGGTGGCCAGGTTTGTGCTGTGATCAGGATTTAGCCAGGTCTCAGTATAAATGAAATAAGGTAGGAGTGAGAAAGGGGAGAGTTTGAGTTAAAAGCCAGTTGACATTGACATTTGAACAATTTTAGCCAAGGTGTCAGAATCACTGGGATGGGGAGATTATGACCAGGTGAGAATATGCTAAACATTGAGTTCAGGTAGGTTATCATTATTCTATGGGGACCATGAAGCTGATGTGAGGCTAGACAGGTGAACCAATAATGGAGAGTGATCAATGATTTTTTTTTCCAAGAGAAGGAGTGCAAAAAAAAACAAACCTTAAACTATTAAATAAATGTTTGTGATAGTGATGAGGTGGCAGGCACAGTGCTAGGCTCGGGAGGCTAGTAAGACAAAAATGAAACAGTACCTGCCCTCAGAGAACTTATATTCTAACAGGGAAGAAGACAAGAGGAACATAAATAAATACACAGATCATAGAGGCAACATAATAAAAACATGTATTTAGGGGAGGGAGGTCTCTAGGAGCTGGGAGATTAGGAAAAACTACATTTAATAAGGTCTGTGTTTATTTGCCTAGGCTTTTTCCCCATGCCTGGAATAGATTTCCTCCCCCCTTCTACGTTATAGAATTGCTAGTTGCCTTCAAGGATCACCCCAAGTGCTTCCTCATATACCAGGCCCATCCTGATCCTATCAGCCACTACTACCCTCTCCCTGGGCCCCTAGATTACTTTGTACATCATTTGGCATAGTTTTTTGTATTTACTTACCTGAGTATATATTGTTTCTCCCCAATAGAATGGAAGCTTCTGGAGGACAGGAATGGTTTCATTTTTGCCTTTTTATCCCTAGCACCTAGAATACAGCAGGCACTTAATGAATGCTTGTTGAATAAAAAATACTTGTTGAATAAAAGTAGGCTTTGAATTATGATCCTCTGAAGCCTTTGAAGTCCTGTTTCTCTGTTTCAAATATGCAAGATCTTGAAAACTCTTAAGGAAATTTCTACTTGCTATGTTTCCTGTAATATTGTTGAACTGAACAATTATTCTAAGAAAAGATTTTGTGTCATCTCCAAGTGGGGAATTTGGGGGAGATATCATTATGCTTGCCTTCTCCTAAGAGTCATATGAGATAAAATAATAATAAGTCATTATGTTGTTTCTTAGATGTGCTGCCAGCTGTCTGGCCTGCAGTGGTCCCGGAGACAGAAACTGTACCAGTTGCCCTAGTAATTATCTCTTAGATACAGGGGCCTGCGTCCTTGGAGCAATCTGTAAGGATGGTGAGTACTGGAGTTCTAATTTGATCTTCTGTGTGATCAGTTATGATCACTATAATGGGGAACCTCATGAAGTTTAAATTATGTTAAAGGGGTGATAGGCAGGGCAGGCTGATAAGATTGTGTTTTTTGATAGTTTGAAAGAGTGCTGTCAGCAATTAGTAAAAGCTTTCCACTGGTATTCTTACCTGTCATTCATCATCAAATAGTAATTTAAACTATAGAATGATAAAATGAATGAAAACTCTTACCTATAAACAGAAAATAAATCTATTTCCTCCATAAGGATGGAAAACTGATGGTAGCTGAAACATGCATAACCAAGAAAATGGAAAAAACAGGTCCTTTTGTTATTAAAACACTGGTTCAAGAATTCCCCAATTTATATTTGTACATCTTCACATGTCAAAAAAAAAGCATTCTCTGGTGTTTAGTTTTAGGACGTTTATCTGTTCTATTCAATAGCTTACATTCTGCAATATTTTATGCCTATAGAACATGTTGCAAAATTCTCCAATTGCCAAGCAAACAGACTAACAGACAGTCACCCAGAACAGAGGATAAAGCAATGGAAATAACAGAGAGGTTGAAATCTGATTCATTTAGTCATGATATTCTCTGAACACAAATTATTGATGTGGCTTGTGACCTTGAACAAATAATAATCACCTCTCTGGCCTCGATTTTCTCCTCTGTACAAAGTATCAAGACTCTAAGTTCTTTCTAGCTCTGACATTTTATGATTCTATAATTAACTTCCCATCTCTTACACAGACAAGTTCTGCCCAAGTTGGGATCTTAGTTTTGTGTCCTTATGGTTATACTGACAGTGTTTTGTAATGCTTCATCAAAGAATGGTATAGAAATAAGTGCCCTTGAACTTTCATACTTACAGTGTTGTATCATATACTTATGTCATCCTGGAAACAGTTAAACACAGCTTTGATATGGGGGGTGGGATCATGACTTTGAAAGACAATTCCACTTGACCATAATGAAGACATTGTGTCTTTTTTCTTTCCCTTCCTCTGACTGCTTTTCACCTCTGCCTGGAATTTTCATGAAGAGGCAATGAAAAATGCAATGTCATTCAATAAGCATTTAGTAAGCACCTACTGTGTGCCAGATAGTCTGAAGATACAAAGAAAGGCAGAAGACAGTACTGGCTCTCAAGGAGCTCACAGTCTATGAGTCTGTCCTGTTCCCAAGAGTTAAGCAGGGCTTTTTTTTTTCCTCTTTAAATGAGTGTCCCCCTCCTCTGAGAGATATAAAATTGAAAAGAGCCTGGGAAGAAACCAAAACTACCACCTCAGGTTCTATTTTGGAATCGTTTGGCAGAAGTTTCCATCTCTAGAACTGATTCTGATGTTTGCCTACACAATGCTTGGGTGAGAGACATGTGGCAAAGGAGCCTTGAAGGCTGTACAAATATATCCCCAACAGTTACATAGTACCAAAGGCATTTAAGCACGCATCTTTCGCCTTTAAAAAGGTGGGGAAGATGTCTCTACATCATCCACAAAGTATGGAGAAAGATACTTTGTCTTCTCTAGAAAAGTTTAGTGCTGTGACAGTCAAGCAGATTGGAAGAGGCCCACATCTCAAGCAGTCTGGGCCAAACTCAAGTTATTCTGAGCTACAGGCAGGCAGGAATTTTAATAGATTTTGAAAATCCAAGCCATACTCCTTGTGTTATCCTTGCCATGGAATGCACCCTTGCTGGTAAGCATATGAGCTAGGCTGGGATAATCTTGATAGGCTGGGAAGTTCCTTACTTAGGCAAAGTGGCACTGTGTAGATCAAAGTGAAAGAGGGAGCTGTACCATTTTGCATTGTTGAACCATTCAGAGCTGACAACACTGGAGACACCTCAGATTTTCCAAAACAAATTCACTTGCTGTTTGGAATTCATGGGTTTTTTTGTTTGTTTGTTTGTTTTCTTTCAAGTACATATGACTGTATGTTCTTTGACTCTAGATAATCCAAAATACGAAAATTCTTTGCTGTATTTATCACTGATTTCTGATTTATCCTTTCTCTAATCTGTTGTTTTTTGTTTTTTGTTTTTTGTTTTTCCTTTTCATAAAATGGATACCAATCACACACCCTGTCGGACTGCAATATCTCTTCTTGAAACAATGCTGTTGATTGAAATCACTTGGGGTGGACCAAATTTCCTTCTTGTTGACTGCTCCTGAATGGTTTCTTCCGACCCCTCCCTCCCCAAATCTACCTCTCTGACCAATCAAAACCTTCTTCCATGGGTGCGCACCATGCTGTCTACGTCTCCAACTCCCCTCCCTTTCTTGCTGGCCCTTCCTGGAATAGCAACGGAAGAATCGTGGGCCGAGGGCAGCTTTTGTATGCTAGTCAAAAAGAACAACCTCTGTCAGCGGAAGGTCCTTCAGCAACTCTGTTGTAAAACTTGTACATATCAAGGCTGAGCAGGCCACTACCCAGAATCCCTCTGTTCCTGTAGACTTCTAGATTAATCCATATTATTATTATTATTAAAAAAAAAAGAAAAAGAAAAAGAAAAACAAGAAAGCCACCGCTCTCTCTTTTCTCGCTCTTATTCTCTCTCTCAAGTTTGTGCTGGGAGATGGTGAACTGTTTTGTCAGAACTTAAATGAAAAAGAAAAAAAAAACTACAACAAGCCTACCTTTTATAACTGGGCACTTGGTGCTAAGCGCCCAGAATCACAGAGTCAGTATTGTGTGGTGACCAAAGCATTTGATGCCAAAATTGAAGGTTAAACTAACGATTTGATTTCCTGTCAACTTCAGAGTTTCCTTGTTTTTGGAGGCCCTTTCCTCCCTCCACCCTACCCTCTCTTTTTCTTGCCTGTTTCCCCTCTGAGATGATGAAAGACGTGTTTCGAGAGTACTCGACAGGTTGACGTGGATTAAAACAGAATAAATGCTCCCATTGGTCTTCTGTGTGCGTGTGTCCGTAGTCGGGGGAGGGGGGAAACTTCAGGAAAGAAAGCATGAGAGAATAATGATCACGCAGAAGAGCTATACCCGTGTCTCTCGGCCAGAGTCTTTCCAAGGTGAAAATTGACACTCGCCCACTGTCATCTACTTCATGTGCTATGTACTGGGTTTTTTCTTTTCTTTCGTTTTAATTTACTTACTTGAACGGTCTGCTCGTGGCTTCCTGTTTGAAGGAAATGGGAGCCAAACATGGGAACAAAGGAACGGAATGGTCCTCCTGGGTTTCACCAGGGGCAGGTTTGCTGCTATTGGTTTAACTGTATCTCTTTGGGAGCTTTTTAACACAAATTCCATAACATTCAACAAATACCGTTGAATTGAGTGATCTCTGTTCATGTTTCAAATCAGCAAGGTCAACCTCACCATTGAATGAAGCTCTTAGAGCATCAACCGTCTTCACTAGCCCCCTCCACCCCAAAATACCAGCGTTATACACCATGGTATCTATGTTGTCGTACTGGCATAAATTTTTCCAGAACCTAATTTGGTTATACTAGTTGGGAGTGGGGAAAGTGAGGAGGAAAGAATGTAAAAAAAAATTATCTTTCCAAATTGGACCAGCATGCTAGGAGGTATATGATAAAGGGACTTTCTTCTTAGAATCAACAAGTTTGGTTTTTTTTTTAACTTTCTGTATTTTTAATGAATGACATAATAATTTTCAAGCTTGTGCCCAATATGGCCAGGTAATTCATTCAAATGGTGCTGTTTTTTTCCCCCTCTTGTTATCTGAAGAAAACACATCTGGAAAATAGTATGTTGGTGGCATAATTGTACCCTCCCCCCCCCACCAATTCTGGTATTCTGTCACTTGTATCTGTTCCTCCTTAACCTTGTCATGATCTAGTTCTTACCTGAGCATTCTCATGGTCCCCAGTTTGCTGGGCATTTCCTTTCTTGTGGTTTTTTCTCACTTCCTTTACACATTACAGAAACCAGCAAACTAAACATCAGAGAAAAAAAAATATTTTGGGTCAATTGACAGAATTAGAAGAAGTCAAATACAACCTCTTGTCACTTCCAAGTTTCTCAGTTTGAAGAGATCTCTACAAATTGAAAGAGGGCTACATTTCAGAGAACATAGCTGGATTTTAAGTTTCTCTCTCTCATTTTTTTAACATACCAAAATTAGACTGTGCACTTGGGGTTTTTTGTGATTGTTTTTTTTCCTCTTTAAAGTTGGGGTAAAGGAAGGGCTTTTTTTTTAACCTGGGAGCTATCAGGTAGCTATCTGCTCTCTGCTTCTTAACACCTTGAATCCTTAGAATAACTGGCCTTTGTATCTGTGAGAAGGAAATAAAATGAGTCAAAAATCAATCCATCGTTGTGGTGAAACAGAGGTGTACAACACTAAAGTTTCCATCTAAATAATCAGGATGCCATTTCTGTGTTTCAGTGACAGAATGGATTTTTTGATAGTATTTTATTACTGCTAAGCCACATTTCAAATTTAACAAAAAAAACCACTTGTTATATTTTAATGGCATTAAAAACATATGGAGTCACATATCAACTTATGAAGAACTAGAGAAGCAATAGGTTTCATTAATTTGTTTTCCATTTGTGATACTGTAGGCCACATCTGGCTTTAGGAAAGCAGGGATGAAACTTGCAAAAGCAGAACACAGGCTTAAATTTGCAGGTACCCACCTGTCTAGAACTATAGACAAATGTAACTAAGAACATAAAATGATGTCAAGAGAATATCCCAAGCCAACATCGTTTTTGTTTTGTTTGAAGAATCCATTTAGCTAAAGTAGTTTATGATCATTTGGAGCTCAAAGTTGATGTGATTAGAAAGGCAATAAATTATGACTTTTATCTGGGGAAAGCACAGTCACTGTGAAAGCTATGGAACCCCACCCATACCCGCTTCATTTCCAATAGACCATTCAGATTTTGAGTATATTTATACTGGTTTAAGTACTAGTCTGTTACTGCCTCATTTCTCTACATAACATTATTAACTAGAACATAATGCTTTCAAAGTTTAAGTTAATGTTTTATATATATTATGTATAAATATATATATATTCATAATTGAGATATAATTATGTAATGAATAGCAAAGAATTTGTTTGAATACTTAACAAATGCCTCTAACATTATTATAGAGACAAAAATTCATATCCACTGTTTCCTTTTTCTTTTTTTTAAGCTAGTGACCCATTGTTAAATCCAAATTCATTTTTATTGAGAAACAAAATACTGTACATGTGTAAAATGTTCAGTTGTTTTTTGTAAAATATAGTAGAAATGTTGTAATTGATACTGGCCAAAATCAATGTTATTCCATATTTTATTTTTTCTATTAAATTAACCTGAGTTCCTGTTCATTTGATCTGTTTATAAAACCATATATTTAGGGGATGTGGTTTTGGAGGGGTGGGGAGGTCCTCTTTCTTTTAATTGGATTTGAAATGAAACAGGAAGGAAGGAAAAAAGAAAAAAAAAAGGAAAGAGGGAAGGAAGGAGAAAGAAAGAGGAAAGAAAAAGTAAAGGAGATTTGTCATATATCTAACTGAAACCCCTGGAAAGCAGACTATTCAAAACTCTCTAGAAGGCTCAGGCATGAGTTCTTTTCCATTAAAAAAAAATTTATATATGTTCTCCATCATACAGAGGTTGGCATCCACTCTATAGAACTTCCATGGCTTTTTTTTTCATTGTCTTCCACCTATTTCTTTCTGATGCTTCTTAAACTTTGTCCTTAATCACCACCGTCAGAAAATGGCAGAGCTTGAAATTGTCTGTCTGTCTGTCTACATGTCTACCTGTGTGTGTGTGTGTGTGTGTGTGTGTGTGTGTGTGTGTGTGTTGCTAGGAAGTGTCAAAATAACATATACATATGGGTTAATATATAATGCAAAGTTTATATTATATATGTATGTGAGTATATGGGGGAAGGGAGGTTTATATATCATGCAAAGTTATTTTGACATTTCCTAGCATCTGACTTGTTAAAACATTAAAACATTTAAGTAAGGCCCAAAAGTTAACCATGGATAATCAGATAAAGGCTTTGTATGAAATGCAGCTCTAATATAGACCTTATCACATGGTTCAGGAAATCAGTCTGTTCTAGAACTTATTGTCCAATGAGGGAGATTAGGCATGGACCCTTTAGTTCAGTTGTTAGTTCAATTAGACATCAAATTCAAATAGAAAGAGATATTGACTCAGAAAACCACAAATTAACATTATCTATGATGTATTATAGTTTTATTTATTTTGTTAAACATTTCCCAACTATGTTTTAATCTGGTCTGAGCTGCACTAGAAGGTTTTTGCAGGTGCAGGTGATAGCAAGCTAGACTCTGTGTTGGGGAAGAAAAATGAGAAGAAGTCAGCAACTGCAAACAGCAGTGAGCTGCCTTGTAGATGGGCAATGCAGATCATGCAATGATAGATTTGGAGCTGGAAAAGAAGAGAGTCTTTAAGTCTAATAGTTCTCATTTTACACAAACAGAAATGGAGACCCATAGAATTAAATGATTTGCCCAGGGACATACAACTAATAAGTATATGAGGTGGGATTCTAGCCCAAGTCTTCCTGACTCAAAGTCCCGTGTTCTATCCATATTCCAATGGGCTTATGGTGCTAGTGGGTGATTTGTTTTTGAGAAATGATACTGGAAACATGAAAAAGCAAGACTGAAGTTCAGGAGAGGATGAGCTCCAGGTACAGACCTGGCCATCACTCATCATTTAAAGGGAATAGTTGGGGCAGCTAGGTGGCATGGTGGATAGGGCACCGGCTCTGAAGTCAAGAGGACCTGAGTTCAAATCTGGCCTCAGACCAAACACTTGACACTTACTAGCTGTGTGACCCTGGGCAAGTTGCTTAACCCCAATTGCCTAAAAAAAAAAATTTAAATAAAGTGAATAGTTGAAATTTGTAGGAATGAGTAAGATAGAGAAGAGAATAACAATAACAGCATGAATAATATTTTAAAGTTTGCCAAATGCTTCTACAGATGTGTCTTTTGATCCTCACAAGCCTGTCAAGTAGGTTCTATTATTATCTCTCTTTTGCAGATGAGAAAACTGAGGCTAAAAGGTTAAGTAACTAGCCCACGTTCACACAGTAAGTAAGCGTCTTGGGCAGGCTTTGAACTCTGGTCTTCCTGACTCCCAACTCCAATACTCACTACTGTTCCACTCAGAAAGACTTAGCTCATGGCTAAGACATGAGCCTTGGAGAATGTGCAGCAAGACAACAAGCATTTATCTTCTCACTATGGTCAGACGGGGAGCATTTGATTCTAAATCAGTTCTTGACCTTCTGTGGAATCTTAAAGGAGACACTTGGCAGAACTGTAACTCAGTTTTCCCATCCACAGCATAGGTGATGGTGATTCCTTTCTTCTCTCCATTCCCAAGGTTGGCATAAAGATGGACTTGATGTCCTCAGGATCACAAAATTCCATAATTAGAAGGGACCTAGAGGTCCCTTCTCCCTTTTCCCTAAACCTGTAGCACAAATCCCCCTTGACAATATCCTTCCTGATTCCACCAAATAATTATCTAGCCTTTCTTTGAACACATCTAGTGATAGGAAGGCAGACCCTTCCATTTCCGGACGAGTCAAATTGTCTGGTCCAAAAATGTACCTGCCTGTAACTTCTACCAATTGGTCCTGATTTTACTGTCTAGGACCATGCAAAGTGAGCCTCCACATAACATCTGATTTTTAAATCAACAACATATGATTACAATCACATTTTCTCTGAGTCTATTCTTCTCAAAGCTAAACCCTTTATCTTATTTCAAACCTTCCTTATATGACTTGGTTTGAAAGCTCTTCACCATTCCAATTGCCCTCTTCTGGACACTTTCTATCTTATTGATGTACTTCCAAAAGATGTGGCTCCCAGAACTGATCACAGTACTCCAGTTGTGATCTGATTAGGGAAAAATATAATGATAGTGTCATCTCCTTTATTTTATGAAAATAAATTTTGTTAATGTGTCTTAAGATCCTATTAGCTTATTTGACAGCGGTGCCATTGTTGACTCAAACTGAGCTTCCAATCTTTTAAAATAAAACATTTTTATATGAACTGTCTTTAAATCATGTGTAGCCAAATCTATACTTGGAGGTGATCTTTTCAATCAAAGTATTGGATTTTACATTTGTTCTAGCTAAACTTGATCTTTCTTGATTTTAGCCCATTATTCTAGTCTGTCATGATCTTTTAGATCCCAGTTATCTCATCCTGTTAGCTGTCTCTCCCAGGACGGGTCATTTTAGAATTTGATAAATATGCCATCCATGATTTCACTCAGCCCATTAAAAAAAAAAAGCTTTACATTGCAGAGCTCTATGGTACCCCATGGAGATGTAATTCCAGGTTGCTGTCAATCTATGGTTTCAGTAAAATACCTAATGTTTTCTAGCTTGCTGTTGCTAAGATTTGATTTCTAAGAACTTAAAATCTAACGCTCTCCAAATACTTCAAACCTTCAACATGTTAAGTTTGACACAGAAATAAAATGTATTATAATTACGAAGTGGTCTCGTGAGGGAATGGTCTGTTGCTGCATTGTTGACTCATTCTGAGTCCCTTAAAACCTCCAAGGTATTTTTTTTAACCATGAACTTTATCAAATTGATTTTTAATCCAAAGGCAGGCTTTTATGCTTAACTCTAGTAAATTTCATCTTTTAAAAATTTAACCTGGGGGTAGCTAGGTGGCACAATGAATAGAGCACTAGCCCTGGATTCAGGAGGATCTGAGTTCAAATGCAGCCTCAGACACACAACACTTACTAGCTGTGTGACCCTGGGCAAGTCACTTAACCCCATTGCCAAACCAAAAAGAAAAAAAAAACTAGCCCATTGTTCTGGCCTGTCAGAATCCTTTTGGACCTCCAGTTCTTTTTGGCTCTCCTTGGTTCAGTGAGTTTTGCCAGATCAAGGAATAACAATTAAATTCCAGAACTCCTCAGAAACCTTATGCCAGGCCCATATGACCACTGTGCACATTGTGAGAGGAGGAAATGTCCTATTTTGCATCCCTAGAGTTGCACCCTTTTTAAAATTTAAGCATTAGAGAAAATGAGTTGGCTACTTCCATTATCAGTGAAACACAACACTGTTAATGTTCCTTACAAAATTAGAGAAGGCATAGAGTGTACTACTTTTCTGGCCTCTGCGCCAGGACTTTGTCTCTCCTGGACCACACAAATATTTTTAAGATCTTACTCTATATATCCTTCCAAATTGTTTGTTGGAAATAGTCCTTTTGTGGGCAGGTACGTAGAATCCCCGAGTTCTAATACTGCTGTGCCGCTAAGTAGCTGTTGTTGCTATGAGCAAGTCACTCTCAGGCCCTCATCCTCATTTATAAAATGGTAGGGTTGAGCATCTAAGGTCTGATACATACCCCCCCCAAATGCATTCTTTCATTCAAAAAGCATTTATTAAGCACTTTCTAGGTGCCAAGGACTGTTCTAGGTGTTGAGAATACCAAGGCAAAAATAAAACAATTCCTGCCCTCAAGAGGCTTATGTTCTACTTGGGAAAATACACATATAAAGAAATACAAAGTAACTTCAGAAAGAAAGGCACTAACATTTGGGGAAACCAGGAAAGATGTCCTATAAGTGGTGGCATTTGAACTTAGCCTCGAAGGAACATAGGGATTTGAACTGATGATATTGAGGAGGAAGTATACTCCAGTCATGGGGGACAACCTATATAAAAGGACGGAGACATTAAGGTTGGAACAGCAAATAAAGAGTTTGTCTGGGCCATAGGGTGAATAAAGAAGAGCAACGTGAAACCAATCTGGAAAAAGAGGTTGGAGCTAGATTGTGAAGGACTTTGAAAATATTTGAAAAAAAAATAAAAGAAAAAAATTAAAAACCAGAAACATGCATGTGCTGCTGTACTTTGCGTTCAGATAGAGACAGGGACTAGATGTGTGATCTCACTGATATTGAGAGCTCATTGATAAAAGAAACTCTCCATAGCAAGGTGAGTCAACACCTGCAACTTAAGAGACCCGTCTAGAGCCCAGAGAGGTTAAATAATGCCCTGAGTCACACAGCCATTGTGACAGCAGCTTGACTTGAACCCAGGTTTTTCTGGCTTCAAGGCCAGCTCTTTTCCACAATGCCACATCGCCTCTCATATTCTAAACTGACAATGACAGGATCATTAACTTGGTGAAGCAGTTCCAAAGACCAAGATATCACATGTTGACCTCTTTCCCTCACTAGTCATCTCATCCTTTGGGGCTGACATAGTCTGATAGAACCAGCATCACTCTCCCTAGAGATCAGATCATGACTTTAAGAATGGAACTGTCCATAGTAAGACTGTGACTCTTTAAGCAGATGTTCAGGGCTCCTCCAGTGTTCCTATTCCTCTTCTTGGAACCCTCAGCTCTACCTAATGCAGTTCACCACTGCCTTCATCCAGTCCTGGCCTAGGTTAAGGTCATCCATCTTCCTTTCGCAGTGGCTAAGTGATCTGCCCAAGGTCCTCCCTCTTTCCTCTCTCCTCCACATAGAATGAGAGCCTGAGAACTAAGCTACCTCTTTTATCAGCCCATCCAGTAGGTATCCACACAGGTAATGAGTGGTTATTTCAAGAATTGATAACTCCATTCAGTCAGCTTAACGAAAGAACTGGGCACTCACTGGGGCTTGCCTCTGTAGAATAAGGTGTGCACTACAAGAGGCTGTCCGTATTTCCTCCTCAGCTTTGTTCCTGACCTGGCCTCAGCTGTGTCTGGCACAGGTACAAGGTTCTCTACTCAGCCAACAATTCCAAGGGCAGTAACATAAGCAAGAGGAGGCATGGCCTAACAGACCTGTTTTCAAAACTGGCATCGGGGCTATAGGACTTATCAGACATTATCTCCAACCTTCCATAAAAAAGAGAAAGTTTGTCCTCCCTTACCCTTGAAAGTGTCTAATGCCTCACGCAGAGTAGATGACAAATCAACAAGTATTCAACAATAATAAATTCTTAATTAACAAATTAAAAAATAATAGCAATTGTATGATGCTTTATGATTTGCAAATGACTTTCACATGTATTATATCATTTGATCCTCACAACAACCTTATGAAATGGGTGCTTTTATTATCCCCATTTCACAAATGAGGAAACTGAGTCAGAGAGGTTGAGTGACTTACCAAGGGTCACACAGCTAGTAAGTACCTAAGGGAGAATTTTAACTTAGGTCTTCCTGTTTCCAAGTCAAGGACTCTCTCCACTATGCCACCTAGCTTACCTAGGCATTTATTAAGTACCTATTGTGTGCCCGACACTATGGCTCTGCGGATATAAATATAGTAAGTGAAACAAATCCTGCTCCAAAGAATCCTATCTTCTAAGGAGGGAAACAAGGGCATATTTTAAGTATAAAATAAATATAAGGAGAGTAAGTACAAATAAAATAAATATAAAGAAAATAAATACAAAGTAGATCAATGCCAGGTGGTTTGGGAGGGAGGGCACTAGCAGTTGGGGCAGGTGGGACAGGAAAAGCTTCATGCAGAAGATGTTGCTTGACCTGCATCTTGAGGGAAAACAGGGATTCTATGAGGTGAGGCTGCAATCAAGGTAGGGGTCGGGGATGGATGTGCAAAGGCACAGAGGAAAGGAGAGGCCAACTGGGTTGGATAGAAGTGTAGGGGAAGGAAAGAAATATGCAATGAAGCTGGAAAGATAGTTTGGGACAGAGTTCTAAAGGGCTTCCAGAGCTAAACAGAGACATTTCTATTTGAATCTAGAGGGAACAGGGAAACCCTGGAATTTACTGAGTAAGAGAGTGGCATGGTGAGATCTGTGTTTATGGAATGTTTCAATGCTTGTGTCGAACTGGATTGACTTGGGACTGTGCAAAGAGTGCTCTAGGTCTATAATTTACTGATTTATTCACCTTTCCTCCTCCAATTCAATCAAAGAATCATAAATTGAAAGCTGGAAGGGACCTCCAAAGCCATTTACGCAGTCCCCTCATTGGACAGATGAGATAACTGAGGTTCGAAGAGGGTGACTCCATGCAGGTTGTGAGTGACATAACATCTCTCTTTTTCCATTAACCTAGAGGAGGAGAGTTTACAAAGGATAAAGTAAAGTTTCCCTGAAATAACTAAACACCAGGCAATGACCCGTTGTGATTCTGATCTCTCAGTAATGTCACATTGGGGCAGCAAGGCCATATCACTTAGTTAGTGAGATCAAGATTAATGACCTGTGTTGTTCAATTGGGGATATAGGAGATCAGAACCCATATGTAGCTTTGCTTGTGGAAGAAATTCGGTACAGATGAAAGAATGCTAGATTTGGAGTCAAGGGACCTGGAAGAGCCTTCTGATGCCACCAGCCCCACTGATACAGACACTCATCTCCACACACCTACATTATTGCAATAGCGACTGCAAGTGGGTCTGCCTGTCCCAAGTCTCTGCTCTATCCTCCACTCAGCTTTCAAAGTAATCTTCTGCTCCTGCTTACTTTTATGCTTATTCTGCATGCTTGTGTTTCAAGGGCTATTGAATCCACAGTGTTGTTGGAGTAAATTCCTGTGTAAGTAACTAGTGCCTATTAATCATAATTTTGTTTTGACTTGCAATTATTTTTTACACCTTGATTTTGATGATAGTCTTTGTTAACTTTAAAAAAACTTAGTGTCATTAAATGTTCTACTAATGTTTAAAAATAAACCAAAGTAATCTTCTGACTATAGTCAGTTCAGACCTGACTATGTCACCCCTCACCCCTACTCAATAAACTCTAGTCACTCCCTATTACCTCTAGAGTTAAATATAACCTAGCCCTTTCCTCACTTTCCACTCATTTTACCCCTCATTCCCCTTCAGGCACTCCATGATCCAGCAACACTGGCCTCCTTGCTCTTCCTCACACAAGACATTCCATCTCCTCATTCATGCAATTTCATTGACTGTCCTTCATATCTAGGGGAAGCTAGGTTGCACAGTGGTTAGAGCACTGGGCCTGCAGTCAAGAAGACCTGAGGTCAAATCTGGCCTCACACATTTACTAGCTGTGTGACCCTGGGCAAGTCACTTAACCCTGATTGCCTTGGTTTCCTCATCTGTAAAATAAGCTGGAGAAGGAAATGGCCAACCCCTCCTTTATGTCTAAGTGGCAGGGGAGAGGGAGAAAGAGAGAAGACCTTGGGAATAGTGGCAAAGTCTATAGAGTCAAGGGCATAGCCAACAAGGGGGAAAAAATCAATAAACATTTATCAAAAAAGTCACTAGATTTTTCTAGAAGAAGAAATTATCTCTTTTTTTATTTTTATGGAAATCTTTATCAGTAAGACAAGAGCTGACATTTTCTGAACTAGTTGAAGTAGGGAGAAGTCAGGGTTGAGATATCTGGAAGGAAAGGGCAGTGAAGATGACATTGGTAAGTGGATCTAAAGGACATAGGAAAATTCTGATTGCCTGATGGAAGGGACTGTCTTATGTGTGTATACTCATTGCCTGACGTATAGGAAACATTTAATGCTTATTGATTGATGTGAGGAAGCTATTTTAAAATAATACTTTTGAGTAGCCTTTCTGGATTGACCATAGAAGGAAATTTTAGTCCTTCATGACCAGGCCTTCCTCAAGGGGCAAGACACCAAGCATGGGCTTTTTCTGTGAGATCCTCTCACCTATACCACCTTCTTAGAAACTGCAAATGAAAGAATAAGGAAGCAGAGACCTTATCCTCAGCTGGCTCATACCCAGCACAGCTGAAACATATTATAAACATATCAAATAAAAGCAGCTACTGTATGGCAACAGGTTTTTGAAATCCCATGCTAAAGCCAGGTCGACTGCTGGCCTCTGGCCAAAGGCCGAACATGGAGGTGTTTGAATGGGTGACTGCAACCTGAACCACATCAACTGGAAATATGTTGGTAGAGAAGGTAAGAAAATCTGCTAATGGACCAATTTAAGACTTTCTTAATAAGCCAATCCAAGGTATGCCTTTAGATTTACCCTTATTGTCACCTTGGTGCTGATTAGCTAAATGAAACCAGATTTTCCACCAAAATTCTAATCCCTAATTTGTAAGCATTTATTAAATGCCTACATTGCACAAGGCACTGTACTAGCCTTGGAAAAGCCACAACAAGGATAGGGTGACCAGAGCTCTATACCAGGGCACCAGAATTCATCAGACATCCCTTTCAATTTTTTCTTTTAAAAAAATCCTAAAATTTTGTTTTCATTTTTCTAAACAGCCGGATCACTGCTCTCCTTTCCCTAGCAAATAATAAAAAAGAAGAAGAAAAGGAATTCAGCAATGGCTTAATGGAATAGCACTGGAGTAAAAGGACCTAAATACAAATCCTTCTTTTGATGTTCATTGGTTGAAGTAGGTGATTTCTGAAGTCCCTTCCAACATTGGACTAGATAGATGGCTTCTGAGTTCTAGACCTATGGATCTTATGATCAACTGAGTCAGATGGCATATGCAATGTTCAATACCCACTGTCCACTATCTGCAAAAAAAAAAAGTGATAGAGAAGACAAACTTTCTTCAGTAACATAGAAATAAAATAGCTTAGCACCTAATTAGCAAGAATTATAAAATACAAAGAGAAATTCCCAGCTGGCCCACTTCCCATATTGATCCTACCCCAGATGAGTTCCTGCTCACCTCCATTTTTGCTGCATCTCAGGATTGCCTTTTCCATTACACCTTGTGACCCCAGTTAATCCTTCCACAGGAACAACTATATTTGTCTTAATGAGTTGTGAAGGTACCTTTGGTAAGGTTTGTCCCAGACATGTTTTTTTTTTGAAGCTTTTCTCTGGTGCCAAAAGAGGTACTGGAGATACAGAGACAAAAATGGCCAAAAAATAATGTAATTGGCTTACTCATTGTCATTTTAAGACCATAGATGTGTTTCGTACACAGTAAAGAGTGTTGATCAATTTCAAAAGGGCAACTTCCATCTTTTATATGATTGATTCAACTTTGGCTAACACAGGAAGCCTTTGCCCATTCCTCCCTTAATGCTAGTGCCTTCCCTCTGTTTATTGTGTCCAATTTATCCTGTATGTAGTTTGTTTATATATAGTTCAAATATAGCATATTGTTAAATATGACATGTCTCCCCTTGTCAACATAGCATGCTATTTCCTCCACTCAACAATGAGCTCCTTGAAGCTGGGGATTATCTATTACCTTTCTTTGTATTTCAAGCACATAGCAAAGAAGGTGCTTAATAAATACTTTTTGACTTACTGTGTGACCCTTCAGCAAGCTACTCAACCTGTCTGGGCCTCAGTTTCCTCATCTGTCAAATAAAGGAATAAATGACTTCTAAGATGCTTTCCAGCTCTAAATCTATGAACCTATCATCCCATGGCATTTATAAACCTATATCTCTTCCACTCACTTATCTATGTCCTATCAGTCATCCCTAGTGACCCATTGATTCTAGCTATCTGTGGGGCCTCTGATAGACTTCAATCTCCTTTGGTCATTCTAGAAAGGGCTTTGGTTTCTGAGAAGCCTTAGCTGGACAGAAAGGGCTCTACTCACAGATACCCTCAGTACCTACTGGCTACTTGCTACCAGGAACCTGTGAAATGTTGGGGGTCATAAAAAGGTATGTTATTATAGCTGCTAAAGCCTGCTGGTGCCTAGGAAGAGGAAGGGCTAGTGAAGCCTCTGTGACTCAACCAATTTGGCTATCCCACGCACCAAGGCAACTTGCAACTGACTTTCTGATCACTGGATTGCTGGTTCGAGAGAATGGTATAACGGTTAGAGTGCTTGATGTGCAGGCCAGAAGACCTTATCTGAAACCTGCCTCAGATACCTACCATCTTTATGACCCTGGGTAAGTCACCAAATCCCTCTGCAACTCAGTTTCCTCATATGTACAATGGAGATGATAGCGCCTACATCAAAGGGTTGTTGTGAGGCTCAGAAGAGATGATGTTAATTGCTTTGTAAAAGCTAAAGTCCATTATTATTTATCAAAGTATAAGTGTGAGTGCATAAAACTGGGGAATAGCTGGTGTTTAAAAAAACAGATGACTTAAAGGCATGACTATTGTGTAGATGAAAATTTTGATTTTCTTGAACTTGTGCCAAGTTTCAGAGGATTTGGTGAAGGGAGAAGAAGCCCTCAAAATACTGTTGGTATACACTGTAAAGGTCAAGGTGCCATATTAAATTAGCCTCATGGTGGCATTACTTTTGTGATTAGCATTAAAAAGCTAATCACTTTTGTATTTTATTACTTTGTTTGGAGGACTGTACTCTAAAAACTTCATCCTTGTAGTTTTTCGTCTCCCCATCCCCAAGTCTCCCAAACACTGAAGGATGAACAAGAGCATAGGATGAGGAGTCAGATGACCTGAGTTTAAATCTCTGCCTTGCCACATAGAACCTATATGACTTCAGGCAAATCATTGAAACTTTCTGGGACTCAGTTTCCCCATCTACAAAATTCAGGGGTTAGATTCAATAACCTCTAAGATTCCTTCCAGGTCTAAAGGTACAATCTTATGAGCCTGCTCTGTTACATTCTTTTTTGTTATCACAATAATTACCCATCCAGGGGTAGCTAGGTGGCACAATGAATAGAGCATTGGCCCTGGAGTCAGGAGGACCTGAGTTCAAATCCAGCCTCAGACATATAACACTACCTAGCTATGTAACTCTGGGCAAGCCACTTAACCCCAATTGCCCTCACCAAAATAATAATAATAATAATAATAATAATTAATTATTATTATTATTATTATTATTATTATTATTATCCATCCAATAATTCCTTTCTTCACTTCCAGATCTCAGGAGTCTTTTTAATAAGACATGATGGTGCATACCTGTAATCTCTGCTACCAAGGAGGTTGATGCTGGGATCTCTTGCGTTTAGGAAATATAAGCTATAATGGGCTTAGCTGAACAGGTGTCTGCACTCCCTGAAGCACCAATATGGCAAGTCCAAGAAGCAGAGGGTCACCAGGATGCCTAAAGATAGGTGAACCAGCTCAGGTTGTAATCTGAGCAGGTCAAAGTTCTTATGCTGATCAGTAGTGGGATGGACCCATGAGTAGTCACTACCTTTCCAGCCTGGGGAAGGATAGGAAGACCTAGTCTAAGAATAATGATAATGATAATGAAGGTAATAATAACAATAACTGAAGCATATAACATTTTAAAGTTTGCAATTTATTTACATGTATCGGCTCATTTGAATCTCTCAAAAGCCCTATGACTTACATGTTATTATTATTATTATCATTCCCAATTTATAGATGAGGAAACTGAGTGAAGAGGTTAAGTGATTTGCCTAGGATCACAAGTCGAAAGTAGAAGATGAAACTAGGTCCCACATTCTAGCTATTATTACACCATGCAATTTCTCTTTCTTGACACTATTCCCACAGGTGGGAAGGGGATTGAAGATGGAGTGAAATTCTCCCATTCACAAATGAATCCATGAAGGAATTCAATTCCCTCTTTAAGTTTTAAGGATCTGACCTTAGATCCCTGAACCAGAAAGTTGAAGGAGGAAATAATTCTTGTTTCTGTTATTAAGTATCCTTTGAGGATCTCTGTAAAATAAGGGACTGACTTTCTAGATCCTTTCAAGGTCTTAGATTTATGAGTCCAATCCACCTAGAACCCATTTGAAATGATCTGAATTTCTCTGTTTCTTATAAAGGACTAAATGAGGTACAAAGAGGTGAGAAATCTCAAATGAGCATATGTGTACACACACACACACACACACACACACACACACACACACACACACACACACATTCTTCATGTTCTCCTTTTGTCTTTGTCCAGTTCTGTACTTTTTGTTTGATCCCGTCACAGTTTTGCTGTCTCCACCCCATGTACGTTCCCCCAAGGTATGAGCTATGTCTATTTAATTCACCTTTATTGGTGCTTAGAAGGATTGACTAAAAGGTGCTTAATAAAAACAAATGACAGGGATCTAACCATAAGTCTCCTGACTATTTCTCAGGCCAACTCTCCAGACAATTCTCCATCCCCATCTCTACGGAATGATAAGGCTTTATGTGTAATTTTCTGTTGATGTTTTATAAGATCATTAAAAACCAGAAATTCTCACCATAGCCTGCTCATCCCACTGGAATACCCAAAGCAGAAAGCAGAATTTCTTGCCTTACTCTGCCATCCTTTACAAGTTGTATCCCCACCCTTAAGTCAGTACCATCTCTGCAGGCAGAATTACTCCCAGGTTAGTGCACAGTCAGGACACCTGAAGTGCCATGGAAAGAGTTTTGGATTTGGAGTCAAGGACCAGGGCTGTCATGCCAGCTCCTCTATTTACTAACTATAATCCATTTAGCAAGTAACTTAACCTCCCCAAGTGTCAATTACAAGAACAAAAACAAAAAACAACAAGGATGATCCTGTTTGATAGTGAGTCATTTAAAAACATTTAAATTTTTTAAAAAATTAATGGCTTACTATGTGCCAGGTACTGTGCTAAGTGGTATGGATACAAATAAAAAGCAAAATTGGTCCCTGCCCTCAGGAAGCTTGCATTCTAACGGCGGAGACAATATGTAAATAAATAGGCACGTGCCAGATACATACAAAGTAGATGGAAAATAACCGTCAAAGGGCAGTGTTGAGTAGCTCTATTATCTACTTGTCAAGGACTGCAGTCAGCAGTCATAATAACTGAAATTTATGTAGTGCTTTAGTATTATATCTTTTTGTTGTTGTTGTTTGTCCATCATTCTCAAAGAGGACCAATGACATCACCAAGGATGGTATCTCGACTTTCTAATGAATTGTATTTAAGTGAGGCTCATTGTTTAGTCATTTTAGTCATGTCTCACTCTCTTTGACCCCATTCAGGGTTTTCTTGGCAGGCACTGTAGTGGTTTACCATTTCCTTCTCCAGCTCATTTTACAGATGAGGAAACTGAGGCAAAGAGGGTCAAATGACTTATATAGAATCACACAGCTAGTAAGTTTCTGAGACCAGATTTGAACTCAGGTCTTCCTGACTCTGAACCTGGCACTCTATCTACTATGCCACCTACCTGTCCTTAAGTGATGAAGAGCCCCACAAATTTATCAACCTCACTCTCTCCTCCAGAGTCATCAAAGTCCAATGGCAAGACAAGACTAGACATCCTGGTGACGGCCCCGGGTGCAGTGGATGCCCTTGGCTTCTCTAAATATAGATAGTTATTCCTTCCACATCAAGACTTTCCCCATTGTGGTTTTGATATATCACTGATCAGCACAAATTAAATGGGAATTTTGGAGGAGTTTTGTGGAAGCCACAGACATGCAAAGGCCAGCAGACAACACAGGAAAAGTTCTTTTTCATATAGTATTTTCACCTGACATTAACCTACATGTATCCTATGACTAAATACTTAACCCAAATTTTACAGTAAGGTACTATAAATACCCCATAAAAGCAAAAGAAAAAATTCAGACTTCTACTCTGGCACGAAGGGAAGGCCAAAACATTTTATGAGGATTTTCCAGATTGCAGGGTGAGGAGATGGAGGTGGGGGTGCTGTGTGCCTCTGATGTCCTCAATCTACAAGGACATATGCTATTTCCACCAATAGAATTTAAGCTCCTTCAGTACAGGAACTTATTCACTTTTGATTTTGTATACCCAGCACTTAGAACAGTTTTAGAAAGATCATATCCAGATTAATGGAGGGTAGTGTAAGAAATGACAAATGTAAAGAATAGGAAAAAAATGGGAAGACCTCAATGAATGAATGAGACATTTTCTTATCTACTCTGGTTAGAGTATGGGGACAAACCAGATTTCGTCTAGAGGAAGTGTTAGTGAGGAGCCTGGAAAATGAGACAAATGAGGTTTATTTGTACACACTGGAGATTTTTAGCCTAGAAAAAAAGGGGTTTCATAAATGTTTGTTGATTGAGTTTTTATAAATGTTGTTGTTTTTAATACACATTAGATACATGGGCCATGCACTTTGGGAGCCCCAGAGCACTAAGGGTGGTGAGTAAGGCCTCGGCAAGCCAGCCCTGGGAGAAGGCAGTGTCTTCACTGTCTAAATAGGAAATGAACTTCTAGCAGTCATCCACAACCCATAATAAACTCCACCTTGCAAATATCCCCAAGGCAAAGCCTCCTTCTTTTTCCCACTCCCCTCAGTCTCTTGGGGAGACTTTGTTTCCCCTTTGTTTTCTACCTCTATGCTGCCTAGAATGTTCACAATAACTGGATTTAGCCTATTTAAGAAATAGAGGCAGAAAATTCTGAGTCTTAGTGTCAGGAAGACCTGAACTCGGGTTCTATCTCTGGCAAATTTTAGCCATTTGAAGACTGGTAAATCCCTTGATTTTTCAATGCCAGAGGACAATTCTCTGCTAACTTAAATTGTAGGTGGTTTTCCACTATGCACAGTAGAGAGTGAAAGAGTGGGACCGAAGAGGAAGGAACACACATTATGACCTTTTGTGGGTTGACTCTGGACATGGTTCAGCCACCAGAGCCAATATTCACTGCTGAAGTAAATCTGCCCTTTAATTTCATCCCTATTAATATGATAAGATCATATCTTTCTACTTTGTTCTTGATTTTTACATGTTATTTACAAAGTTAATTGTACAAAATATAATAATTGTATTCTCTCTCCCCAGATTCCCTCCTCCCCATTTATTTCCCTCTAAGATTACCTTCCATCATTTATCCAATGAGAATTTAAGCTACTTAAATGCAAGAATCATGTTATTGTCTTTGTGCCACTTAGCACAATGTTGGGCACAAATAAATTAATCAATGCTTGTTGATGGATGGACCACTGGTAAAACAATATTTTGTTAGGCAATTTGGTCAGATACTTCCATACATTTGCATGCGAGAATTCTTGACTTTGCCAGCTGAAAATGAGAAAAGTCCTTTACTTGATTCCCACTACCTTTGAACACCATGTCCCACGGATTTTTGACCTAGGCTGCATTCTTTCCCTGAGCCTTGGCACTTAATATTCATCAAGGGTGTTCTGGTACTTAAGATATTGGCAAACTGCTTAGGTTCTTAAAGAAAGAGAATGATTGATTGACTTTGCTTGCCTATTCTTTGACCTACAAAACTGCCTTATAGTAATACCCAAAGGAAATTCAGTAGTGATGCCCTAATACACTAGAGTATAGTTGTACTATGGATGTAGTTTTATTGGAAGAATGAGAATGAACAAAGCTTGTGATCAGAAGCCATGTTCACATACCAAGAGGTAGAGGGAATTATATAAAGGCAAACAATCTTTTCATGGTATGGAAAATATTTTTTCTTAGCTGTCAGAGCCATAACTACGGTGGAGTGACTGGGGCTATGCACCTGACTGCTGCAATCTAGACAGTGCCGTCAGCCTTGTACCCCTTCAAAAAGTAGAAATAACTGAACTTAGCACCTACTCGGAAAGGTTAACTAGTTGGAATATGAAGCTTCCACATAGTAAGCTATCTTTTTAGGCAACTACACTTCAGATGAGTTCAGCTGTGGCTCAGCCCAACCCTGCTCCCTCATACAGCAGAGTCCTACAGCACCCTGGCAGTGCCTAAAGGGCCCTAGCTCAATTGAATTTGTCTTTAAAGGCTCGCTTGTGGGTGCCTTTTTTTGGTGCTTCTGGTATATTTTATGGCACTAGACTTGTGCCAATACTACTAGTTCAGGGTCTGTTAATGGTAAAGGATGATGGGAGAAACAGATCATAATGGTTCTCATGTGGTATACATCTTCTTGGATGCAATGAATATTAACTGGACATTTTTAGGGGGTTCTTTAAACCTTAAGAAGATTCACTGTAAGATGTCACTTTTCTTTCTCTCCTCTCTTCTCTTTTCTCTTCCTTCCTTTTCTTTCTTTCCTATCTTTCCTCAGTCTTTCTTCCCTTTCTTTTCTTCTTTCTTTTTTCTTGTTTCAAACAAGTACTTTATTAATGCTTTTTATTTTCTGTCAGCCTGCATTTATTATACACCTACTAAGGCGAGATGATGTGCTATACGCTAGGGATAGGAAGAAAGGCAAAACAAACCAAACAAACAAAAAAAAACCAGAAGGAGCTCACAGTCTACTGGGGAAGGTGATATGCAAACAATCATGTGCAACAAGATACATCCAGAATAAATTGGGGGCAATCTCAGAGGGAAGTCACAAAGATTAAAGAGGACTAGGAAAGACTTTTGGCAGAAGGTCAGACTTTAGCTGGTACCTAAAGTAAGCCAGGAGGTGGAGATGATGCAGAGGGGAGTGTTCCAGGTATGGGGACAGCCCGAGTCAGGAAATGGAGTGTCCTGTATGCAAGGAACAGCGGAAAGGTCAGCGTCAATGGATTAAAGAGTACACGAAGGGGAGTAAGGTATGAGAAGCCCAGAAAGGTAGAATGGGGCAGGTTATGAAGGGCTTTAAAAGCTAACCAGAGTTTTATATTTGATCCTGGAGGAGACAGAGAGCCACTGGAGTATACTGAATAGAGGTGGTATTTATGGGCAGACCTGTGCTTTAGGAAGATCAGTCTGACAACTGAGCAGAGGATGTGGGAAGAACCTGAGATAGGGACATCCATGAGGATGCTATACACTAGGGATAGGAAGAAAGGCAAAACAAAGAAACAAACAAAAAAAACAAAAGCAGAAGGAGCTCACAGTCTACTGGGGAAGGTGATACGCAAACAATCATGTGCGAACAAGACACATATAGTGTAGTGCAGGTATGAGGTGATGAGGGCCTGCACCCCCGCGGTAGCAGTAGGAGAGGAGAGGAAGGGGCGTATATAAAAGATGCTACAAACAGCACTTCTCACATCACTGCTTCTCCCCAACTACTCCCTTCCTTCTCTCCCCCTGTCTTGTAATAAAAAGTATGGCCAAGCAAAACAAGCCAACATATTGGCCATGTGTGTCAACACATGACTCCCTTCTCAGCTGTTGTCCACCATCTTTCTGCAGAGAGAGGGCGACGTGTCACACACCATTAGTTTTATGGAGTCAAAAGTGGTCCGAGTTCTGAGGTGTTTCAATGTTGTTCCCCTTACATTGTCATATTCGCTGTGTAAATTGTTTTCCTAGTTCTGCTTACTTCACTCTTTGAGATACAGTTTTAATAATATATGTCAAGCCTTGTTTTCAGGGAGCACTTCACATGCATTATCTCATTTATTGTAACAGCTTTTTTATATTAGGGGAAAAAAGTGTGCAAGGCATACAAATCCAAAAATATATGAAACTCTCTTGTGTTCCATTCAGATCATCCTGAACTCCCTGAACGCATTTGCATTTTGAGTCCTTATCTAGTGTTCCTTTAAAAAAATATGCATTAAATGCCAAAGGGGCCAAACAAAGTGAACTGCTGAGAATGCATCTCTTTCTCTTAGTCGGGATGAGCTTTTTTCTTGCCCTCAATAGACATGTTGCTGTATTTCATCTGTAGTCACCAGACACCTTGAGGTTGAAAGGGACCTTAGTAGTCATGATAGCCAATTGCTTAACCTAAGCAAGAATGCTTCAGCAGCCTCTATTTGAACCCTTCCTCTCTTATCTGATGGCTGTATGGTGCTGTGGAAAGAGTATGAGATTGGCTAAACTGGAGGATCTGAGGTCAAACAAATCCCAGCTTTACTTTGTGAATTTGAGCAAGTCCCTTAAACTCTCTGGGCCTCATTTCTTCATCCTTAAAATGAGGGGGTTGGACGGGATTCCTCTAAAATCCCTTCCAGTTAGGAGTGTACTGGAGTCAGCTCATGCTGCATGAGAGCTAATTGTTAAATTTTCAGTGTGAGCATTTATACATCAAAAATCAGTACATACTATAAATCAGTGCTTTATTTCTTATTTTGTTGATTGCCTAGACTGAAAACATGTTTATAATGGAGATTAAACTTAAAAGTCTGTCATGTTTTTTTTTTTCAGAGAACCTGTTGTTAAATATTTACCGGTATACTTCTGCTTCCAGTTTAAAATTTATGATCCCATGATCACTGGCAAGACAACCATTTTTAGATAACTATAATTTACAAAAGTCTACCTAATATTGCACTAAAGTTCATTTCCTTATCATTTCTACCCATGGCTCCTAGTTTTATCCTCTGGAGCAAGGTAGAGTTTCTATTCTTTCTTCTGTGTGATAACCCTTCAAAATATTTATCATGTCCTCCAGTCTCCCTGCTCTCCAGTGAAACATTTCTTTTTTTCCAGGCTAAACATCTCCAAGTCCTTCAAATATGTCTCATGTGACACACTTTCCAAGCTCCTTCTTAATATTTCCTCTAAATAATATTGCTTTACAATACTATCACATTTTCTTTTTCTTACCTGTTAAGCATATGCTATTATTATCTCTAGTTTACTGTTAAAGAAACTGAAGTAGAGAGAGGATAATTGAAATCAGTTCAGCTCAGGGTCACGTATCTAGTAAGTGTCTGAAACTGGATTTGAACTCAGGTCTTCTTGACTCCAGACTCCATGACCTGTGCACTCTGGTGCTACCTAGTTGCCTCTGGATGAAATATAGTTTGTAAATATGCCTATAAAACATATGTAGATGTACATACAGAATATGTAGTATGTAGATATGCATGCATATAAAACTATGATATTCCATATATGGGTGGTCTGATCAGTATAAAATGTAGTAAGATTTTATTCATAGAGGTCTTCCCATATTTCTTTGTATTCTTCATATTTTTAATTTGTCATTTCTTAAAGTGACCCCTAGTAATCTAGATACCATTTTTCTATTAATACAGCCTAAAATTGCATTGGGCAGCTAGGTGTAGTGGTGCAGTGGATAGAGTGCTGAGTGTGGAGACAGAGAGACCCATCTTCCTGAGTTCAGATCTGGCTTCAGACACTGTGTGACCCTGGGGAAGTGTCACTTAACCCTGTTTGCCTCAGTTGGCTCATCTGTAAAATGAGCTGGAGAAGGAAACGGCAAAACCACTCCAGTATCTTTGCCAAGAAAACCCCAAATGGGGTCACGAAGAGTTGGACACAACTCAAACAACTGAAGAACAACAACCACAAAGTTGCCTTAAGATTTTGTCAGAGCTCTTTGACCATCCACTTCAAGAATGTATTAACCATCTACTATGTGCCATTCATTCAAAAATGAATATCACACAGAGGGTATTGTGGGTATGAGCAGCATATAATGAATGAGGAACTCCAAAGAAGGGCAGGAGTAAAAGTTGTCATCAAGGAATTCCATGATAGGAAGAGAAGACAGGGCTAGCAACATGGTGAGCATGAGTGATGACAGCTGAAAAGGCAAAGTGCTCTGTGGTTACAATGCCAAGAAAAAGCAAGGAAGGCCTGCAGCAGCAGGTCAGGCAGGCCCCCCATGGGAAATTTGTGGGACAATATGAATAAGCCTCATGTGGGGCAGGCAGGCCTAGATGGGTTATGATGCCCATCGTTAGAGAAAACTCCTAAATCTAGGAGATCACAGATCCATTTGTATATTTACATGTGTGCCAGATCCATTTGTTTATTTACATGTGTGCCAGACACTGCACCAGGTGCTTGAGATACAAAAACAAACAAACAAACAAACAAAAAGGCCACGATCTCAAGGAGCTTATATTCTATTTGGGAGAAACAGTAAAGAAGTTGTGCGTAGCAGATTTGCAGTTTCGTGTACAATCATCTTTTTTATTGTACTATGTTATGGAAGTTCTTGTTCTATTTATTTATAAAATAAATTTTAAAAAAGAAAAAATATAAGTTGGAAATTAAATACGAAATATTCCCAAAGGAACTGGAAGCTTAAAATAGGAGATGATACTACATCTGTACTTTGAAGGAAGCTAGGGATTTTATGAGGCAAAGTTGAGGGGAGACAGCATTCCATGCATGTGGGCAGTCTATGCAAAGGCACAAAGATGGTGAGGTACAAGTAGGCCAGGTTGGCTGAATGAAGTGCATGAAAGTGATTGATGTGGAGTAATCTTGGAAAATATGAACTGAAGCCCAATTGTGAAGGGTCAGACAGAGCAATTTGTATTTGATGCTAGATGCAACAGGGAGCCCCCACAAAAGATTCATGTAGGAAGGGGTCCATGAACCGAGCCTGGAAGGAGGCTAGGGAATCTCAGAGGTGGTGGTGAGGAGGCAATGCATTCCAGGTATGAGGAATAACCTTCACTAAGGCACAGAGATGGGAGATGGAATGATGACTTGTGAGAAAGACAGCAATTAGGTCACTTTGCTTGGACCACAAGCTACGGGGTGGAGAATTATGTGCTACAACAGGTCTGACAGGTAGGCTGGGACTAGATGGGAAAGGGCTTTGTGGAGAAAATTGTATTTAATCCTAAAAACAATGAGGAGACCCTAAGGCTTCTTGAGCAGGTAAGGTGATATGGCAGGCCTGTGCTTTTGGAATATGACTTTGGCTGCAAGGAGTGTGAATCTCAATGAGTAGAGGGTGATGCTTTCCACAAAAATAGTGAAGTCAAGTAAAGGGGAGAGTTTGAGGGAGAAATGCAATGAATTTCATTTTGGACATACTGAATTTGAAGTGCCAAAGGGACATCCAATTGAAGACATGCAATAGACAACTGGTAATGTGAGAGTGGAGAGAGAATGAGACTAGAATTATAGATCTATAAGTCATCTGCACAGAAGTAGCAGATGAATCTGTGCTGCTAATAAACTCCTCTGTTTATCTTTTCAAGCCCTTCCCAATCTGACCCCAACCTATCTTTCCAGTATTATTGTACATTAATCTCCTTCACAAACTCTAAGGTCTAACCAGATTGGCTTTCTTGCTGTTACTCACACATGACCCTCAATCTCCCAAATCTATGCCTTTTCACACCCTATCTTCCCATACCTGAAAAGCACTCCCTCCTCCTCTCTGCCTCATAGAATCCTTCTTCCTTTAAGATTCAGTTCAGTGGCAGCTAGGTGGTGCAGTGGATAGAGCACTGGCCCTGGATTCAGGAGGACCTGAGTTCAAATCCAGCCTCAGATACATAACACTAACTAGCTGTGTGACCCTGGGCAAGTCACTTAACCCCATTGCCTAGCCAAAACAGAAAAAGATAGTTCAAGAACCACAGTCTTTTATGATCTTTCTATATGCTTGTGATCTTTCCTCCCTAACTTGTATTTAACCACCTTATATTTATTTGTGTTTATTCTACTTACGTTTTTCATATATATCTATATATATATATATATATCTATATATATCTATATCTATATCTATGTTGTTTTCTATCCCATTAGAATGTAAGCTCTTTATGAACAGGGATTGTTTCATTTTCTGAAATTGTATCTTCAGTGCCTGACATATAGTAGGCCCTTGATAAATGCTTGTTGATTGTTTGACTGAGATCACTGAAAAAAATTACGTGACCATAATGAAATATTATTGCTCAGGAAGAAATGGCAAACTTGAGGAATTCCAAAGAAAAACTGGCACAAACTCATGCAGAAAAAAAGTAAACAGAACCAGGAAAATAATATATAATAACTAGAATCATGTAAATGAAATAAACACCAAAAATGAAGCTTGATTCTGCATGCTATAATTACAATGCCCATTTATGGCCCTAGAGAAGCTGAGGAAATTTGCCACCCTCCTTCTGTTAGAGAGGCGGGGGACCATGGATGTAAAAGCTGCATATATCATTCAACATAGCTGTTGTAGCAATTCCTTTTTGCTTAACTATTGTTTCATTATTGAAAATAAAGGCTTGCTGTGTGTGTGATTGTGGAATATAAAGGAGGGAGAATGGACTGTATGCCAGGGTTGGATGATTGTGATATAAAAACAAAATAGTAACATAGTAACAAATAGTAAAATAGTAACAATAACAACGACGCTAATGATAATAGGTTGGCTGTAACTGTGACTTCATATACCCTTGGTTTAAAATGTCTGTTTTTCTAGACATGTGGTAGCCAGAGGAAGTTTCCTCCCTGATGTTCTGCCTTCATTCTTGAAACTTTGTTCTCTACTTTTATAAACTTCATCAACTAAAACATTTTCTCTATAAGCTTTGACAAGTTGGTGATGGATTTCTGCAGCTGAAACATTTCCGGAGCTTCAGAATTGAAGAGCAGCCCACATTCCATCCGGGACCACATGTTGAGGAGAGCAGACACTTTCATATGAGGGAACACCAGTTCTCAAGTTACAGCCCGTCCTCTTCCCAGAGTTCCCAAACGTGCCCAAGAATACCTTATTGTTGTGTAAGCAACATGGCTGCATGAAGAATCAATGATGGAACTTGTGTGTGTATTTCTCACTTAAAGTGAACGTCTCTTTTTCTTAGCCTCCAGACCCATGATCTCCAGCATTCCTAAATATCCTGCATTTCATTCACCACCTCCGGTTTCCATGGAGTTTTCAGCTGTCAGGTTTACCCATCTTCCTTCCTTACTTTTTGTACAGTCCCAACCCTGAAAACTTCTTCCTATTCTTGAGTTTCCATTTAGTCTGGCAAACATTTATTAAGCTCCTACTGAGCTGAGTACTGGGGAAAATATAAAGATTATATGATTAAAATCAAAACCAGAAAGGAAGCTTGGAGATCACCTTCATTTTATTGATTTGTGGATTTATTTTTAAAAGAAAATTTTATTTTATTTTAAGAATTTAGAATTTTAAGCTTAGTCTGTAAAAACTAAGTCCATAAATTGAAGAAGAGGTACAGACCTATACCTGGAGAGGGAGTTTCCTTATCTAGAAGTATCACTGAAGTCACAGCTCTAGTCCCTATCCCTAACCATTTACAAAAACATTTAAATGAACAAAATTAAACAAACAAACTCAAAATTATTTACTTATTTTAAGTAGATATTAATTTTAACACAATAACAACAAAAATTGCTTTCATGTCTCTGGATCACTTTTTCCTGTTTTTTGTTACTATTATTATCATTATTTCATTCTTCTCATTGCTATGTTCAATCATTATAATTATTGTTGTGGTTGTGATTATTGCCATTTCCATAGTCCTTCATGTGTTTCTTCTGATTCTGTTCTCTTCCCATTCCATCCCATCGCATAGGTCTTCACAAATTTCTTTGTAGCCTTCATATCTGTCACTTATTTCTCATGGTGCATTAATATTCCCATTCTCATCATTTACTACAATTTGTTCAGCCATTCATTCCTAAATCTTTGCATGTCTGGATTCCTCCTAGTCTTTTGCTATTAAAAATAAAGCTGCTATGAATATCTTTGTAGAGATTGGTATCCCTCCCCCCCCATGCTTATAGGATAATCCTAACATAATCCTGTATTATTCATCACTGAATTAAAAGGTATAAACAATTTTAGAACACAGTACAGGGGTTCTTGACTTTTGATGTAGATCTCTGGTAGTCTGGTGAAGCCTATGGACCCTTTCTCAGAATAATATTTTTAAATGCATAAGATAAAGTACATAAAATTACAAATGAAAGTAATTCTATTGAAATGCACTTAAGAGTTTTTTTAAGTCCATGAACCCCAAGTTAGGAACTTCTGACAATGTATTTTTTTCCCAAAAATATTATATTAATACAGAGTTCTATCAGCAGTATGACAGTGTACCTGCTTCTCCACAGCATTTTATCACTTTTAATTAATGATGCTAACTTTGGCATTACAAGACCTGGATTCAAATCCTGTCTCTACTGTATTTTAACCGTGAAGTCTTAGGAAGGTTATTTTAAACATTTTTTTTTGCTCTTTTACTGCTTTTGTAGACATGTGGTAGCCAGAGGAAGTTTCTTCCCTGATGTTCTGCCTTCATTCCTGAAACTTTGTTCTCCACTTTTACAAACTTGATTTCCTCACCTGTAAAATGAGGGTGTTAAATTAGATGATCTCTATGTTATTTCCAGCTCTGAAGTCTATGATCCAATGATCCTGGCCAATTTATTTGTGGAGAGGGGGGAAGCTGGTAACTGAGAGTTGTTTGAACTCTTATTTTCCATGATTGTTACGGAGTTTTAATTATTTTGAGATGGTCCTTGACAATTTTTTTTCAAAACAGCCTATTGGTCAAATCCTTTAACTATTTATCCATTGGAGGAATTGTTCTTACTCTTATAAATTTATATATAATTCTTATCAATTTTTATGTCAGATTTGTATCAGGTAAATTCATGGAAAATATTTTTCCTGATCTATTTTGTCCTTTTAATTTTGAATTCATTAATTTTTGAAATGCATAAACATTATTTTTATGTAATTTGAGCCACCTATTTTGCTTTTTATAATTTCTTCTATTTATTCAGAAGATCAAATTTTCTTTCTCTCCCTAAATTCAATAAATATATCATTCCATTTTCTTCTATTTAAAAAAAAAGGTTTTAAAATATTTGTATCATTGATCTACTTGGAACTTATTGTAACATATGGTGTGAGAGTTAATCTTATTTTTTTTAACCATCCTTCTACTTAATTTTCTCAAGTTTTGATTGAATAATAAAGCCCTTCTCTAATGTTTTTAATTTTTCCAGTACTAGTCTAGTGAATACCTTTGGTTCACATGCTGAATTATATATTCTGTTCCACTGATCTATTTTTAATTCCAGTACCAGATAGTTTTGATAATTACTGTTTTATTTCAAGATGCAGGAGTCCAAGTTTGCTTCTTCCTCTTTTCACAATTCTTATATAATCATCTGTGGAAACTGTGTTCTCACTATCTCTAAGAAATAATCCAATGATCCTCTACAAATTAATTTCAGTAGTATTGTCATCTTTACTACATAGGCTATGGATATTGGCTATCTCTCCTTAATTCTTCTTTTTCATAAAACTATTGATTTTTAACTGGAAAGGACCTTGGACAGTGGTATGGTAGTCAATGTTTAATCAGGTGGAGGGAGAGGCAAGGAGGGAGGTGTATACATGACATATTTTTAAGTTTAATTTATATTATTAACATTGCCCTCTCCCCCCCACCCCCTTACTTTCTTAATTCTAGACAATCAACAAAACAATGAAGCCCAGATTTGTAGCATTTGCTGGTTTGGGATGTATAAATGCTCAAGGTAAAAATTTAACAATCAGTTGTCAAAGTGAGCCTACAAGTTGTCTCCATGAAAAATAAAGCATAGAATGGTAAAATAACTTGCTTGAAATCAAACAAGTAGTAACATAGGTTCTTTGACTCCAATGCCAGCAGTCCTTCCCCTGCACCACTCTGCCATTCCTTTTATCAAGAGAAAGCTATCACTTTGCCCCCGTTGAGTGTTGCACTTTAAAAGACTACCTCTATCGCTTCACCTTAGTCCTGCTTCTGCAACAATGGCATAATTCATTTTGTGACATGATGGCCAGGCCATCATGGAAAATTGGAAATATCTAGGAAAATAGGAAAGTTATAAAATAGGTTCATCTCATTTCTCTTTTCTTTTCTCAAATGCTCTCTTCAGTCTGTCAGAAGCCTATCCTTTTTTCCTCTTCATGTTTTCTGGTTTTCAGTTTATCCCTGATAATTAATCAAACAACAAGTCTACTATGTGCCAGACACCGTGTGCACTGAACACTGGGGATACAAAAACAAGAATGAAAGTCAATCCCCTGACCTCAAAATATTTGCATTCTAGTAAGAGAGATAAGCATGTACATATTTTATGTTTATGACTCAAAAAAGCAGACCCAAGGTAAACTTAGATGGGAAGACATTTACAGTTGGGGGTGGGGGAAGAGATGCCTCCTGCAAAGGTAGCACTAGAGGGAAATCTTGAGGGAAACTAGGGATTCCAAGAGGCCGAGGTGAGAGGGGATTTCATTCTAGGCATGGAGAGACAGTCGATGAGGAGAGATGGAGATGAAAAATGGAGTGCTGTGTGTGAGGCACAGCAAGCAGGTTAGTGGGTGTTAAGAGATTACTCTGATGTTAGCTATAGCTTAAAGTATGACTTTTCCTAGAGGGACTTTTATTTTTTTAAAGGGATCTGGAAAGCAGAAGTGCCTTCATGACCCAAATGAATAGAATGAATGTGCCAGAATAAAAAAGCAGTAAATGTTATATTTGGGGGTGGGGAGGGTGCATATCAGAAGGCCAGTCAGGTGGTACAGTGGATAGAGTACCAACTCTTGAGTCAAGAAGACCTGAGTTCAAATCCAGATTCAGATATTACTAGCTATGTAACCCTGGGCAAGTCACTTAACCCTGCTTACCCCAGTTTCCTCATCTGTAAAATGAACTGGGGAAGGAAATGGCAAACCACTCCAGTATCTTTGCCAAGAAAACCCAAATGAGGTCGTGAAGAGTCAGATATGACTGAAAAATGACTAAATAACAACAACATCACAAGGCCACTCGGGATCTATAGCTGGGGTTTTAGAGACAGGTATTTCCAGGCAAGAATATGGCAGAAAAGAGTCAGCTCCTGCCCCCATTCTATGGCAGAGTGATAGAGGCAGAGGAAGAACCTGGACATGCTAGTGGGAAGCAAGGACTATTAAGATTCCCCCACCTCGAGTAGTGACTTGGGGTGAATGTGTCAAAGTACAGCCAGTGCTGGGAAGGATAGCCAAGGCGACTCTTAGTGAGACTCCCCTAGCAGACAGCAAGGTCTCAAGTGAGATCCAGAAGACGAAAGAAGTGAAAAAGGAAAAAAATGAAAGGACGTTTGTTACTTATGGAGCATGTATTGCAGAGAGCACAGTGAAAGGCTTGGGTAACTTTATAATACAATATTGTAGGGGGTGGGGGAGGTGCAGTTGAGGGGGACAGGAATACAGAAGTACACAGTGGAGAATGGAGAAGTTGAAGGGGTTTGTATAATGATAGCTGGGGGGAGGGGTTCAGGATCTCTGGGATGAGAAGGGCATGACCTAATAAGAGTTTGTTAATCATCCCTAGGCTTACTAATGTCCCTAGGAGTTCTGCCTCAGGGTAGTATCCTTTCAGGGTATTAGGCAGCTTAACTGAGGGGACCTTTGAGGAGAGCTGATGAAATTGCATTTCTCTCCTATTCCTATAGACAGACAAAGCCAGAAGATAGGTGGGGGGAGCAAAAGGGAATGGCATCTCTCTATTCCCTGCAGGCAGCAACAATCCAGACCGCAACTTACCTTTCTAGCCTTATTATACATTATCCTTCTTGTATTCTGGTCCAGCCAAACTGGCATCTCTGTTCCTTACACATCATACTCCACCTATCTCCATATCTTTGTACTGGCTGTGCCCCATTGCTTGAATTCACTCCCTCATTACTTATACCTCATAGAATCCTTCTCTTCCTTCCATACTCAGATAAAGCCCCATCATCTTTATGAAGCCTTTCCTCATTCCCCCAATTACTAGTGAGCTCTCTCCCTAACTTGTATTTAGCTATCTTGTAATTTTTTTATTTATTCTATCCACAATTATTCTATCCTGTATATGTGTGTCTATGTATATGTTATTTTCCCTGACAGAATTCAAGTTCCTGGAGATGAGAATTATTTTATTTTTGTGGATCTGCATCCCAAATGTCTAGCACAGTGCCTCACAAAAATGCTTACTGATTGGTTGATTAAGTAAAAGTTTCTCTTGTTTGGGGAGTCACTTATGTTCCTACTCCTCTATGAAAATGTCATGGTCTTTCCAATTCCTCATAACTTTCTCTTCAACCTCCATCCCTCTCAGCAACATCTTTCCAATTTAAATGCCTCTCATAGGATAATAGATCCTCCTAGTCCCTTCATTTGCAGATGATGAAACTAAGGAGGGGTAGTGGTGAAGTGATTTCCTCAAGGTTACATGGGTAAGTTATCATGGACTTGAAATCCAACATGTTTTATACTGTATCATGTTGCTGCATAGGAGTTCAGCTGTAAGAAGCAAATGGTTGAGTATTAAATGGGAGATAAAGGTTTCATTTTAACCATGTGAGCAAGAATAGTGCTTGGAGCTATCTTTTCTTTTCTTTTTTTTTTCCTTTTTTTCTTTTTTGTTTTTATTTTTAGGCAATTGGAGTTAAGTGACTTGCCCAAGGTCATACAGCTAGTAAGTGTCAGATGTTTGGTCTGAGGCTGTATTTGAACTCAGGTCCTCCCGACTTCAGGGCTGGTGCTCTATTCACTGCACCACCTAGCTGCCCCTTTGGAGCTATCTTTTCGCAAAAGCCGGTGCTCCTTCCAAGAAACACTTTCTCCAGCTAATGGCTGAATGAATGAAATAAAAAGCACTTATTAAGCCCTTCCTTTGCTATACACCATACTAAGTGACAGAGATACAAATATCAAAGAAAGAGTCCCTACCCTGAAGGAATTTGTATTTTAAGAAGTGGAGACCACAAATATATAGGACTGGTGGCCAAGGAAGGGTATTTTGTTCTGCAAAATTACTGGGATGGTGAGTTGGTCAAGATGAAAATCAATTGGCATACCCTTTTAAGGAGCAAAATTAGTGTTGATTTGATTACTGTTCTCGGAGACAGGTAGAGGAAGGGTGGCTTGGGTGAATGGCTTAGCTCCTTCAGGGAACTCTAGGGAAGTTTGGAGAGGGCAGAGGCATGGCTGGAAATGTCTGAGGGGAGGCACAGCTTGGGTCTGCCATCAGCTAGGCACTGGAGTGGGCTCTCACACCCAACGAAGCATAGCCCAAGCTCGAGAGCTGGAGAGCATCTGGAGAGCTCTAGAGCTAGAGGGACAGATGGAGATGAAAAGATTGACTATAGTCAATCCTAAATAATGCATGAAATCAAGACTTTCTAAAATTAAACCTGAATTCATATAGATAGACTACCCATCTCTTTTTGCTGAATAGCTGAAGATGAGGTACTAGTAATTTTCCCTTTTTGGTCTATGATTTTGTCAGTATAGGGAACTCCTTCTGGCATGAAAACTCCCTGCCCTGATGTAGTTACTCCTCTATAACATAAAGTCTATACCCAAACTAACTACAAAGGACATATGAAGGAAGGCACTATCTACATCCAGAGAAAGAACTGATAAATAGAAGTACATACAGAATGATTTTACCCATGTATACATATTTGTGTCCAATGGTAGCCATCTCCAGGGTGGGGGGAAGGGAAGAAAAAATTTACATAGTAACTTTATATTTAACAGGAATAGCAACTTGTACATAATAGATTTATAGTTCCATATGCAGCCATCTTTTTTATTATGCTGTGTTGTGGAAATGCTTGTTTTGTTCCATAAATTAAAGAATAAAAACATTTTTAAAAAAGAGTTAGATGGAACACTAAGTGACTTGCCTGTTGTCATGCAGCCAGTATGTGTCAGAGATCGAACTCGAATTCAGGTTTTTGTAACTACAAGGCTGGCCCTCTATCCAGTACTCAATGCTTACTCATGCCACCAGGCCAAACTTCTATCAGTGCTGTCCAAAAGTGGACGAGCTCCCTTGAGATGTGGTGGGTTTCCCCTCTCTAGAGTTCTTCAAGGAGAAGTTACACATCCATCATTACTGGGAATTCTTTTAATGTATAGTTTGGTCTAGATGGCCACTGAGGTCCCTTTCACGTCTCTAATTCTGTTATTCAATGAATATTTTTTCCTTTTTTTCTTTGTTGTTCAGTTATGTTCAACTTTTTCTGACCTCATTTGGGGTTTTCTTGGCAAATATCCTGGAGTGATTTGCCATTTGCTTCTCTACCTCATTTTACAGATGAGGAAACCAAGGCAAACAGGGCTAAATTACTTACCCAGGGTCACACAGTTATTAAGTGTCTGAGGCCAGATTTGAACTCAGGATTCTGAGTTTTCCTGACTCCAGGCCTAGCACTCTATCTACTGTGCCGCCCAGCTGCATGAATAGACTTTACAAATAACTCATCATGAACTTCACAGCTAGAGTCCCACAACAAAATCTGAAATTGAAATTTAGTTCATCTGAGAAATATTTCAATGTTTTTGCTAAAGTATTACTGAGTCTATCACTGGTCATAGGCCAGGAATACAACCCCCTATAGTTTGTATATGTGGATCATTCCTCACCCAAAGCTTGATTAGAAATTAGAAAGCACCTGGGCTCAGGACAACTTTAAAACTAGATTTAGCTCTTTAGAGATACTGCCTCCCAGAAGTCAGGCAGCTAAAACCTTTAGCATCAGAGTCATCTATCCTTTGTGTACTTGCCACAATTTCCACCTTCACTGAAGGGGGGATTTTCTGCATGGAGCACTTACAGATTCATGCTTCTCCCATCAAACCTCCAGCCTGGCAGTCTGAATAGCGTACTCCATAGGAGTGCTGGGATAATGACATTCCTTTCCTCATTGAGCCTTCAAAGCATGACATTATCTGGTCACGATGAATTTTGTTTGCAACTGTTTGTGGCATCACTCTAGGAAATAGAGGGCTATGGAAAGCCTGAACATCTTGGCCTCCATCAACTCTCCTCCTTTGGGTGTCTATAGTGACTCAGCGGCGTAATTTTTTTTTTTAGTAGTCTCGACTAACAGCTACTGTCAAAGCATTGCCAGCAATCTGTGGACACATGTATATAGAACACTGCCAAGTTTCCAATGGTTTCAAAAAATTCAAGCCAGCTCCCTTCCCAACTTCTCTGTCTCTGCCATTGGCACCTCAAAACTTCCAGTCACCAGGCTCAAAACCATGAAGTTTAATCTGTTTCCTCTTCACTCTCCTTCATCCCCTGCATCCATTCAATTGCCAAAGGACCGTAGCTATAGAGCTGGAAGGGACCCCCTCATCTTATAGATGAGAAAATTGAGGCTTAGAGGTTAGATGACTACCTCAAGGTCATGCAAGCCGAGATTGGATTCAAACTAAGATCCCTTGCTGTTAAAGTTCCGTACTCTTTCCACTGTACCATGCAAAGTTCTGTGGATTCTTCCTTTGGAATGTGGTTCATTATCTATCCTTTCTTTTCTGTTCCTATTGCTACCTACTTTAAGTCCTTATCACCTCACATCTACATTGTTGCACCAGCTTTCTAGATGGCCTCCCTACCTTCGGTTCCTTCCCCACCTTCGGTTTGTTCTTACTAATTTCCCCAAAACACTCCTTTCCCCATCTAGAAAATGTTCAATGGCTCCCCATTGTCTACTGCGTCGAGTCCAAATTCTTCTGTCTGGTTTTAAGACACTTTTATAACTTCTCCCCTACTTATTCAACCCTATTTCTTATTAGTCTTCACCATGTACTTTCCACACTGTCCTGTAACATGTCTTATTCATTTGTGTACCCATGTAATCATTGAAAGTTTTCCTCTCATCTATCCCCTTTCTCACTCTAATCTATCCAAATTCTCCTCAGTGCTCACGATCCAACTCAAGTCCCATTTCTTCCTTTAAATAGGCTAATAATAACAATAATGCTAATAATAGCTTACACTTCCTTACTAGTTTACAAATCACTCTCTTAACTACCACCCTGAGAGGTGGATTGTATGAATATATTTATAGTACCGGAAACTGATATTCAGAATGGTTATATACAGTGACCAAGCTAGTAAATAGTAGAATTTTGACCCAGTTTCAAGTCTTCTGAATGCAAGTTAAAAGTTCTATGCCATAATGTATCTGTAAACAAATGGGTGACCACCAATTGGAAAATGATTGACCAAATCATAGTATACAATTTGAGCATATGAGTATAATAAAATATTATTGCACCATAAGGAATAATGAATCAATTAGTCAGTAAACATTTATTAAGCTCCTACTATGTGGTAGAGGTGTTTGGGATGTTCAAGAAGCAGACACTGTGGAATGCTTAGAGCCTGGTTAGACATCAAAGAAGCTAAGGTCATCCACTGCATCTCAGGCCATCACCAGTCACTTTGACTTTTGTCTTGCCACTAGATATTGATGACTCTGGAAGAGACAGTGAGGCTGATGACTTTGGGTAACTCTGACACACTTAAATCTAACTCATGCAGGCTTCAAGACATCACCCTATGATGTCATTGGTCCTTATCAAAAATGAAGGACAAGCAACAACTATATGGTAAGCATTGCACTGAGCACTTGGGCTTCAAAGAAAGGGAAAAGACAGTCTCTGTCTCAGGGAACTCACAGACTAATGGGGAAGACAACATGCAAACAACTATGTACAAACAATCTGTATACAGGATAAAATGAAAATAATCAAAAAGGGGAAGGCACTAGAATTAAGAAGAAAGGCTTCCTGTAGGAGGTAAGATTTTGATGAAGCTTGGAAGTAGCCAGGGAAGCCATGAAGCAGAGATGAGGAGAGAGAACCATAGGTACCACTAGTGAACATGTTCAGAGTAGGAGATGGAATGTCTTGTTTCAGGAATTCTGGCAAGAAGGCACAGAGTTGGTAGTAGTAGTGATGGTAAGAGAAAGAGGGAGAGGAGGCATATAAGGTGTCAGGAAACTAGAAAGTAGGTGGGAGAACATGCTATGAAGGGGCTGGAATGCCAAATGATTTTATATTTGATCCTGGAGGTCATAGGGAGCTACTAGAGTTTATTGAGTAGAAAGGTAACATTGTCTTACCTGTGTTTTAGGAAGGTCACTTTGACAGCAGAATGTACATCGGTTTGGAATGGGGAGACTTGTGGCAAGGAGACCAACAGGCAGGCTATTGCAGCAGTCCAGGTCATGAGAGTCTGTACTAAGATGGTGGCCACATCAAAAAAAAAGGGGGGGGGAGGCTTAGGTGAGAGATGCTGGGAAGGCAATATAGATGCACCTTGGCAATAGATTAGATATGGATGGTAAGAGAGAGTGAGGAGTTAAGAATTACACCTATGTTGGGAGCCTGGATAACTGGAAGAATGGTGGTACCCTCAACAGGAAGAGGGAAGAATTTGGGAGGAAAGATAAGGAGTTGACTTTTGCATGTGTGTGTTTAGGATTTCTACAAGACAAACAAGTACGAAGTACCTGCTATGGGCCAGGCATTGTGATAGGCTCCTGGGGGATAAAAATTTAAAATAAATAAATAAACAAACAAACAAATAAATAAATAAGTGAAGGAATAAATAAACAAACAAATGAATGAATAAATGAGTAAGTAAATAAGTGAATGAATGAATAAATGAATGAATGAATGAACTAGTGAATAAATAAATGAATGAATGAATGAATAAGTGAAAGAATAACTAAATGAACAAATGAATGAATAAATGAGTAAATAAATAAATGAATAAATGAATAAGTGAATAAATGAATGAATGAATGAATAAGTGAATAAATAAATGGATGAATGAATGAATAAATAAATAAATGAGCGGATGGATGGATGAACAAATAAATAAATAAATGAGTGTGCCAGTGAGTAAATAAATAAATAAAGGGGTGAATGAATAAATAAGTAAATAAGCAAATGAATGAGTGAATAAGTAAGTAAATAAATAAGTGAATGGGTAGATAAATGAATGAATGCATGAGTAAATAAACAAATAAATAAATAAATAAATGGAAATAAATGAGCAAGTAGATAAATGAACAAATAAGTGAATGAATGAGTGAATGAATGAATAAATAAATAAATAAATGGATGAATAGACAAATGAATGAATGAATAAGTGAATGGATGCATAGATAGATAGATAGATAGATAGATAGATAGATAGATAGATAGATAGATAGATGAATAAATAAATGAATAAGAGATAGAGAGCCTATATTCTATGGGGGGAAATAACATGCATATGTAATGTGTGTATTCATTATGGTAAATAAAGACAAAACCATATATATGGTCTCCCTCCTCCAAAAAATATATGTATACATATATACACACACATACACACACACATGAAATACGTTGTCATACATACATGCACACAATATAAATGCAATGTAACATAATGAGGGAATATTAAGAATTTAATAAGACATTTGAAGTGATGCACACAAACTAAGCAAACAATCTATTAAATTATAACTAAAATAACATCAAAGAAAACCTTAAAAGACTGCAGAACTCTAATCAATGCCGTGACCAATCTTGACTTCAGAAGACCAATGATAAAGCTTGCCTCTGACCTCTCAGCAGATAAGTGGTAGACTCCAGGAGCAGTACAAATCCTATGTTTCTTAGATAAGACCAATGAGTTTTTTGCTTGATTTCATTTGTTTCCAATAAAGGGTTTAAGGAGTTAGTGAAAAATGAATGACCAAAAAAAAGATAACTAAAAACACATCAATAAAACCATCTTTTTTGGGGGAAAGCTTTTTTTTTATCTTGGGGTATTTGTATCTCTAAAGTCTAACCTACTGCCCCCCCCACACACACACACATAGTGGGTTCTTAATAAGTGCTCATAGAATTGAACTGGATTACCTGGTGGCTAATCTTCTGGTGATGAGTCTCTTAAGCAATCTTATCATCAGGGGTGGACATACAAACTATCTCCAGGCCCAGATTTGCAGGCTTTCTAGCTTGGTAGATGAGTGCAGTGGAAAAAGCACTGGACTTGGAGTCAGAGGATGTGGGTTCAAATGCTGCCTCTGCTATTTACTACCTATGTGACCATGGACCAGTTTCTTAACCTCTCTGAGTCTCAGTGTCCTCCTCTGTAAAATTATGAGGTTGGAATCAGTAGCCTCTCAGGCCTCTTATAGCTTAAATGTATGATTTTACTTACTATATTGTGGGATAATGGACCTTAACTTCCCTGAGCCTCAATTTCCTTGAATGTAAATTGAGAACTTGGGACCAGATGACTGTGAAGGTCCCTTCTCTCCCTAAGTCTATGATCTTATGACATTTCGGAAATCACCTCCAGAATCCAAAGATGAAGGGCCAAAATAGGAGGGGGTTAACAATACAAACCAAGCTGCTAGAGCTTGCCCTAGCTACAGCTTTGGAAAATTATTCTACTCTGCTTCTGAAGCCATTAAGTGTAGTTCCCTTGTTATTATCTACCACAGCAACCAAAACCTTCCAACCTCCTCATTTTCCCAAACAACTCCAAATTGTTCAGTGGCAGAATAATACATGGCACGCTGACCTAATCATTGTGCCTTCTGCAATCATTAAGAGAATTGATGTCCTGTGTGTTCTGAGCTCAGCACTGATAGGAATACGGGTCACTTGTCAAAGGAATGAATCCACTAGGTCAGGTAGCATTTGTGAGAGATAGGCTATGGTTAGTGATGACCCAATAAAAGACTAAATTGTCAATTCCAGCATAGGACTCAACAATGCTTTGGTTATGGCTTCAGGGCTTAGAATGCAAATTCCTCCTATTTTCAGGACCTTCTTCTTTTCTTTTAATTAGTGTTTAGGTCGAAATCTCTTCCAGCCAGCCTCAGAAGAAAGAGGGAGGAGGGAGGGGGAAGAAAAGCTCAGAGAAAGCTGCTCAGCATTCAGTGAGGGAGGGGAAGAGACAAGAAAGGGAAGAGAGGAAGGCAGACTTTTTGGTCCATTGTGACTCACATTTTGGAACAAGAGGATGTAATGACCATTATAACCTGATTCTTTGTCATGTGGGACACTATGATTCAGGGGCAGATACTGGGTTATAAAGACTCTGGTGCTGGCGGCCTTGGTTGCTTTGTTAATTAAAAGGATTTAAACTAATTCTTATTCTTGGGTCTGCATTTCAGGACCCAAACCATTCCAGGGGGTGATCTTCAGAAAGCCTTACACTTTGACCCAGGAGAGAAGGGCCTTTGATATGTCTAAGAAATTTGGGTTCTGAAATAACCAAGTGACAGGAAAGCTTAATTGGTTACTCCCTGGGACTGAAAGACTAGGAACTTGGAATCTGGAAAACCAGGGCCTCAAGAACTCCAGATGTCCTTGGCAGTGGGATAGCAGCTGCTGGGTAAATGAACCCACCCACCCTGCTGAAAAACATCAAAGGCTTGCAGCTGCCCAGCCTCCAAGGGTCTCACATACCCCACTGTGTCAATTTTGACCCACTGGTGAGCATTGGACCCGGGCCGGTGCTATAGTAAGTCTTTGTTGAATGAAATTGAAATTGACCACTCTGAACATCACCAGGAATATGGGTGGTATACTCTCACTTCTGGGCAAAAGGGGGAGTAGAAAGAAGGAGTGATTGACCCATAAATCCCAATTAAATGAGCTAAACCAGGGCTTCTTAGTCTCGTTTTGCGTTGTGAATCTCGTTGGCAGCCTGATGAATTCTACGGACCCGCTTCTTAGAATAACATTTTTAAATTCATGAAATAAAATACACAGGATTAAAAAGTAAAGCAAAGATTAGTGAAAATAAAGATATAATTTTTCCCTGTATATCCAAATTCACAAAACCCTTGAAATCTATCCACAGACCCCAGACTAAGAATCCTTAAACTATGCTGGAGGGCAAGGAGGTGGCAAAATGGATAGAGTGCTGGGCCTGGAGTCTCTTCCTGAGTTTGCATCCGGCTTCAGACACTTACTAGCTGTGTGAACCCAGGCAGATCTCTTAATTCTGTCTGCCTCAGTTTCCTCATCTGTAATATGAGTTGGAGAAGGAAATGGCAAACCACTCCAGTATCTTTGTCAAGAAAGCCCCAAATGGGGTCACAAAGAGTCAGATATGGCTGAAACGACTGAACAACAGCAAATAATGTCAAGCCTCTACCTTGAATGCATAGCCCGCTTTGGGTTTTCATATGGGTTTTCACTGAGCTGGAAGGGTTCTTAGAAATTAACTCAAGTGTTCTGACTACAAATGCAGTATTTGTTCCATGGGACCAGTCAGGCTTCTTATATCTTGATCCTCTACACGCTGTTTATTTCATCCTCTGTTCCTCTTATCCTGACTTATCTCAATGACATCTATCTTTTAGAACAACTATTATTGTTTCCATCTCACTTCATGGACCCATACATGCCTTCATCTTCCTTTTGCCTCAGACATCTTCTGTCCCCGGAAAACTAGTCAGATTCCTTTTCTATAAAATAAAGAAATTGAACTAGATGATCTCTAAGGGTCTTTCCAGCTCAAAATCTATGGTCCTATGCACTCTCAGAAACTCCCTCAAAAAAAGATTCTTGATGAAGAAATAATTGACGTGGCCTTAGAGTAATCTTGAGATCCTATAGTTGGAAGTCTCCACTTAGCAGCGATCGTCAGATCTCCTCTGGACCTCCTGGATAAGTTCTGCCCAGGATGGACCGCATCTCCCAGGCTCATCCTCAAGGGAAACTTCTGGCTAGTAGCCGTCTTGCTGTTTTTGGTCAGGATGCTATTGTTTTGCTCCTTACCCCTGAAGAGGAAGAATGGAGGATCCACTATAGCCTTCTAGGTCAAGTTAACCAAGCTCCAGGCCCTATTTGGCCAACTGAAAATGCAGACAGAGGAAGCTTCCTATTCTTCTCTCAGAGGCCTTTTTTAAGTCAAGAGGCAGACATGCTTGGAAACATGAATCTGAGTCTATGAAATGATTTACAAGAAAAAAAGCATTTGGCATAAGGAGCCATCACCCAGAGCCCCCATCAGCACATCACTTTCCAGATACATGCATATACATACATACATATATACACACATATACATATCTGCACACATGTTTGTGTAATATATATATATATATACATACATATATTCATATATTTGTCTAATATGTGTGTATGACCAGAACAAAGACAGATATAGATCTATACATACACATATATGTGTGTATATATATATATACATGTATACCTGTGTAATATATATACATACATATGTTCATATATTTGTCTAATATGTGTGTATGACCAGAACAAAGATAGATATAGATATATGCATATATATGTGTATATATATATATTTACACACACATGTATACCTACGTACACATATGTATATACACATATGGCATCCATATACATATGTATATATGTATTTGTGTATGTATATATGTATGTTATGTCCCTATGTATAGCAGGTTACTAAGAACCAATGTGTTGTAGGGGTTAGGGGAGACAGGTAGAAAAGCACTAAACACTGGAGTGATTAACAACAACAACAATGAAAACATTTTTATTTGAATTCAGAAGATCTGAGTTCAAATTCTGAGTTAAAATTTGGTCTCAAATACTTATTTTATGTAACCCTGGTCAAGTCACTTCCCCCCTGTTTGCCTCAGTTTCCTCATCTGTAAAATGAGGTAGAGAAGGAAATGCAAACCACTCCTGTATTTTTACCAAGAAAACCCCAAATGGGGTGACAAAGAGTTGGACATGACTGAACGACAACAATTTTATATTTGCTTTCATTTTTCTCTGGTACTTAGCATGGTGGCTAGATAGTACATAGTAAGGGCTTAATAAATGCTTGTTTGATTTGTTGCCTCTTTCACTGCTATCTGTAAACATGTCTGGGTTTACAATATCCTTTAAAAAATAAAAAACCTTCACTTGGCTTTCTTTTTAACTTTTTCTTTCTCTTGACTTTGCCATCCCTTCAAGCTACTGATTCATCCTGTGTCTCTCCTCCATTTCACAGTCAAATTCCTAGAAAACATAATCTGCCTGCGTTCATTGCTTCCACTTTTCCCCCCTCTCCTTTTCCTCCCTTTACTTTTAAGCCTTTGTAATCTGGCTTTTAAACTCTTCTGTCATCTGAAAGAATACCCTCTAAGGTTTCCAATTATCTCTTAAATCTGATGGCCTTTTTCCAGGTCTTAGTTTCCTGGATCTAACTATAGCATGACAATGTGGATCCTCCCTTCCTCCTGGCCACTGTACTCTCTCAAGGTTTTTGTGAGAATACTTAGTTCTCCTCCTAAACTACTCAGGATCCTGAGTACCACACTGAATTCAGCTGTGCTCCTGGACCAATTTTGTGAGCAACACCTTCAAGCAAAATGGGGGAAGTATCAATTCAATAAGAATTACTGAGGTACCCAGACTGCATCTGTTGAGACCCAGAACGGATCCTTACAAATGCAATTCACTGTTGTAGCATTGTAATGGAAGTAACTTTAGACCTAGAGTACCTGAAAGGATTCTTGTCCTTTGTAATATACTATCAATGGTTCATTATTCAGCACTCTACTGTCCAGCTACAGTTGCTTTAGGCACTGAAGGTATTTGCACAGCTTATCTCTTGTCATACAAACTTTTGTGGTCAAATCTAATACATTAACAATACATTAAAAAATCTGAAAATATATGCAATTTTCCATACCCATGGACCCCCCTCTTCTGCAAAGGAGACGGAAAGATATCTCCTCATATCTCTTCTTTCAGGCCATGTTTAAGCAAGCATCTATTAAGTACCTACTGTGTGTCAGGTGCACTCTGCTAGAGGGTATGAATACAAAGAAAATGAATGAAACAATCCCTGCTCTCAAAAAAACTCAGCCAGAGGTTCAATTCAACAAGCCTTATGAAGCACCTATTTGTGAAAGAAATTATGCTAGGATCCAAGGATTCAAAACCAAACATGTAGATAACAGTTCCTGCCCTCAAGGAACTTACATTCTCCTAATGGACACAACAGGTTAAACAGATAAGTACAAGATAATTTCTGGAGGGAGAGTGCACATTTGTTTCTTAGACAAGCGCTGAAAACAAATAATGACTTGGACCCAGAATTGACTGGGAGGAAGAGAGTGGGTTGGATGGATTACATTTGGGATGCAGCAGCATTTTCAATGGCTCCAAGCTGCTCTGTGACACAAAGAATCTCATCTTTTAAACACCAATGTACTCCCAATGACAGCACTGAAGAAGATGTAGTCAGAAAGAACAGGTCAAATAAACACTGAGGAAACCTTTGCTGGAGGCAACACAATCTTGAACACATCAAGGGATCACTTTACAAGATGGCTCAGAGAGAGAAAGATATCAAAGGAATGGAAAAGACTACAGATGACGCTGTTATACCTCTCCTCCGGGGGGGGGGGGGGGGGGAGGTGATCATGAAGACATTGCTGACTATCAACACATATGCCAGGTTTCTCCTGTAAAATCTTTATGAGAATGATCTGCACACACATCATTTGGTTTGATTTTAAAATGTAGACACTCTCCAGCCACCAGGACCTACAAGCAGACTACATGTCCAAGAGGGTGGATTTTGGTGAACCCTAGAGAGAAGCAACCCCAAAAAAACATTCTTTCTGCCTAAAACCCCATAACTGTCCAACCTCAACTAGCTATTATTAATGTTACTGGACCACAACAGTAATGAGACCTGTACACCCAGACTCAGGTAACTGCCCAGTACACTGACTTCACCTCTGTACCTGGGCAAGAATCTACCTCCAGTGGACTCCTGTGGAAGCCAAGCAATCTGTACATGCCTCCAGGTGTCAGGTGGATGTCTGCCTTCCAACCATGCCCCAATGGGTGAGCAGCCAGGGCATCTGTACATGCCTCCAGGTGTGGGGCGGATGTTTGCTTTCCAGGAATTCCTCAATGGGGGAGCAACCAAGCAGAGATGATTCCAGGATGCGAGCTGTGAAACTTGAGAGTTATTTTAATTTTGATTTCTCTTATTTGTGATTTAGAGTATATTTTCATGTAGTCATTGATAGCTTATAAGTTTTTTGAAAATTCTTCCTATCTTTTGACAGTTTCCTTCCTTTCTCAGTGGCTGATGTGTTATCATTCTCACTGGACTTTTTGTTTTTTTAGTTTTAGTTTTTGTTTTTTGATGAGACAATTGGAGTTAAGCAACTTGCCCAGCATCATACAGCTAGTAAGTGTCAAATGGCTGAGGCCAGATTTGAACTCAGGTCCTCCTGACTCCAAGTCCAGAGTTCTATCCACTGCACCATCTAGCTGCCCCTTCACTGGACTTTTTGGAGCCATGGTTAATGCATTTAAAGCTATCATATCTGACCCTTCCTTTACCACCCTTCTTCTATCCCTATTATTTATTTAAAGCCCCTTTATAGAGTGAGAGCCTCCCTGGGCCTCTACTGAGCAGTCCTCTCAAGCCTTCTCAAAAGTGTGCTGGGTGGTCTGCAAAGGTTCTTGCGCTCTCAGGCTGGTTTCTTCTAGGATCAATGTTAACAATGTTTCAACTTTTATTTTTGGTTGAAATTATGAATACTCATGCAATAAAACCTCACTAATGTCTCATCCTGAACAGTACCATTCTTCCCATTCATTAAGATGGTGGTATGCTTATATAATGCCAAGTGGAAGCAAACAGTATGATTGCTGCTGGGGGTCTTCTGCTCACAGTGGAATGTTTTGTGTGTCCAGCCAGCTCAGGAAGAAACTGCTACTAATATTTCAGGTTGCACAAACACATCTGTGACAAAATAAATATTACAGAGTATAAATGTATAGAATAGGTATTTTCAACCTGGAGTCTGTGAATTTTTGTTTTTGCATTTTGATATTTATATTTCAATATCATTGATTTCCTTGGTAATCCTATATAGTTTATTTTATGCATTTAAAAGCATAATCCTGAGAAGGGTCCATAAGCTTCACTAGATTGCCAAAAGGGTCCATGACATAGAAAAGGGTAAGAATCCTTGATGTAGCATAATCTCCCCAGTAAATATAAGAGTGAGTTTGAATGTGCTGATTTGCATCATTCTCCTTGCCCCACAAAATGCACATCTTGAATGCAAGTCTTCTGTCACCAAATCCACCAAATCTTGGTTCTAATTTTTGCTCTTCTACTTAATACCTGTATGATCTTTGACAAGTCACTTCCCCTTTGTGGGCCTCAGTTACCTCATCTGTATAAAGAAGGGGTAACATTAGATGAATACGGAGGGGTAGCAGAGTGTAGGGGATGGATCAATAGACTTGGCTTCATGAAGACCTTGGTTCAAATCCTGAGTCACTTACTTGCCATTTGACTCTGGCAACTGACTTGCCTCAATTTTCTCATCTGCAAAATGATGAGGTTGGACTAGACCTCTAAGATGTCTACCATCTCTACATATATGATTCTATTATTCTATGACTCTACTGTCCATTCCACCTCTATGATGCTATGAATTATAGAAGAATAGATCGATGCTCAGTTACTTGGCCTGGTGCTGTGGAAAAAATTAACAATACTGAAGTTGGAACAGAAGAATCGGACTCTTATTCTAGATCTATTCACTCCCTTGCTATGTAACCCTGAAGCTATCCCTTGGTCTCTCTGAACTTCAGTTACCTGATCTGTAAAATGGGAACAATAATTGCTGTCCTACTTATACTCATGGTACTTTGGAAGCCATAAAGTGCTACACAAATATGAAGTTAAGTAGTAGTTTTGCAGAAGACTTTGGAGAGTCCCTTGGACAACAAGGAGGTCAAATCAGTTAATCCTTAAAGAAACTAATTCAAGCTTTTCACTGAAAGGTTAAATATTGAAGATGAAGCTTAAATACTTTGGCCACATAATGAGAAGATGGGATTCATTGGAAAAGACCCTGATGTTGCGAAAGATTGAAGGCAAAAGGAAAAGTGGATGGCAGAGGAGGAGATGGATAGATAAGTGTCATGGAAACAATGAACATGAACTTGGGCAGACTTCAAGAGATCGAGGAGGATAGAAGGGCCTGGTGTGCTGTGGTCCATGGGATCATGAAGAGTCAGACATGACTGAACAACAAGAAAAGTATCAGCGGTAGCAATAGCAGCAGAAGGAGGAGGACAAGGAGGACAAGGAGGAAGAAGAGAAGAAAGAAGAAGAAACATTCATATAATAATAATAATAATAATAATAATAGCTCACATTTCTATAGTGCTTTACAAAGATTAATTTATTTTATTCTCACTGAGGATGCTGGAAGGTAGGTGCTATTATTATTCCCATTTTACAGATGAGGAAACTGAGGCAGATAGCTGTGAAGAGATTTGCCCTTGCTCACATGATTAGTGAGTGTCTGAGGACAGATTGGAACATGGGTCTTCCCTGATTCTAGGCCCAGAACTTCATCCACTGCATCATCTAGCTGACTCTTCGTATCATTTATTTATATTGTTACCAAAGGAAACAAATTCAGATGCCACCTTCTCTGCAGGTGCCCTGTGAAGCTTAGCAGCCTGGTCACTGATAAAAACCAGATTGATGGTGGGAGCTGAAAGAATCAGCTCCTAATTCTTTCATGCTTGAGCAACATGCAGTCTGAACAAGGCTAACCATTTGCATATGTGCTGGATCCGCAAGTTAAGATCCATCCTTTCAGTTCTGATGCCAACCCCTAGGGGTGCCAAAGCAGCTCCTCAGAGAATCTGTTCACAAATCATGCAGAAGAACAGTGTGCCCTTGTCAGTACAAAAGCAATCAGGCCCCCAGGGATGATCCTTCTCAACAATCCAAAATCTACCGGAGGGGTGCATGTGTGGAGTGAGTGAGGCAAAGTGATGGAGAAATGATTGTCCCCTTGCTGCTACCACACTGGGGGCTAAGAACGATCATTCTGTCTGCCCCACATGTACCTTCTGCCTTCGATGAATCCTGAGGGAAATGGAAACAACACAGCCCTCCATCTGCCAGACCTCTCCGTTAGAACAAGGCTCTTACTAGGAGCTTGGCCAAGCCTTAGTCCAGCAAACTGGCTGCTCAAGATGGTTGACAATATCTGGGCCAATCCCGTGAAGAGAGGCAGCCATTTTCCAGATAATGTGAAGACAGTTCTGGTCTTTTTCAGTTAAAATTAAATACTGAATCTGCCAAGACTAAGTTCTATGTATAAATGCTGAGATGTTGAGTATTCAGTCTGGGTTTATGGCCTCTTAATTTGAGTATTGCCTACAGTGGTATTAATTTCTTACTGACTCTACGTCTTGCCATTTTCTTAGCAGGTGTTTAAAAAAAAAAACAAGCCCAACCATGTTTAATTCATAAGCACCCATCTCATTGAAAGTGTTGAGCATTGTCATTTCAGGATTAATATTGTACATAATTATTGTGGCTGGTGGAAAGTAATGAATTTATAGATTTATTTTAATGAGGTCATCACAATAGCAGATTCCTTAAGTAGGTAACCAGACATTGGCATCTCTGCCAGGAGTGTTTTTAATTAGCACCCTGTAGTTATGGAGAGATGCTTAGATGATGATGAATGCTAAGTAAGCTTGTTGGCCTCTATGTAGCAAGTCTTAGTAGAGAGAGTGCTGAACTCAGGCTCAGGAAGACCTGCATTCAGATCCTGCCTCTGAAACTTTGGATCATTGGCTTAAAGTTGAAAGGGACTTTAGATGCCGTCTGGTCCAATATATGTCATATTATGATTGAGGAAACTGAGGCCCAAAGAGATGAAATGACTTCCCCAAGACCATACATGTGGTAAGTAGCAGAAGTAGGAAGTAAACTCAGGTCCTCTCTATTCTAAATCAATTAATCAGCAAGCATTTATTATGAGCCATACTGTGTTGTTGTGTAGGGTTACAAAGACAAGAATGAAACAATCCTTGCCCTCAAGGAGCTCTGCATTCTATCAGGCTTATCATTCTAATAATATGAATGCATATAAATACATGCAAAATATATACAAGATTATTTCAGGGCAAGACACTAGCAGCTAAGAGAATCAGAAAAGGCTTCATGGAGGCAGCATTTGACCTGAGCTTTGAAGAAAATTAAAGAAACTGGGAAATCAAAAATTCTTTCCAGTGTGAGGGTACTGGCAAGTCACTTGACCTCTCTCTCAATTTGTTTTTCTCACCTGTAAAATGAGGATGATAATACCTCAAAGGACTGTTGTGGGGCTCAGATGAGATAATGCAAGTTTCTTTGAAAACTTTATAGCACTACATAAATGTCAGTTATTATTGTTATTATTAATGCTATTATGAAAAAAATCACAGAGGACAGAGTGTTAGTTTCAGACTCAGGAAGATTTTGGTTCAAATCTTGCTTCTGACATAGGCTATGTGAACCTATGCAAGTCACCAAATGAATGATAAGCACTTACTATATGCCAGGCTCTGTGGTAAGATCAGAATTACGTATTCTGCAAATACAGAAGAATGACCTTACTTTTCAGTTATTCAGGCAACTCTCTAAGCCAAAAACTTGCAGAGTAGTTGCAGTTTAATTGGTTGAGGAAATTTACTGGGAGTTCCTTAAACCACTGAAATTATAAGTAGGAAAGAAAGAAAAAGCCTATTATTATTGGAAGTCTATTAGAGTCTTCCCAAAGAGATAGGAAGCCCTGCCCCATCATTAGTCAATGGAAGAGCTAGACCAGAAATAAAAAGTGTCTGACCTTCAGTTGAGTGTTAAGTCTATCTTTCCATTCTTTTCTCCCTGTCTGGGAAGTTGATGCAAAATCTTATACTCATCACCCTCCTCCTTATCATCCATTTATTATACAGTTTGTGTCTGAAGCACTATATTACATGCTCAGTAAAATAAGTTAATCAAAAGGAGACTTTATTAGCTCTGGGTCTTCACAAAGTTTGCTTTCTAAAATGGATACTTTGACACTAACACAAACAGAAGAATACTAATAAAGGCTAGAACAATAAAATTAACATCTATTCAAATAGACTTTTGGTTTTTTTCTGATAGTTTTTTTTTGTCAAACACATAAAATAGATATTCTGGTTTTGTTTTTAGTTTTGTTTTACCTTATGCAGAAGGAAAAGAGAGAAGGGAATAAGCATTTATATTTTGCCTACTATATGCCAGGAACTCTGCTAAGCACTTTACAGATATTCTCATTTAAAAACAAATGCCCTGTCATTTAACTCCAATTTTTTCAAGTTGATAGGATCATGGATTTGGAGCTAAAAGGGATATCAAAGGTCATCTAGTTCAATACCCTCACTTTATAGACAATGATACTGTGGCCCAGAAAAGTTATGTTGATTGCCCAGTCACACAAGCAATAAGCAGAACCAGCAGGATTTGGGCAATCTAAATCCCATGCTCATTCCCCTGCACCACTATACTTTATTTTTAGAGGTGTATTTCTTCTTCTACCTTACCCAGCCCCTGACACTACCACCCCTACTACCCTATCCTTACCACTGGAAATGGGGGGAAGATCAGGGTAAGTGAAGAAGAAAATTACAAAGGAATGAGTAGAACTCTGAGAGTTGAAAAGAAGGGAATGATCTCGAGTGATTTGATGTCAGAAGGCCTGGGTTTGAAAGCCAGTTCTTCCACTTATGACCTTGGGCCCCAGTGTTCTCAACTGTTAAATGAAGGATATGGGCTAGATAGCTTCCGGGCTGCCTTTGTCCATGGGAAGGTCCCTCCCAGCTTTAGATGGCAAAAGAGCCTAATCCACAGAAAGATCAATCACACAGAAGGCTGAATAAATAACCAGAGAACCCACGGTTGGACCCCCCAGGCTGCTATTAAAGGCAACTTCCTTCTAAGAATTGAGTAAAAAATTCTTGTCATGATCATTCATATTCATTACACAACGAAGACAGACAATGAGAATTTGCTGCTCAAACAATTCAAAAGAAAAATCACTATGTCCCTGGAATCTATCTGGCTTGCTTCTCTCCAAGCTTGCAGTGGAAAACTCGTGCCTATGGGCAGCTGTTTATGTAACTAATTGGACATTCACATAAATATGAAAATGCAGACAGGGGCAGGTTCCCGTTCCTCTCTGTTCTTTGGCCAGAGTTCTTTTTTAAGTCAAGAGGCAGGCATGCTTGAGCGAGATGCATGGTTTAGAATCTGGCCCACAAGCCTCCTCGCTTATATAATAGCCAGCACACTTTCCATTTTGCAGTAAGAGGGTCTGGATTTGTTTTAAAAGTTCTGATGTTGAAATGAGTCTGTTTCAGTTATCTGGAAAATTTGCTTCTGTGGGACATCTCTGCTCCCAAAGATGGTGATGGACAAACATGTTGCCACTGTACATCTCTATTTGCTACTGGAGAGTAGCTTGCTATGGAGAGTTGTCTTTGGCAGCCCTACTACAGCAGGATATGAGGGACAGGGAACTCCTTAACAGCCCCCAAATGCCATATGAAGTTATCTGGAGGTGTGCAGAGGCCACATTAATTTCCAAGTCTGACTGCAACCTCTCAGTGACCTCCAACAAGCCAGCTTTGTTTTCTCTGCCCTGCCTATAATTAAAGCGGAGACTCTGGTATGGGTGTGGTACAACCCTCAGAGTCATTTGACTCCCCTTTGCTGGGACAGACAGGAGAGTTGTGTTTAACTTAGACTCCTACTCTACCCAAGCACAGGACCTGATCACTTTATAGACAGTAGGGAGGGTAGGGAGCGTCCATGAAGAAAGAGAGTTGAGGAAAGCAGAGCAGAACCAAAGTTCAGTTCTATTAAGCCAAACTAGGCAATGTTTTTGGATCCTCTGTTTCCAACTTTCTTGCTGTCTTCCCAGTTGCCCATTCAGTTTGGACATCTGTGTTAGATTGGCCACAGAATGTTTCCACATTTGCCTCTATGAGACCCTGACGGGTTTCTGTAAAATGGGAAAAATAATATTATCATCAACTACTTCATACAGTTGTGAAAAAAAATAAATCAGGGCAGCCCCCAGTGTGAGAGGGCGGGCAATTTTTTTTCAGGGACCCCTATCTATAAAAACAATTTAATTTAAATATGTATTACAAAATCCATAGGCCCATGTGATAGAATAATGGGTAAAGAAGATGTGGATAGATAGATAGATAGATAAATAGATAGATAGATAGATAGACAGATAGATAGATAGACAGACAGACAGACAGACAGACAGACAGACAGGTAGGTAGATAGATAGATAGATAGATAGATAGATAGATAGATAGATAGATAGATAGATAGATAGATAGATAGATAGATAGATAGATATAGATAGATATACAGGTAGAGATGCAGATATAGAGGTATCTATCTATCTGTTTATTGTCCAATCAGTGCCTATGAAGTTTCTTCAAAATGTCTAGCAGGCAGGGTGAGCCTGGCTTTAAGCTTTTCTGAGGGGGCACAGATCAGTCTTAGCAGGGTGGTGGCTGCTGCTGGGTCTTCATTCTGCCTCAGTGGGTGGGCAGCTGTAGTACTAAAATTCCACGGTTGGTTTTATCAGGTGAGCAGGCCTAGAAGAGGTTCAGGCAGAGTGTAGAGGGCCCACACATAAATCTCATGGGAACAGGGTGGGTTAGGTGCAAGTGGAGGGCACCTCCCCTTGGGTGGGACACAGAAAAAATGGTGGAAGTTAGTTCAGACCATGTGGCAGCTAATGAGGCCGTCCCCTAAAGTCTAAGCCAAAAGCCCCAGGGTAGCCAGGGTATCTAAGACCCTCCCCTCTCAACCATCAGATAAACAGGTGGAGGAGGGGCAGGGGCAGGGAACCATGTCCAGGCTAGAGTCAAGGGCACAGCCGATTCTAAAATAGAAAATTAGTCAAATTGTATGGTAGCTACTGCTGCTGTCTTCCAGAGCATGGAGGTCCTGAGGCCCAGGACAGGGGCCTGTTTGCCCAGGTCTAAGAGTAGTCATAAAATTGCCGTAAAACTATAGAAATGTGAGTTATGATTATAGATTGTATGAAAAGGAACTAGATAGACTTGGATTGCTATCACTCTGGGATGACAGATCTTTAACCTTCTAAATGATTCCCTCATCCTAATTCTGATCCAAAGAGCATAAATTATATGGATTATCCAAGCAAAGCAGAGTTACTCTCCCATGTCAGTCCACCCAAGGCATCTTCCCCTCACCCAGCATGCTCTTGGGCTGGTAAGACCACTTTACAACTAGTTCTGCCTCCCACCCACTTACTCTGGTAAAGACAATGGAGGAGTGTAATCAGTCTGTCAGCTAACATTTACTTAAGTGCACTATGCCAAGCATGGGGAAGAAAAAGGCAAAAACAATCCATACCCTCAGGGAGTTCACATTCTAATAGGATGATACACCATATAAATGACTAGGTCTGCACCATACCAGATATATTTAGAAAGCAATCTGGAAGGAGAGGAATTCACAGCCACTGGGACCAGTAAAGGTCTCCTGCGAAAGAAAGACTTTGAGCTGAATCTTGAAGGAAATGAGAGAAAACTAAGAGGTAGAAGACAGGCCATTCCAGGCAGTGGGGACATCCAGGCAAAGTCATGGCATAGGGAGACAGAATTTGTTTTCTAGGAACTGAAACTAGGCCAGTGTATCTAGATTGTATGGAGGATTGAATAATGTATATAAAGATTGGAAAGATAGGAAGGAGCCAGGTCACAATGCCAAACAGGAGGCTTTATATTTGATCCCATATATAGGGAGCCACTAGTATAGCTCATTAAACAGAGAGGTGACATGGTCAGACCAACATTTCAAAAAATCATCTTGAAAGCTGAGTTTCCACAAGATGAGCTGGAGGAGAGAAAAACGAAGCAGGGAGACCTCTTAGAAGGCTAATGCAGAAGTCCAAGAAAGACGTGATTGGAAAGAACTCACTATTTGACAAAAACTGCTGGGAAAACTGGAAAAGAGTATGGCAGAAATTAGGCATAGACCAAAATGTCACACCATATACCAAAATAAAGTCAAAATGTAAATAATAAAGGCTGATACTGTAAGCAAACTGGGAGAGCAAGGAACCATTTACCTAGCAGATTTGTGGAGAAGAGAAGAATTCATGACCAAACTGGACATAGAGAACATTACGAAATGCAAAATGGATAACTTTGATTACATTAAATTGAAAAGTGTTTGCACAAAAAAAAAAAAGCCAATGCAACCAAGATTAGAAGGAAAGTGGAAAATTGGGAAAGAATTTTTACAACCAGTGCCTCTGATAAGGGCCTCATTTCTAAAATATATAGAGAATTAAGTCAAATTTATAAGAATACAAGTCATTCCCCAGTTGATAAATGGTCAAAGTATATGAATAGGCAGTTCTCAGATGAAGAAATTAAAGCCATCTCTAGTCATATGAAAAAATGCTCTAAATCACTATTGATTAGAGAAATGCAAATAAAAACAACTCTGAGGTACCACCACATCACAGCTATCAGATTGGCCAACATGACAAAACAGGAAAATGATAAAAGTTGGAGAAGATGTGGGAAAATTGGAATACTAATGCATTGTTGGTGGACTTGCGAAATGATCCAACCATTTTGGAGAGTAATTTGGGACTATGCCCAAAGGGCTATAAAAATGTGCATACCCTCTGACCCAGCAATAACACTTCTAAGGCTGTATCCCAAAGAGATCATCAAATGGGAAAAGGACCCACATGTACAAAAATATTTATAGCAGCTCTTTTTGTGGTGGCAAAGAATTGGAAATTGAAGGGATGCCCATCAAAATGGGGAGTGGCTGAACAAGTTATGGTATATGAATGTAATGGAATACTATTGTGCTCTAAGAAATGATGAGCAGGCAGACTTCAGAAAAACCTGGAAAGACCTGGATGGACTGATGCTGAGTGAAGTGAGCAGAACCAGAGAACATTGTACACAGTAACAGCCATGTTGTCTGATGACTAACATTGATAGACTTAGCCCTTCTCAGCAATGCAAGGATCTAAGACATCTCCAAAGGCCTCATGATGGAAAATGCTATCCACAGCCAAAGAAAGAACTATGGAATTTAAATGCAGATCGAAACATACTATTTGCTATTTTTTTCTTCTGTTGAGTTTTGTTTCCTCTTTCTGGTGGCTCCTCCTATTGGTTCTAATTCTTACTTACAACATCACTAATGTGAAAATGTGTTTAATAAAAATGTATATGTATAGCCTATACCAGATTGTGTGCTGTCTTGGGGAGAGAGGTGGAGAGAAAGAAAAATTTAAAACTCAAAAGCTTATGGAAGTGATTGTTGATAAATCAAAATACATTAATAATAAAAAAGAAGTGATTGGAGCCTGTAGCTTGTTGAACCCCAATAAATTACAGAGTCTGCTCCAAAAGAGAGACAAACAAAATTGGGGTACGTGTGTCCATGGCCTAATTTCTCTCAAGCTGGCTTGACATGCATTGCATGAGAGTTCAGTCCAAAACTGGGCCCCCCTAAGGAGGCCAGTTCAGAAATGGCTCGATTTGGTATTTAGGAATACAGAGTATATGCCCTTTGAAGAGTAGGTGTTCCCAAGGTATGCCAATCAACTCTGATTGGTCAAAACACTGGGAGGTGGGTTATATTAAAATGATGTCTTGAATACATGATTTAGGTCACTTAATCTAGGTCAACAGGGGCTGATATCACCCACCATCGGAACAGAGGAAATACCACCCCCAGACTTGGGAATTGGTCTCCACCCAGACCTGAGTAGAATAAAACCAATTCAGACCTGGGTTGGAGCTTGAACAAGATAAGATTCAATGCAACCTTGTTATCAGTAAAATGTCGTTCTGAAGCTGGGGGGAGGGCTGGGAGCTCTGAGTCTCCAAGACACAGATTACTAAGAGAAATCATTTTTCACAAGCTATATGATTGAATCTTAGAATACCCACTCACTTATTCACACGAGCAGGGGAACCACCCAGAGTCTCTACCAAGCACTGCTGAGAAGCTTCATTCTGAACCCACAGTTCACATTGATCTTCTCCTCTGGCCCGATAACTGGTAATTCTTAGAGCCCCAGGGGACTCTCAAATCTAGTTGTTACAGACTTCAGGGATGCTTAGGCCATACAACTCTTTGATGTCTGGAGACAGTAAGAGAAAATTGAGTTTTGAAATCAGCATTGGTGCAGGGCAGTTGATGGCTCAGTGGATAGAGTGCTGGGACTGAAGTCAGGAAGACTCATCTTCCTGAGTTCAAATCCAGCCTCAGACACTTACACGCTGTGTGACCCTGGACTTAACCCTGTTTGCCTCAGTTTCCTCATCTGTAAAATGATCTGGAGAAGGAAATGACAAACCACATCAGTATCTTTGCCAAGAAAACCCCAAATGGGGTCACAAAAATTTAGATGGGACTGAAAAATGACTGAACAATTGTCTTCTTGGGTCACTGTAGAGGACTACATTTATAAATCTCTGCAGTTTGAACATTTTTACTTTCTTTGTTAACAAAATTAACCAGATGTAAGTCTGTAGATTTAAAAACACATTTGTTTTTAACCCAAATAAAATCCAAAACCAGCTGCCACTCTATTTTTTTTTTCTGTGTGAAGGATACTAGCATCAGGAAAACTACCCTGGTCTTAGAGTCATCTCCAATGCTTACCCCTGTGTCACTCTGGGAAAATCACTGAGTCTCAGTTTCCTCATCTATCAAATGCAATGAGACATAATACATTTTATTATTATTATTATTGTTATTTTTATACTAATTATGGAAATGCTTATTTTATTCCATATATTAAAAATAAAATAAATAGGAAAAAAATTTTAAAGGATTATGAAGAAAGAAATTTATCACCTACTTATGAGGACAGATAAGTGGAAGATTTTATTTCCAGGGTACTCCATGCAGTGGGGTAAATGTAGGGCTTCAATGAGATACTGAGGCTGTGTTCACTTCACTCCCCATTTTATAGATGAGGTTGAGAGAGTTTGAGAAACTCCCAAGGTCACACATAGCTACAGACTCCTCTCCTATCTGGATTTTCTCCCTCCTCAGTAGCAGCCTTCTATCCAGGTCCCTGCTCCCCACCCCTTTCTAGGTCCGTTTTATATGTTATCTTTCCTCCATTAGAAAGAAAACTCCTCAAGGCTGGGACTGTCTTATACTTGTATCCCCAATGCTTAGCATAGTGCCTGGCACATAGTGAATGCTCATAGATGCTTTATCTATCTGAGTGTTTAAAGAAATTCAATTCTCGTTCTCACTCAATTCTTAACACCTGTCAAGTTCATTTTCCCAGTGCCTACTCTTTGCATACTCCAGAAAATAAGGTAACACGTCTTGCAGATTTTATGCTCTCACCAGCTTTTTTTGTTTTTGTTTTTAAAATCATCTTACTGTTATTGATTTTGCTGCTATATTGTTCAGTCACTTTTCAGTCCTGTCCAACTTTGTGACCCCATTTTGGGAGTTTTCTTGATAAAGACACTGGAGTGGTTTGCCATTTCCTTCTCTAGCTCATTTTTCAGATGAGGAAACTGAGGCAAACAGAATGAAGTGACTTGCCCAGGGTGTCATCACTAGTAAATGTCTGAGACCAGATTTGAATTCAAGAAGTTGAGTCTCTGTGACTCTAGGCCTGGCATTCTATCCACTGGACCACCTAACTGCCCCTTTTATTGATACCTTTAGCTTTTATATTTCCATTTCCGAATATGTTCCTCTCTCCCACCATGTTCAGCAAACCATCCATTAGAACAAAGATTTTTGAAAGCATATCACTATTTCACACCCATAGTCCCATATCGCTTCAAGACAGGAAGGGAGAGAGCTACATTTTCTTTTTTTTTAAGAAAAGAAAAAACATTATGTATTTATATATTAGAACTTAAATACAAAATAAGAAAAGAAAAAATGCATTGCCATATGTACAGCCAAACATAGGAGGATTCAAAATATGCAGCAATAAATTTCCATTTCAAGAAAACCTATATAATAAATCCTACTTTGCTTTCTTTTAAGTTTTCTTTTGTTCTCTGCCATGTACTTTTGACTTTGTTCTTTCCCCCCCCTTCTTTCCTCCCCCACCAAAGGCTACAATTAAGTGCAGTTACATACATGCACAAACATATATATGTGTATATATATATATTATATATACACACACACATATGCATATACATATATATATACATACATATGCATGCATATATATACATTTATACACAGAGATATATACATGTATATACACATGCATGCACTTACACATACATACATATACTTAGATTTTTATAATCATATTCATATGTAGACATATATATTAATATTCATCTATGTAAGACCATACTATACTTATGAGTCCTTTGTTTCTCTGATGGTAGATAACCTCTTCATAAGTCCTAGTCCTTCCATATTTTACTAAGTCCACCAACTCATCATTTCCTATACCACAGCCATATTCTAACCTTATACTGTCTAGTTATTTTAAATAGTCTAAAACAATATTTATTAATATGGCTGATATCTAGTGTAGTATACAGAGGTACTTTTTCTTAACTCTTGATCATCATGATTACAGAACATTCAGTTTCATTTTTTATTGTTCTTTCTGTTTCAGTTGTTGTAGCTGTTATGTATATTGCTTTCCTGGTTCTGATTCCATCATTCTGAATCAGTTCGTGCAAATCTTCCTGTTACTTTCTGTATTCACTATGTTCATTGTTTCTTACAACACAGGAATGTTCCTATACCACATTCATGTACCACAATTTGCTTAGCTATTTCACAGTGGCCATCTACTTTGCTTGCAATTTTTTTGTTACTACAAAAAGGCTTTCTATAAATAACTAGGTGAATATAGAGCTTTGCTTTCTATCTTTGACCTCCTTGGACTATATACCCACCAGTGGGAACTCTAGGGCTAAGGATATGAATACTTTTCTCTCTCTCTCTCTCTCTCTCTCTCTCTCTCTCTCTCTCTCTCTCTCTCTCTCTCTCTCTCTCTCTCTCTCTTTTAAGCATAAATGTAAATCACCATTAACTCATTGTTGATCTGGGGTTCTGGCAGCAGAAAGGGACCTATGGTGTCTTACCCAAACGGGTCACTTTCTAAAGACCAGTTTTAAGTTTAAATCCTAGTCTGCAAACTCCCAGAGAAGTGTCTATTAATCTCATTTTCCCTAAACGGCATTGAGGTACCTAAAAATGTTTTTAGGGTATTTGTATGTGTTATGAGAAAGAGAGAAAAAAAAGAGAGAGAGAGAAAGGGAGAGAGAGAGAGGGAGGAAGAGGAGGAGAAAAGAGAGAGAAAGACAAAGAGAGAGGGAGAGAAAGAAGAAGGGAGGGAGAGGGGGGAAGGGAGAGAAAGAGTGAAAAGGAAAGAAAGGGGGGACAAGGAGACAGAGAGAGAGAGAGAGAGAGAGAGAGAGAGAGAGAGAGAGAGAGAGAGAGTTAGCAGGAAGAGAGAGAGGAAGGAAGAGAGAAGGAGTGAAAAGGAGAGAGGGGGAGGGGAGGCAGACAGAGAGAAAAAGAGAGAGACAGAGACAGAGGAAGAGAGAGAAGAAGGGAGGGGAAAGGGAGAGAAAGAGTGAAAAGGAGAGAAAGAGAGAGGGGGAGAGGGAGACAGAAAGAGAGAGTGATGGAACTGAAGACTGAGAGCGTGGTTTCTGAAAATTTGTTATTTCTTTATAAACTGCCCTTTGAAATAAGAAAAGGACCACTTGGTTCAGGCCACACTATTCATTCCACTTGGAGAAGAGCATAGATTTTAAGGAAGTGAGAATAAGTATGGGATCCTTGTGTGCCATAACCTTCAATGAGTTTGCTGTTGCTGTCGTTTCACTCCTTTACCCCCACCTTCCCTCTGCAGTAAGTGGGGAAGGCCACCAGAAATTGGCACAACTCTGGCTGCTTCCGTCAGAAGGCCTCATGTGTTACTGCTGTTGTTGTCTTAGCAAAAGATAAACTTTTTAAATTAAATCAGGGCTTCTCTGGCCCTCTCAGGGTTGTTCCTCTTTCAGGGTGAGAGGTAGCACACATCTGCCAAGTGGCAGCCTAGACTTGACTCCTTATCCTAGACAATCCACAGAGCCTTTTGTTCATGGTGGGCATGCTCTGGGGTGGGTCCTGCTTGGCACTTTGCCTCATCCCAGATGACAGTTGAAGCCCCTTTGGGACAACAGACCTTCACTTTTAACAGGCAAATCAGTAGGAAGTCAAGGAAGGAGTCCTTTTGGGAAGTCCCTTTAGCCTTCCCTGACTTTTAAAATCTGTAACACATACGGACCAGATCCAAAAATATGTCATTGCCTCATAACTTTCTAAGGGTCCAACTCTGAGGGCCCCTGGGAGAGGAGAAGTTGTTGTTGTAAGGTCAGGATTTAGAATTGGCAGCTGGAGGAGTTCAGGGTCTCTCTAGAGTGTCTCCATTTTTTCTTTCTTATGCAAGCAATCACTATGAAGTCTGGCTGCCCTCAGAATGACAAGGCGGTCATCATGCATGGCTATGCGGGGCTGAAGTAAACAACTGGCTTTTGTTCCCCAGGGGAATACATTGATGACCTGGGCCGCTGCCTACGCTGTGATGTCTCTTGTTCCACATGCCGGGGTCCAACTCGAGAGAACTGCACTAGCTGCCTCATTACAAGGTAATAGTAACGATAAGAACTATCATTTATGTAATGCTTTGCAAAATGCTTTACATGAATCATCTTATTTTATCCTTACAACAGTCCTTTAAGGTAGGTGGGTGATTTTGATTATCCCCATTATACAGATGAGGAAACTGAGATTGAGATATGTTAAGTGACTCATCCATTATGCAGCAGCAGCTATAGTCTCCATCAGATTGGCACAGAGGAGATTCCCAAGGGAGAATGGAATTCTGCCACCGTGTTAGCAATCCTTATCAATTAGCTTCACAGTGGTCAGAAAACAAAACACACAACTTTTCCAATGATCAAACAGGCCATCTTGGCCAGACCCTGTTAGCTTTTTAGGAAAATTCAATTCAATGAACATTTATTGAAAACGTATTATTTGCAAGGCCTTTTACAGATTGGGGAAGATGCAAAGATGGAAAAAAGATACTAGTATTCCCTTTCCTCAAGGACCTTACAGTCTGAAAAAGGGGATCCATGCACTGATGATCCCATGACATGATTTCATGAGTTTAGGAGCTCCCTATAGGTTGTAGCCCCTCCAGTTCTTCTCAATGATTCTTGTGGATAAAACACTAGACTTAAAAACAGGAAGGCTTGCGTTCAAATTTTGCCTCCGGTACTTACTAGCTGTGTTATCCTGGAAGTCACCTAGCCACTCTGGGCCTCACTTTCCCAAGCTATAAAATGAGGTAGTTTAACTTAATGATATCGAAGGTCCTTTCTAGCCCTAGCTCTATCATCTAAAATCCATAAATATTCATGAGGCATCTACCTGTCTCTCTACAGGTCTAGCTCTCATGTTTAATATTTTGTAGCAATATCCCTTAATTGGTATGTCTGCTAGTTTTTGGTTTTGTTTTTGTTTTTTTAATAAAACTTCATTGATATTTTTTGTTTTTACATTGCCTGGCATTTCCCGAGTGCCCTTCCTTCTCTCCCTCTTAGAGAGCCATCCCATAAGGCTTCTTTTAAAAGGAATAATTCTCACTATATGAATACCCCATATTCTGGTATGTCATTCATGTCTTTGGCAATATCTTTTGCACCACTTTTCACAAACAAGTCATCATTGATAACATGATCTATCCTACTTAAGCCTGTAAGGTACCTTTACACTGTCATAGAGGTTACTTATAATTTTGCTTTATGATTTTCAACTTTATAGCAATGAACTGGAAAAATATGGGTAATAAACAGAAGGGCTTCTGTGGTAATGAGCAGACCGATTGCCTGCTGGTATATAGTTGTTATATGGTGGCATAGATTCCACTATAATGGATATTGTGAGTCTCCTCCGGCCCTGGAATGGGGAATGATCATGAGACATTGGGAGGAAGATGCTTCACAGTCAGGCTCTTCAGCTTAAAGCTGTCCTCCTAGAGTCTCACTATCCTTTTTGCTGACAGGAACTGAAGAGAGGAGGGGGAGGAGTGATTCGCACTGTCCATCTGAACTACAATTCCCAGGAGCCCATGCAGCTACATACCAGAATCTTTCCCTCTCCACAAGAAAATTAGTCTAAATACCCAGTTGCATCAGTGAGATCAATACATGGTAGACTATGGTGGGGCAAGGGAAAGGTCTGGACAGAGAACTCTCAGAAAATTCGAGAAGGGGAAGAATCACTTTTTGACTGAGTATGATTGAGAAAGGCTTAGTGGGAAAAGTGGCACCTTACACAGGTCTTGAAAAAAAGGAAAGTACATAAACAAGCCAAGATATAAAGGGAATATATTCTATGCGTACATCAATGCACGGAAGCATGGTAAGATTAGGGAAGAGCTAGTAGATCAGCTTGGCCAGAACATGAAGGTGAATTGTATGAAATAAGGGCACAACAGTAGACTCATATACTACCAGCATTTAGAACAATTTCTGAGACTTAGAGTCTCAGAGAGTTTTCTGGGACAGTGAGATTTTAAATGACTTGTCCATTGTCACATAGACAAGATTTGTCAGAGATGGGCTGGCTCTGTATTCATTAGGCCACATTATCTCTTATTTTCAAATGAGGAAATTGAGACCCAGAGAAACTGAATGATTTGACCAAGGTCACCCAACAAGTAAATCCATAAGATACTAAAAAAACAAGAGGAAGGCCTCCAGAGCAATGGGTGTCTTCAAAGAAGGATTTTGGAAAGACATGGATGAGAATCACATAGCTTGAGATGCTATGAAACAGTTGCCCCTAGACCAGTAGAAGAAGTCCAATAAGATTAGGTTTTCTGATGCCAAGTCATTCAGCATTCTTTCTGCTACATTATAGATCTCCCAGAGCAGAGACTCTCTTTTGCCTTTCTTTTTATTCCCAGGGTCTAGCACAGTACCTGGCACATAGTAGGAGCTTAAAAAATAATTATTGACCATTATGTGACTCTGCCTCCCTAGATTGGATCCAGGTTGTGAAGATTGTGCAGGGCCTCAAAAACTGCCCCGTTAGGGAGTTTTTATTTTATTCTTTAGGCAATGGGGAACCGCTGTCAGTTTTTGAGCAAGGAAATGCCACAGGAAGATGTGTGCCATAGGAAGATTATATTGGCACCTATATGGACAATGAGGCAGGAAGACCTATTATTAGACCTATTTAAAATGAGCTAGGTGAGAAATGATATTGTCCTTAACTAAAAAGAAGTGAAGAGAGAGATAGAGATGTAGGTGAGAGATTCCAGAGAGGCAGAACAGTTAGAATAATTAATGAGATGTGAGGAAGAGAACAAAGTCAGAGATAGCTTAAAGGATTTGATCCTGGGTGGCTAAGAGGAAAGTGAGGTCAACTATAGAAATAGGAAAGTTGGGAAGAAGGATGGGTTTTAGAGGGAGGAAAATGATATCTCCTGATGTTGGAATCCAGACCAGATCCAGAGATGATGTTTTTAAACCATTGAGACCCCTTTTCTCTCCTTTAACATGAAACACCTTTAACATGTTATGGGAAGGACCATGGATGTAGAGTTAGAATGGACTGTATCTTATCCAAACCCTTCATTTTATGGGTGGGAAAACTGAGATTCAGAGAGTTTAAATGATTTGTGCAGGTTCACAGAATTACTTTCAGAAGCAAGATTTGAACACAGGTTTTCCTTACTCCATTGCAAGTACTCTGTCCACACTGCAATATGATGAAGTCCTTCCATTTTGATTCTCTGAATCTATTTTAAAGAGGATAATAGAAGTGAAATGACTACTTTAAATCTCTCCTTACTCTAGCAACAGAGTATTCTTTTTATTTTGGAAGAAAACAACAGGTACTCCTTTTAATCATCAAAATAACTAAACCTCATGTTGGATGGAGGTGAAGATTCTGTCCTTTGTGAGGCCTTAGGTCTTCTGCTATTCTTATGGACTAACACTGCCCATGTTATGGGGTAACCTTGAATCCAGGAAGTTGCCTTACAATGAATGGGGAAATGAACTCTGGCCTGTAACTTCTGCACCTTTCCCTTTGCCGTTTCACTGGGTTAATTATGATTTCCTGCAAAATACTGAAATTAAAGCAAAATCCCCTTTAAAAGATATTAGTAGCCATCTCTGGTGGGGAGGTGGGAAAGAAAAGAAGAAAATAAAGAAATTTACACGATAACTTTATTATATATTTAAATGAAATAACAAGTTGCACGTAATAGATTTGCAGTTTCATGTGCAACCATTTTTAAAAATTATGCTATATTATGGAAATGCTTGTTTTATCCCATAAATTGAAAAAACAAATAAAAATTTTTTTAAATTATATTGGAAACACAAAAGAGACAGCTTATTATTGTATAGCATGCCTTGTCCTCTGAAGGTTTTTCAGATAATGAGGTAGATTTTGGATTAAGACCTAAAGATCAGAGTTGCAACGATGGAGCTATGAACCTGGGAGGTGTACTACAAACTGTATACAGTGAAAATGGCACAAAGTATGCCCTAAGGTGTGGCTGGTGAGAGGAAAGAATTTATTTCACTTTATCATCAGGTAGTTTCCTCTGTTAACTAATTATCCTTGCTGACTAGGTACTCAGCTCCGTTGTTTTTTGTGCTGTTGAAGTACTGACTGCAAGTTCCAACAGTACTCCCTAAATGTGGTACCCTGGAGCAAATCCCCAATCACCCCTCCCTAGTTAAAGTTTTGCTAAAGATGGGCAACTGATTAAAAAGCATTCAAAAGCTACTTTTGCTCTTATTCAAATCCAAAAATATTTTGGTCCAGTTCTGTGGACTTCTGGGAACAGGAATACTTTTTTCCTGGTTGTGATTCCATTAAACATTTAAGTACCAAGAAATTACATTAAGGACTATTGTGAGTGGCTTTAATTAGAGAAAACCAACAAAAGAAAACAAAAGATATAATAACTCCATCCTGAGATCATCTGTTCCAGCACATATCAAAAACACCACACAGTGGAACGTCACCCTAGGGGGTTCTGGTATATTTACCCCCAACACTAAGGACAGTGCCTCTGCCTAGCTGTTTAAGGTCTTGGCTCTGACGTTCCCCTCTGTACTGTGTGATCTCTATTAGACCTGAGTGACTGGTTGCAATTTGGTAATGAAAACATCAAGAAGATCTGAAATTTGGTGGTGGTAAAGTTTTTAGCTTTCCTGATTTACAGTGAGGAAGCTTGGCCTAGAGCCATTGTGATCTGAGCTGGGAGGCTAACTGTCTCACAGATGGCTTTAAAGAGAATATCCCTCAATCTCCCTGGAACCCAAAAGGAAGCATCCATCCTCTTCTCAGGAAGATTTGTTGGTCTCCTTGTAAATAGAAGCAACTGGAAATGTGGCTCATTCAACAATTGCCAGACAATTTAATAGAGACAGAGACAGAGAGAGATATTGAGACAGAGACATTGAGACAAAGAGACCAAGAGAGATAGAAATAGAGAGACAGAGACAGAAAAACCAAGAGAGAGAGAGACAGAGAAACACCTACTAATCCACACTCTTTTTTTTTCCTTTTGAGCAGAATTATTTTTTTTTACCTACTGCTGGACCACTAGCTTTTTGCTCTTTTCATTCCAGTCTGCACACAAAGGCTGGGTTTTATTTTACTATTTTGTTTCTCTCTCTCTCTCTCTCTCTCTCTCTCTCTCTTCTCTCTCTCTCTCTCTCTCTCATTCTCTCCCCTGTGTTTTTTATTTTCTGCTAAAAACATGACAAAGCTCTTCAGATTTAGGAAAAGATCAAGACCCACAGAAAAATAAGTAGTTTTTCTCTTCTACAAAAGCAGTTTGATTCCACTAGGGGTCCCGCCCTCCTCCATTTCAGGACGGCCCTAAGAGGCACCTTAAACTGAAGATACTCACAAATGACCCTGTCACAAGAGAGAGGCCCAAATTGGAGATAAATGATTTTTTCAGCTAAATTCTCTTTGCTGCCTCTAAAGGATAAAGTGATGATATGTTTTCTATGTTCCCTTTCCTGTCCTACCCTCCCACAAGTGGATTTAGTAAGAAAGTGAGCACATTGGATGAATGCACACCCATTTTCCTTTTTTCATGTTAAATTCTGCCTCAGGTAGGCTTTTGGTTTGAAAACCTTGAAAGTTCTTATCTAGGTCTCCTGTCCCACCCCCTTTACCACCACCACATAATGAGGACATTTCATTTATTTTACTTTTTCTTTGAACCAACTCAAAACTGTCCTTGATAAATCTTCCCATGCTCAAAAACCATAGCTCAAAAACTGGGTTTTTCTTCATTGGCTTGAATTATCAGTCTGACCCCTGAGGTCTTTCTCTTTGTAAGCCTAGTGGGGTTGATAAGATAATTTGCCTTTTTTGGGTGTGGAGGCTAAGTGAGCACAAGGACAGCCAGATGTTTGTGAGTGTGCCCCTGGTGGAGTCTATAAAGTCAGCAGTTAGACTGAAGTATTGCTGTCTGCCATAGTCACTGTGTAGAAAGAGCCTCTGACTCAGCCCAAGCAGTGTTGGGTGGTCAAAAGTGGGAAGGGGGACAGAGGCTCACTGGTCCCACTATAGAATAGTGCAGAATAAAGGAATCAAAGGACCTGAATTCAAATCTTGGATCTACAAATTATGACCTACAGGATCTTGACATATTATTGACTTCTCTAAACCTCTGAAAAAGAGGAAGTTGGACCATTTGATCTCTATGGTTCCTTGTGCTATGACACCATGATCTATGATCTATGATGGCAGCAGACCAGATTTGACCTTTGGTCCATAGCTTGTTGACCCTTATCTAGTCCAAATTCCTCATTTTATAGATGAGGACCTTGCGGCCCAAAAATGACACAACCCCAGATCTTCTGATTCCATGTCTGGATCTCTTCAACTAGGATCATAGCACCACCAATTTAGACCTAGGAGGGTCTTTGGAGGTCATCAAGTCTAGCCTTTTCATTTTCCAAATGAGGAGTTGAGGAATAAAAAAAAAGTTAAGTGAATTTCTCAGGGTCTTTAGCTAGTAAGTGTCTGAGGTGGAATCTGAACCCAAGTCTTTGAGTCTAAGTCAAATGACTAATCCATTATACCACACTGCCACTCACTACATCACATTTCCTCCCAGATATATGGATATAGAGTTGATTTCAGCAAACTGCCAATTTCTGTTCCATATAATATGATACAATTTTTTGATAAATAATGTTTGAGATATTCCTATAACCAAAGAGGACCATTTGAGAGTGGTAAGAAAAACTTTTCAGAAGTAATCAATAGGGAAAAAGAGATTGCATCTCTGCTGTTCCCTAAAAAAAATACAACACCTGTGTTAGTGGTTCCTTTCTCACCCAAAAAACCCAAGCACAATAGAGGTATCTCTCAGTTCTCTGGATCATCGTCTCTACCATGAGAGCTTCAGCATGTGACATTCCCTCAGGAGTAGTCATCAGTTCCCCTTATAAGCACACAGACTAACAAAGCTCCAGACATGAACACTTTTATATGCAAGTAGTTTGAAACATACAGAACTTGCATAGTCCTTGGGACTTATATTACTTCCTTGGGTAGCCTTACATCTTAGGGTTATTAGGGCACTTTTTCCACTTTGTTGCTCCTCCTCATGGCTTAATGGTCCATAGTGATGGAATGAATGAAAAATACTTCTCAAATACTCTATTCCATGCCGTGTTAAGCCATGGGGATAACAAGACAGTCCATGCCCTAAAGGAATTCATATTCTGGTAGGAGGCAATAACATATAAGGGAATGGTGGCCAAGATGTTTTGGTTTGGGAAGTCATAGAGATGGTGAGTGGAGTCCTAGGTCAATCAATTGACACTCCCTTCTGGAAGCAATGGTACTGATTTTATTACTGTTCAGATAGCAAGAGGTGAAGAGTAGGGGAGAGAAATAGGGAAGTGGCAGTACAAGAGTGGCAACAGAATGCAGGGGGGCAGTCAAATGATTCATTTTTAGTAACTTTTTCTCCTGCTTCTCTAAGCCTATATTGCTGGTTGCCCTCCATTGTTGGTAGTTCCCTTCCTCTCCAGAAGATGGAAGCCTTCTTGTTTCTTGCACTGTCCTTCATAGCTCCTTCTTCTTGCTACTCAGCTCTTGTATCCACTCCAAGTTTCATCTTGTGCTCTCCATTGTTTGGTAGTTCCACTCTCCTCCAGCAGATGGCAATTATCTAGTTACTCGTACTCTCCTTCATAGCCCCATCTTGCTCCTCAGTTCTTCTGTCCAACCCAAGTTCCATCTTGTACGCTCCATTGTTTGGTAGTTCTACTATCCTCCAGCAGATGGTGCTCATTGACTTCTACCACTCTGCTCACACTCCATTAGCAGCTCTTATCTAGTTGAGGATGCTCACCACCTTTTCCTGAAGACCAGCTCTTTAACAGTGGCCCATAGTGGGCTCAGTGTCAGAGTATTTTTACAGCTCAAGATGGCACACCTTGGTTGTTCTTAAGTTTATTTTTATATATGGTTCCTACAATCTCAAAATCACAAGGAGGCCTGGGAATGTGGGGGGGGGGAGAGGGAGGAGTCATAGGAACCTCTCCCTTTTTGTATTGCACAAGCAAATGTCTATTTTCAATCCCTTGTGAGTTTATGGTGACATATTACCACTTTGCCTTCTCTCTTTCCCAGGATCTGGGTGGTGCATTTCCTTCTCACATCATTATTTCTCCCTGGGCCTCAGGGTTCTGGATAGTATTCCTACTTTCTCTTCAATTGTTCCTCTATCCCCATCCTCTCCCAAGGTAGCTATTGTTCTTCAGTCATTTTGGTTACGTCTGCCTCTTTGTGACCCTATTCGGGGTTTTCTCAGCAAAGATACTAGAGTGGTTTGCCATTTCCTTCTCCAACTCATTTTACAGTTGAGGAAACTGAGGCCAACAGGGTTAAGTGACTTGTCAAGGGTCACACAGCTAGTGTCTGAGGTCAGATTTTAACTCATATCTTCCTAACTCCAGGCCTGGCGCTCTACCCACCGTGCCATCTAAAGCAGCTGAATAAAATTAATCAAATTTCTCAGGGATGCTTTCTGAGAAATCTAGAAAAGAGGGAGAGGGCATGGTGAAAGGATGTAAATGGGACAACGACTTAAAGTATAGGTTCCACTGATAATGGATCAGTGGTGCCATCTTTGTGGGTAGAATCATAAAAAAAAAAGACAGTATGGAACAAGAATACATAAGCTTAGCATTGCTTTAGCACTCTGTTGTCAAAAAATTCTACCTTCATGAGTTTCGTAATTTTTGTGTGTTCTTCTTCCTGCTGCCCCAGGTTCTTTGACAATGACCGCTGCGTCCTGACCTGTCCTTCAGGGAAATTTGAATTTCACAACCAATGCCATCCGTGTCATCACACTTGCCAAGAATGCCAAGGAAGTGAGCCCTCCAACTGTACCTCCTGTGGCACAGGTAAGGATAGCCGAGAGTTGTTCATTCTCTGTTGTTTCAAATCCTTCCCTCCACTGTTACTGCTCAGCTTTATTCAGAAGCATTGTCTCCTGTGCTGAGGGGGTGAGCCTGGACAGCTACTCATCTGCATTCTTCAGCACTTACAGGAAGTGTTACTTAGTGGGCAGAGCACTAGGTAGGAGTCAGAAACAAATAAATGATGGAATAAAGGCCTCTCAGCATTGGACCCTGTGCTAAGTCCTGGAAATACAGACACAAAAGTAAGAGAGTTCCTAAGTGTGAGTGGCTTAGTTCTTGGAATTTAAATCTATAAATGTTGCCTGATTTTAATTAAATCAAGTGTTTACCATGTGCCATATTATCCTAAGAACTGAGGGATTAAAAACATTTAGATAAGATAAAGTTCTTGCCCTCATAGAGCTTACATTTGTGGCAATTAAAAGGTTCGAGAGATATAATTTCTAGGTAATTTAATCATTTTATTAATAATGGCAGCATTTTAATAAAAGGGTGGTCATTTGGCCATCTCTTTCTTAGACTGAAAACAAGCCATGTGGTAGGCTCACAGTTTATATACCCTTCAAACAGTAGCTGTTCCCCAGGTTGGGAATCAACTCTGATTGGTTAACAATTAATGAAAGAATGCATATTACAACGAAGGGCTGAGAGTGACATAATATCACCCTTAGACAGACAGACTATCTCTATACCCAGACCACCCCCAGCCTTGGGCAATTTAGACAAAAGTGTCAGTCTCCACCCAAGTTTGATGGAATGGAATTCACCTTAGACTAGAGATTCCTTGTAAGGTTGGGTGGGATTTGATAGAGAAGGTTAACTCAACCTTCTGAGACTGAGGTCTTGAAAAAAGAAAAAGGGAGAGCTTTGAATCTCCCCAAATCATTATTTATTAATACTCATTTTTCCCACACTCTAATAGGAAGATAGGACATATACACAGAAAGCTATAATATTAATAATATATAAGTGTATGAGAAAGGTACAAGTAACATATATGAGGTCCCAAGGAGGGAAAGTCACTGCTACTTGAGACGATCACAGAAGGCTTCCCGGAGAAAGTGATATTTGAGTTGGGTTATAAAGAGCAGTAAGAAGGGGCAGCTAGGTGGCACAATGGATAGAGCTACAGCCTTGGAGTCAGGAGGACCTGAGTTCAAATCCTGCCTCAGACACTTGACACTTACTAGCTGTATGACCCTGGGCAAGTCACTTAACCCTGATTGTCTCATCAAAAAGGGGAAAAAACCAAAAGGACAGGAAGATTTCAACAGGGGGCAATATGGGCATAAGTGTGAGAACAAAAACATGGTAATGGTCAAGTTCAAGGTTTATACAAAAGATAGCAAATCATCTAATGTGGCAGAAGCATTGAGTAGGAAGATGAGAGGATATGGAAGATGAGAAAGGAGGGGCAGCACTAGATTGTGGGGAGCCTTGGATGCCAGGCTTATGTTTGAGGCTTTAGGGAGCCACTGAAGGATTTTAACTGATACCATCTTGCTTACCTTCTCAGTGAGGGGAGGGAGGGAATTGGGAACTCAAAATTTAAAAAGGAAAAGAATGTTAAAAATAAATAAATAACAAATTGAAAAAAGAGAATGGATGGGTAGGTTAGGTCTTTCCGATCCACCAAGTGTCAAAAATGTATTGGGCACTCTGCAATCCTTTGGACACATAAAGGACTGTTATTTTTAAACCTTGCCCTGGCCTTATCCCCAATCCATAACAAATTTAGAATAGCTTCACAAAAAGTAGCCTAATTTTCCACATACTTCACCCCTACACTAGAGAAAAGGCACAAGGAAACCTGCAAAAGATGTCTTCTGATGATAAACTCCTTCCTTCCCTACCCATGAACAGAAGGCCCTGAAGTAAGCTATACAAGGATACCCTCCAGTCAACTATATAATTCATGATTTGAAAATAATGACAATAATTGGGAAAAATTCAATTGAGCAGGAGGAGGAATTAGTTGCCATTGTGGTTCACAGATGGTGATTATTGACAATGTCTCTCATTTGGCAGCTTCATATTTTATCTAATTATTCTTACTCACTAGGTACTAAACCTAGTTTTATTTCCATAGTTGAAAAAAGTACTTGTTTTGAATGTCAGTGCCCTCTAAATTTTGGTGTTCTGGGACAAAGTCTTACCCTGGTTGTGACTTTGTGAGTTGCTCTTGTATAACATCCCTTTTACACAAAGGTTGGGAGTGGCCCATAAACTCTTCTAGGCTATCTCTTTTGGGTCTCAAGCTGAGCCTTCCCCATCCCCCAGCACTCAACAAGGATGGAGAAGCCACTTTCAAATAGCCTACAAGGAGCCAAGGAGGTGGAAGGGGGGAAGGGGGTGGTTTCACACGACTACCTTCAAGAAGTTGCTAGAGAGAAAATGAAAAAGGTGTGGAGAGTTTGCTCCCCCTTTCCATTATTGCCAAGTATGTCAGTAGCCCACAGGGGAATACCAGAGATGAAGAGCCATAAGTCAGGTGACATTTGAAAACATGGTTTTCTCTCCCTCTGGGGAGAAGACACATACGCCATAAGTTGTTCAAGCTTCAACAAAAAATCTTTTTTGGCACTGTATGAAATAGAGGATGAAGGCTAAAAAAATGTTCCCCTTTGACTCGCTGAACAGAAAGATAAATTCAGCTAGTCACAAAGTAGGTAATGTGTTATACTGTCCTGTTGCACTGCTTTTCAAATCTTATTTTCCTTACAGTAGGTTATTCACATTAGACAGCTGGAGATAGAAGCACGAAGCAGGTGAAGTTTATCCTTTGAGGGTCTTCAGCCTTCTACTTCTGTGTCCTTTATCCTCTCTGTAGTTCCTTTCCTTGGTCCCTTTCCTTTGACACCTGGTCTTAGCGATCTCATCAGTCTTTCCCTTAAACAAAACTCGTATCTGAGTATGAATTCGCCAGCAGAGTTTTGCCTCTCGGGGGAACATGAATTTTAAGCCTCTTCTCTGAGTCTGGAATGAAAGGCTTTGTCCTCAGAAACCACACCGAGTAGGCTGCTGCCTGCTCTGCCTACACCTAACGCCGGCCTTGACTCATTCCAGGGTTTTATGGCATTACATCAATTTCAGTCCCATGAGCTTGTGGCAAGGAATTCAAAGATTTAAAGCTGGCATTTTAAACCTGTGGGCGATCCTAATTATCATCTGTAACCAAGTGTGCTTAGATCATCATAAATAGAGCCAAGCCTTGACAGATGTCGTAAATGAGCAGTGGCCTATTGCAGACGACTAAAGTAAGCAGGACCAGGGCCCTTATCATTAAACCGAGGGTAACATGTCTTCCTAACCTTTTCAAATAGGCTCAATATTTTAGATACCAACACTCTTCCAATCCCTTCCTTTTTCTTCTCTTTGGGAGAATCCCATGGGCAGATAATAGAAATGCTTTTGAATGAAGTTTCCCGAGTATGTATTTGTACAACAGTTGTTTCTGGTCAAAAGAGCTTCATTTTAGTTGATTATGACCCTAATGGATAGAATGCTAGATCTGGAGACAGGAATGATGGAGTTCAAATCCTGCATCCGGAACTTAATAGCTGTATGACCCTGGGCATGACATCTAACTGATCCGAGGCTCAGTTTCCTGCTCTTTAAGACAGACATAATAATACCTGTTGGCCATACCTGACAGAATTGTTGAAAGGCTCAACTAAGACAATTACATAAAGTATTTTGCAAATTCTAAAGCACTATATAATGCCAGTTATTAATAGTAATTAAAGATGATCATAATTAATAATAATTCAGAATGAAAATGGTAGCAATGGGCGTTCATTCTAACTTATTTCTTGTTTGAAGTTATGCTGTAGGAGTAATGATGAAAAGTCATCATACTATACAGTAACTTTACGTCTAATGTGCAAAACCCTCGAGGTATGGGCCTCCTTTTGTGGAAAATCAAAATTTATGTCAAACAAGGATATTTCTAGCAGAGTCCAGTAAGAGAATTAAATTTGAGGTGGATCACCTTCAATTAGCACCTGCATTCAACTGCATTCTTCTCCTTGCAAATGGAAGGCAGACATGGATGGATGTGCTATTCCACTTTGGGGTTTGAAGACCTCCCCCTTAAGTGCTCAATTTAAATTAGTTCCTTTGCCCAAAGGGAAGAGCCTGATTACAGATTCAGGAGGCCTGGGTTCTAATCCTGCCTCTGAGATTGGGTAAGTGATCTTGGGCCAGTCCATTTAAAATGAGGATAAATATACTTCTACTGCCAACCTGACAGGATTTATGTGACATCTTGCTGTAAAGAAAAAAAAAGTCATAGGCACGTGGACAGTGGGTGCTGGGTGTGCCCAAACCGTCAATCAATCAAAAAGTACTTATAAAGTGCCTACTGTGTGCCAGGTATAATGTGTCCTTTTTTGGTATTTTGTGCTTCATTTCTAAAGATCATATTTTTTTTAAAGTAAAGTGTATTTCATCATTTTGGTAAGTTTTAGTTTCTTTGATGACTTGATGGCTAAAATTAATTTTTTTTATGATTGACATTAAATGTAATATCAAATGCAATAAATGTATTTTAAATATTAAAATATTTTAAATGTTTTAAAATTTTTAAATCTAAAATATTAACTAATAAAATTGATAATATTAATTAATAATTTAAAATCTTATTTAATACATTCCCTAATGAAATGCACACTGCATGCCCATGACATGAATACATAAGTAATTCTGAATTTCAGTCTCCCATCTTACACTATCAGTGGTTCTCTTTGTATCCATCAGCAAACATTTAGTAAGTACCTACTAAGTGTAAGAGCTGGAGAAAGAAATGGCAAACCACTCCAGTATCTTTGCCAAGGAAACCCCCAAAATGGGGTCACAAAGAGTCAGACATGACTGAAAAACGATTGAACGACAAATGTGCCAGAGTCTGTATCAGGCTTTGGAGTGACAGGGTTAGGGACGATTGAGAGACCTAAAATCTTGGGTAATTCTGAAAGCTAATGATTTTGGCAGTGTGGGTGCCCTTTCCACTGAATAGACCGCTGCCTCCCTGTGAGTTGGTCTTTGATGGGCAACATTAGTCAACTGACTTGAAGACATATTAGCACAACTTTTTATATTCATGCACTGGCTTCCCATTGCTATTGCTTGAAAGAAAATAAAAAGTATTCTTTTAACAGCACCGAGATCATCATCTCTGCTGTAGTATCCTATTTGTGTAGAGATGCTTAGAGCACTGAACTTGGAGTCTGAAAGACCTGAGTTCAAGTCCTGACTCAGACACTTATTTAGTTTGGTGACCCCAGGCAAGTGACTTAACCTCTCCCAGCCTCAGCTGTCTCATTTGAAAAATGGGCAGAGTACCTACTTCCAGAGCTGTCATTAGGATCAAATGAGATGACATATGTAAAGCACTTTACAAACCCTAAACTACTATATAAATGTTATTATTGTTGTCGTTGTTGCTGGAAGATGGTATTTCTCTGCAGCGGATTATGACCTATGTGTTAAAGGTTTATCAGTTTCACCAATTTCCTTTATTTAAGTTCTTTAATGCTAGGTTTCTAGACATTAGATTAAAGCTTAAGATGCTTTTAAATTCCCTTTGAAATATATTCTTAATCCATTTTAAAAATTTATTACGTATGATGAATTTGTACTGCTGTACTTCCTATAAGTCTTCCTGGAAGTTATGTGATATTTTATAAAGCAATCTAGTCTAGGCTTTTTGTAATTTTTTAATATGTGAGCTCATAAAGAGGAGATATTTCACACACATACACACACACACACACACACACACACACACACACACAAGCACACACATTCCTCATGGTGTGCGCAATCAGGCAAATTGGAAAATCAGCCAAGGTGCAAATGTGTACATGGGATTTTTCTCTCGCTGCCTACATGGGTTTATGCACGTAAATAAATCATTGTTTTCCAATGATACTGTACAAAAGGGGGTGTGGTATTGTGACTAAAGGACTGATCTTGGTTTCTGAAAGACTCGGTTTCAAATCCTGACTCTAACCCGGATTAACTGTATGACCATGGGCCAAAAACCAAAAATGAACCCTTATCCTCTATTCCCCATTTCGCGTACTCTGCCTCTGGCTAGTCACAAACTATTTTTTATATATTTTGCTTTTGAGAAACAGCTTGACATAGTGAAGACAGAGAGCTAGCCTCAAAATCAAGAACTGAGTTCAAGTTCTGCTTGTAATATGTTAGCTATGTGACCATGGGCAATCCATTGAATTTCTTCGTGCTACGTGGGCATCTCTCTGAGACCACAAATTACAGAGCTGGTGTCCCATGGGCACTGGTAGAAGGAGATTCCTCAATGGAAATTGTCTATATGGTGAAATCACAGGTCTGACCATAGGTGTAGGTAGATACACATATACTAAGATACATACACAGCACATCCCAAAAGTTTTGGTGCTGTTTTAAATTTTAAAAACTTCAGAAGCAGAAATCGTCCAAACTTGTAAAAAATGTAATTTGAAAGTTTAATTCTTTAAGTTGCTTTTATACTTAATTTTGCAAATTTTGAATAGTACGTTTTTAATTTTAACAACAAGGGGCAACCTGTCATTATGCATTGCAATTTCTGGATGACCCTTTCTCAGACCTCCTGTGGATTGGTAGAGGTAGGTCCCCTCTTTGGCCACCTTGGTCACCTAATTGAGCTCCATTCAAGTTTTTCTTGAGGAGTTTCATCAGAGCTATCATTTGTGCATCAAATCCTTATTCTTTGGATGAGCTTAAAGCTAGGATTACAAATACAATCCTTTCAGTCACTGAACAGCAGCTGATGAGAATCTTTACCAAGTTCAAAAATGGACTAGAGCAAAACAGAGCATAAGGTGGTGTTTATGTTGAAATTTAATAAGAAACATGCTAATTTTAAATTTTTTAAAATAATTAACCTTTTAAATATTAGTGGGATTTTTTTTTGTAATTTAGTAACATTTATTATACTTCAGGGATAGCTAAGTGGTACAGAGCATTGGGTTTGGAACCGGACAGAGTCATCTTTGTGAGTTCAAATCTGCCCTCAGCCACTTACTAGCTGCGTGACGCTCAGCAAGTCATTTAGTCCTGTTTGCCTCAGTTTCCTCATCTGTAAAATGAGCTGGGGAAGGAAATGGCAAATCACTTGAGTATCTTTGCCAAGAAAACCCCAAATGGGGTCACAAAGAGTAGGACACAACTCAACAAAAACAACCTGTATGTTATTTCCTTCTAATAGAATGTAAGTTCCTTAAGACAAGGACTACTTCAGTTTTCCTCATTGCAGCCTCAGTGCCTGACCTAGCCCCTGGCAAATAGTAGACACATATTAAATGCTTATTGTATGTTGAAATACAGCATTCTCTCCACTAAGCCATACATATCTTTTGGATGAGAATTAGTACTACTTCTACTTCTACTACTACTTCTACTACTACTACTACTACTACCTACTACTATGATTAGTAGTACTATTAGTAGTAGTAGTAATAATAATAGCTGAGAGTAACAGAGTTGTTTTACATTTTGCACAGTACTTTGAATACATTAGCTCATTTATCCCCACAACAATCCTGTAAAGTAGATACTACAATTATTATTCCATCCATTTCATAGAAGAGGAAAGCAAGGCCCAAGGAAATTAAATGATTTGCTCGTAGTCACACAGATAATAAATGTTGGAGGTAGGACTAGAACCCAGATCTCATTGTTCTTTCCATGTGACATGTACAGGCTTAAAAATAATGAGATTCCTATTAAAGCAACTTTTATTTTTGTGCTCTCCTGGGAGGTAAGGCATTTTTTTCTTTCTGATATATTAGAGAGGTTTGGTGACTATCCCCCCTCCCTCATCTTTGCCCTCTCTTCTCTTCTCCTGTGCTGCTCAGACAAGCATGGGAAGAAACGCTTCCTGTACATGGGTGAGTGCCGAGAAGGTTGCCCTGCTGGGTACCACCATTCTGACAACACCTGCCTGCCCTGCCCTGAGAACTGCGAGCTCTGCACTAGCTCTTCTTACTGCACTCGATGTTTGCAAGGATTCTACATCTTACCCTCAAACAACACCTGCCAGAAGTTAGAATGCAGAGAAGGTAAGCCAACTCCAGTGGGAGCTCTCCATCCTTGACCCAAGCGCTAATGCTTCAGGTGACAGTGTGCCCCACCACATTTTGCTTTCCTATGTATAAAGTGGAGATGATGATTTCACTCTCCTCTTTTCTCCCAAATCTCTCCTCCCTCCTCCATACAGATACATTACCTTCTCACTTACTTGGTGTCAGGAGGCTTGGCTTCTATTGCCTGGAGAGGAATCAGCCATGGACCCCATCTATGGAGAGAAAGCACTTCATTTATTCAGCAAGCATTAATTGAGAGCTCACTATTTGCAGGGCACTGTATCAGGTGCTGGAAATATAAAAACAAACAAAAAAGTAAACATGTGTCCTCAAAAGCTTTTAAATAACAGCTCACATTTAAACAATCACTTTAAAGTTTCTAAAACTCTTTACATATATTCTCACTTTTAATCTTTGCAATAGCTCTATGAGGTAGTTTCTATTATCCCCATTTTACAGATGAGAAAACAAGATCAGAGAGGTTAAGGGATTTACTCAAGGTCATAGAACTAGTAAGGGGCTAAGTCAGAATTTGAACCCAGCCCTTCCCAACCCCAAATCCAACATGTGACCCATTAAACCATTCGGTACTCTACCTCCCTTTATGTTCTACCAATGTTCACAAAGCTCTCTGTATTCCTCTAACAAGGTGCTAGTGTATGACACACTAAGTAAAGTGGGACTACCCTCATAAAAAAATGCTTCCAGGGCCAAAACTAGCCATTTTGGCTCCCTAAGGTAAACGGCAAAAAAGGTGCCATCGAATGAACATGGTAAGACAAGTTCCTTTGAGTAGATGTGGGAGTAAGCCCAAGGGTACTCTTCACACCTTGAAACACAGAACTCTTAGAAAGAGGGACTTCCATGAAGCCTGCTGAGGAGGTTACCATCTAGAGAGAAAGCAGGCTCGGGTAGGGCCATGGAAGGGCTCCCCTGGAGGATAGCCACCAAGGAGAAGGACATCATCTGGTAACTTCCTATTCTAACTAATGCTAAACTCAGTACTGACTCTGGGCAAGTCACGTCACCCTGTTTACTTCAATTTCCTCATCTGTAAAATGAGCTGGAAAAGAAATAGCAAACCACTCCAGTATCTCTGCCAAGAAAACCCCAAAATGGGGTCACAGAGAGTCAGACATGGCTGAACAACAAAAACTCAGTACTATAGGAATGAAAAACAACTAAACAAACTTAGTACTGTCAGTGCCCTATAAATTCCAGCTTCCCATTGCCAGCCTGTGTCAACCCATCCTTATAGTTTGTTCTGTGGCCTGGGGAAAGTGGGACTCAGAGTCTTTTTTTTTTTAAATTTTTGAAGTGATTTCTTTCCTTTGTACTATGAATATCTTCAGTTCAATGAATAATGACTAAGAATTCTCCTGATGAAAAGCACTCTAGCAAGTAGAATGATTAAGGAAGTTATTTTTTTCCTATGTGTTTGAGGACTTAAAGCAAATGAAAAGGTTCTTGTTTGAAGGGGTAGATAAAACTGTTCATTTCCATGCTGAGTGCTTTTGCATTCCCAGTGGCATGTCTATTTTTTTAATAAGTCCACCAACTGGATTGTAAGTCCAGTTGTCACGCATAAATCCAAACTTTTTTTCCCCCATTTCATTCAATCCAGCTGATCTAATCTTCTAAATTAATATAAGGAAGTAAAAAGGGAGTAACATATACATCCTAGAAAGGGGTTATCAGCTTCTTAATTACTTGGCTGATTGCTAAAAAAGAAATTACTTAACAATAGATTTTCCAAGCCATTAGTGTCCTTCCACTTGATTAAAAATGAGTTCAACACTTTCAATTCATCTGCTGTCTAGGGGAAGTGAGAGATCCAGACTACGAAGACTGCATGCCTTGTGAAGAAGGATGCCTGGGCTGCAGCTTGGGTATGTCACCCTCTTATAACATTTGTGTGTGTGTGTGTGTGTGTGTGTTGTGTGTGTGTGTTTTGGCTGGGTAATGGGGTTAAGTGACTTGCCCAAGGTCACACAGCTAATAAGTGTCAAGTGTCTGAGGCTGTATTTGAACTCAGGTCCTCCTGAGTCCAGGCCTGGCACTCTATCCATTGCACCACCTAGCCGCCCCATTCTCATACCATTTTACCTTCTTTGTCTGTGACTTGGCTCCATGTTTATCCTTTCCAGAGCCCATGGAAGAAAACATGAGTGTGTTGTAGTATTATAGAATTAGGGCCTAAGACAAGCTATTGTCTTAGCTATTCCTAAGCTCATCTGTAGAGGGATATCTCTGAATATCATTCAGTCCAGTGCAGTTCAGCATACACTTTTTAAGACCAATAATGTTTTTTGTAGGTCTTAGGGAGAAAGGGGAAAAAATTAAACATGATCTTTGCCTTCAAAGGGCTTACATTCTACTGGAGGAGGGGCAGTGGAGCAATACAGTGGGCCTACAAATAAGCATGGGTTATGCTAAGTGGAGCAGTGGATATAATGCTGGCCCTAGAGTCAGGAGGACCTGTGTTCAAATCTGACCTCAGACACTTACTAGCTATGTGACCCTGGGCAAATCACTTCACTCTGTTTGCCCCAGTTTCCTCATCTGTCAAATGAGCTGCAGAAGGAAATGGCAAACCACTCCAGTATCTTTGCTAAGAAAACCCCAAATGGGATCAAGAAGAGTTGGAACATGACTGAAAAAATGACTGAATTGAGCAAATAAGCATATGCCAAATAGTTTCAACAAGGAGAGAATACCAACAGCTGATGAGATCAGAAAAGTCCTTTAAGACCCCTTAAACTATGCTTTGAGGTTAGCTTGGAATTTTACCCAAGGGGAGTGAGCTGGGGCTCTTTTCCTGGGCCCTGGTCAGTCCCTCTCTTGGGTAATGCCAAGAAATAAATTTAACAGCTGAAGAGGGAGAAGGAGAAATAACTGTGTTGCTGAGTTTGGACAGTAATGAATAAAGAAATGAACTCAGGCAAAGCAGCCCCAAATCGCTTAGATTCATGAAGCCTACTTGGACTGGAAACAATATGAAAATGTCAAAGATAAAGCTCAAGGGGGGAGAGATTGGGGATTTTCCTTAATAAAATCTTCCCTGAGGCTCAGAGTCTTAGAAATCCTCAAATGCAGGCAGCACAATGATATCTGTGAAGTCTAAAACTCCATTATGAAGGGAGGAATACCTGTTATGCTTCAAGAGAATTGTCAAATTCAAATTAACACTGTTTTTTTTCTCTTCCTCTAGAGAGGAAAAAATGTACTTTTTAATACTCAACACAGTTCTGTAGGTCAATAGGTTCAAAATGCAAAGCAAAGAGAAATTGCCATGTTCAGGTACCGGACCCCAACGTCAATTTAGGCCAAGGCTGAACATCTCTGGTGTCTTGAATCTTGGGCCCTTAAAACAAACAAACAAACAAAAATCACCAGTGATGTTTTGTGGGGAGCTTTCAGTAAGACAATCAATGATTTTCCAGCTGGGAAGGCACAGTCCCCAAATGATTTGGGAGGGGCACAGAAGATAGATGCCTCTCTCCCTATAACTCACAGGGAATGTGAATCACCTGATGTGCAGTCTAATTCTGGACTGAGTAAGAGAAAGCAGGATATAGTCAACATACGGCATTGAACTTTAGTTCAGGAACACCTCGATTCATGTCTTGCTTTAGACACTTACTAACTGTGTGACGTTGGGCAAGGTCACCCTATCTGTGCCTCAGTCTCCTTATCTGTAAAACAAGATGGTTGGATCTGATGGTCTCTAAGATTCCTTCCAGCTCTGAATCTATGTTTATTGAGCCTAATTTATAGGGTTGTTTTGGTTTTAAAAAATCATAAATTTTTTTTGGAGGCAATCAGGGTTAAGTGACTTGCCCAGGATCACATAGCTAGTAAGTGTCTGAGGCTGGATTTTAACTCAGGTCTCTTGACTCTAGGGCCCATGCTCTATCCACTGTGCCACCTAGCTGCCCCCTGAAATTATGTTTTAATTGTATGTGGTTTGATAGAGGTACATCCCTCAAATGCTTCTACTATGAAATGGTATAGACATACTTCTGAAAATTCCTGTAGAACAGATTTATTCTATTATCTATAGTTGCATCAGTTTAGAGCCTGAAGGGATCTAAGAAATCATCTAGGACAACCCCTCTCATTTCCAAAGACCTGAAAGGGTAAATCAAGTACCTAAGATCACATGGGCATGAAACGGTGGATCTGAGGCTAAAAACCAGGTTCCCTGGCTCCAAAGCCAGTGTGTTTTTCCATAGTCCCAAGATGTCTTTCCTTTATTTCATAAAGTATAATCCCAAAGCTTCAGGATGGCTATTAATGGAACACAAGCTCTGCAGGTTCTTTGCCATGCTGGAAAGGCCTCCAGGAGAATCCATGGCCTAGTAATAGATGGCTTCTGCTTTCTGAAATCCAACCTAGCTAAGTATAGAAAAGCGAGTCACAAGTAGGGTAGCCAATGGATGATGAATTCTTTGCCCATGGAAACCATGGGAGACAGTAAAATGCTTAATGACCCCTCAGTTCTGCCAGCCTCTTGTTCTTTGACAGTAATGGTGGTAAAAGGTCGGAAAAGACATGGAGAATCACATCAGTTTTAGAGAATCTACAAATATTAACTTAGCATTTGATTTTCTGTATGTGGTAAGCTAACCTTGTACAGTGAACAAGGAATGGACATATACTGTAGGAATTGAATCCTATAAATCCTTTAAAAAATTGTATTATGAACTTAACAGATATGAACCTGTCTGCGTACAAATAACAACAACAAAAAAAGAGATTTCAGGGGCAGCTAGGTAGCGCAGTGGATAGAGCACCGGCCCTGGATTCAGGAGTACCTGAGTCTAGGTCAGATACATAACGCTTACTAGCTGTGTGACTCTGGGCAAGTCACTTAACCCCACTGCCTAGCCAAAACAAATGAACAAACAAACAAACAAAAAAGAGATTTTTATATGAAATTGTGAATCCCTATTATGTATAGGTTGGGTTTTTTTTAAGGCATATGTTAAATTTAACACAATAGTAGAAACACTTCCCTGGCTATCTCTCCTTCTGAATTTCCTTCCGCTCTCTTCTGTGTATTTTTAATGTTTATTGACACTTTCTCTCTTTCTTTTTCTTTCTTTACTTCCTTACTTTCTTCCCTCTTTCTTTTCACTCTGCTGCCTCCTACAAATTAAGAGTAATATATTATTTAGAAGGAAAAACAATACAATTCTTCCCTTTAAGGAAGGATTCCCTTAACTTTAAGTCATTTTCTTTCATTCTAGTTGTCTTTGAATTTAAATATTTGTATTTAAAGTATGATACAATTCACATACATATTGAAACTAATAATAATAATTAACTAAATAGAAACAGTGAATAAACTGAATAAATAGCTATATGAAAATAAATTAATAATAAGACACAAATTCATCCCCATATTTATAAATTCTGTTAAAAATTTTATAATTCCAGCTTAGAGAATCAGTTTGATTTTTTTTTGTTTGTTTGCTTTTGCTAGGCAACGGGATTAAGTGGCTTGCCCAGGGTCACACAGCTAGAAAGAGCAAAGTGTCTGAGGCCGTATTTGAACTCAGGTCCTCTAGGGTCAGTGCTCTATCCACTGTGCCACCTAGCTGCCCCGAATGGGTTTGATTTTTGATGCCACTTGCTAAGTCTATGACATTAGACAAGTCACTTGACCTCAGTTTCCTTAGCTGGAAAATGAAGGGGTTGAACTGAATAGCCTCTCAGATCCCTTTCAGCTCTCTATCTATGGTCTCATGATCCAAACCACAGTGATGAAGCTCAGTGGGGCTTAAGCCAAGCCAGGGAAATATTCTCTGTTGAGTTTATAGGAAGAAGTTTTGTGGCCAAAAAAAAAAAAAGATATATGGGGAGCAGGGTGCACCAACAACTTATTAGTTCACCATTTAGGTATTGCTTTTCTCTAACCAAACTTTCCTCCTTGGTGTGCAAAGAGGAAATCAGCAGCATAAAGAAAGCTCTCATTCTCTCAGGGCATATTGGGATGGAGGACATGATTATGTCTCTTGGCATCCCCAGGATATGAGCAATTTGCTGCTGATTCTCCTAGGGCTGTCCTGGGTGACTCAAGCATGGCCTTTTGCTTATAATTCTTTGATGACAGTTTAGTTCCATATGCAAATTCAATCTTAAGCTGTTTTCACCCAACACCAAAGATGAGGATGAAAGTAGAAAAATCCAGTCAAGAATCCAGATGTTTTGGCTATGCTTTGCCAAATGTTTGGAAACATTTGACATTTTAAGCTTGAGTTTTTCCATTTCCATCTGGATATTCTGCACAGTTCAACACACACAAAGAGCAGGACACTGTGCTAGGCACCGGGGATACAAAGAAAAAGCAGATTATATAAGAGATGGGGAACATTGATTATTCTGCAGCAAGCCTCAAATAAACTGTGATCCTTCATGAGCAAACAGCTGGACTTTCTACTGGTCATGCCAAAGAATGATGAGCAGAAAGGATGTGAATAAATGTCATGAAATGTACACTAGAAGATTATTTATCTGATTACGCAGAAAATACTGAATTTGGTACATTTTGGGGGGGAAATAAGAAAGCTCCATCCAGAATTTACTATTTGGTTAGCGTTTTCTTCTTCACCCAAGCTGTTAGCTTGTAGCATTTTAGAAAATATCATTTAGTTCCAAAAGACTCTGATGAAAAATTCCTTTCTTTATTAAGCAAGATTTTTTGAATTATAAGTTCATTAAGCTAAAGCAAAATATTTTATATAGCATTCTTCTTCATTAACAGAAGGGAATAGTAGATGAAGTTATTTTAGTATGCAACTGAACAAATACATATTAAGAATCAAGGATCCAGGCTGGGCCTTGGGAAAGAAAATTGAGCAAGACACATTCCTGACCTCAAGGTGCTCACAATTTAGTATAGAAATAAGGAAGGTAAATAAATAATCATGAAAATACACATGAGTAGCATTTTAGAGGTTGCTTTACAGGAAGCTATTTGATGGAGGCTAACAACAATCCTATAACACAGGTTCCAGAGATATTCTTATACTCATTTTATTGGTGAGGAAGTAGAGACTCAGATGCTGTGACTTGTCTATGGTCACGTAGCTAATAAGTATCAGAGGTGGGATTTGAACGCAGGTCCACCGGCCTGAATCTAGCATTCTTTCCACTGTACCACACAATCTTTTCTTTTTAATCAGTTGAGAGCAAACGAGACAATGTTTGTAAAACAGTACAGTTTCTGGCACATAGTAGGTACTATATAAATATTACCATTATTATGATTATTATTATATAAGGCAGAATGTGATCAGCATCATAAGAAAGGTTTGAAACAAAGGATGCTGGAGTGAGATAACACATCTGATTGAGTGCGAGGATTGGAAAGGTCTTCATGAAAACCTGGAAAGACTGACATGAATTGATGCAAAGTGAAGTGAGCAGAACCAGGAAAACATTTTACACAGTAACATTGTAAAACAATCAACTATGAATGATTTAGCTACTCTCAGCAATACAATGATCCAAGATAATTCCAAAAGACACATGATGGAAAATGCCATCCACATCCAGAGAAAGAACTATGGAGTCTGAATGCAGACTGAAGCATACTATTTTCACTTTATTTTTTCATGATTTTTTTATTTTCTCTGTTTCTTCTTTCACAGCATGACTAATACGGAAATATAGTTTACTTGATTGCACATATGTAACCTAAGTCAAATTGCTTACCATCTTAGGGAAAGGAGAGGAGAGGAAGGGAGAAAATTTGAAACTCAAATTTTTAAAAAATGAATGTTAAAAATTATCTTTACATGTAATTGGAAAAAAATAAAATACTATTGTAAAAAAGGCTTCATGAGCAAGGTAACAGTTGATGTAGGCTTAAAAGACAGGGAGGATTTTAAAAGGTAGTAATGTTGGGAAAGGGCATTCTCAGGTAAAAGAACTGTATGTTCAGAGATCTAGAAGTGTGAAAACATAGGAAATGTGGACTATTGTATGCAACACTAGATTAGGATTAGAGTTTAGTTCCATTTTATATTCTTCACTGACTTACTTGCTGACTCTGGACACAATAGTAAAGGTGTCAATTTGACTCATCAATTGACTCTTGACTGATGTTATACCTGATCAATAGGGATGAGTGAGTAGGCAGAGGTACTATGGTGTGCTGAATAAAAGGCTGATTTGGAGTCATGAAAACCTGGATTCAGATACTGCCTCAGCTATTTAATCAGCTGTGTGATCCTGGGTGAGTTACTTAATCTCTCTGCATCTCAGCTTCTTCAGGTACAAAATGAGGGATGCAATGATTATTATGTCCCTTCCAGCTCTAAATCTATGATCCTGTGAATTTCATCATGACAAATATTTGTTGATTGCCTGCCATGCTTATAATGTGGTCATATGTACTATAGGGATTACGAAGAAGTTTGCTACCTGGTGATTCCTCTAAAGTCTTTTACTCTGAAGCCAAAGCGATGAGATACACACACTTAAAAAAGTTAAATGATGATATTAAGGAAACCGTGTGATAGATTGTCCCCAAACAACAAATGCTGAGAGCCAAATGAATACAGATATTAAGTGCCAGAAAAGTTCCAAGGAGGAAGATATTTCTGTGGGGTGGAGTAATTAGGGAAGTTTTCAGGAAAGTGAGTTAGGCCTTTGTTTTGTATCTCTCCCCAGTTTCTTCCAGGACACCATACTCACATTCCATATAGTATACCATACTCACTCTTATGAACACCAATCAGGAATCAGGTCTGCTTAATGGAGATTTACCATCTATGTTAAACAAAGGATTATAGATCTGGAACAAGAAAAGAACTCTCATTTTACAGATGGGGAAACTGAGGCCTAAGGAAGTAAAGACTTACCCAAGGTCACCAAGTGTCAGAGGCAGGATTTGAACTCAGATCCTCTGACCTTAAAGGTCACTTTCTTTCATCTGTATCATGCTGCTTCCCCATAAATTACCAATTATCAAAGAATAAGAATCTAATACAACATTCAAACTATGCTGAATAATATTAAATCTTTCAAGATTCAGGAAGTCCTTCATAGCCTTACAGTGCCTCAGGGACATAATTATTGACATCAATTATCACTGCTGTGGATGTGCTGGGAGCGCTAGTTAATAGAGGATTTTTTTAATGAATAAAACACCGGATAAGAGGGTTTTACTTTCTAAGCATATAACCCCCATGTCAAAAATCCTCTTATGACATAGGTCCACCTAAGGGGATTCTCTCCCTTTCTTGTCTCCTATCCCCCATCTAAAAAACCTAGAGAAATGCATGTGTAGCATCTCTCATTATACTGAGATTGACTCCACTTGCAAAACCCATTGGTTGCAAAATAAAAGAAACAAATTTCACTTACAGCACATAGAAAAAAAAAACAGCTCAGCTCTTAAATGTGCCTTCCGATGATAATCCTTTAGTGATGATCTGTATATATTTTTAGTCACTTGTAGTCACTGGGAGGCAGGTTACCCCTTGTGGCTCCCCCACCCTTACCTCCCACAGTTCACAGTGATTCTCACTGATGGGTTCCCAGAGCCCCACTGTGATTCCTCCAGCCATGTCACTTAGCTTGCTCCTTATCCCACCTTCTCTTTCAGTGCTTACCATTCCCAGCAAGAAATGTCAGGTATGACTTTCAGGCATGGCTAAGCCCTCTGTCAGAGCTAATCTTTCCTCTGTCCTTTGGTATCATCTCCATCTACTACAGAGGGGAAGACCTCCAGCATTCACCTAGTCTGAAAGGAGATGACGGGAGATACTGTCCTTCCTCCATTACAGCTTTAAGGATGTATTCCCAGACTAAGGACCATGTCTCATCTCAGCAAGGCTTTTCTCCTTGGCTACTACCTTGCAAACCCTGGCATCACAGAAACCTTTCCAGACTGGACGTGTCATTTCCATATCTGAACATATGTTCTCAGTATCATAAATTTCAACTTAAAAGGGACCTTAGCTGGGATGCATTCGTTCAGTTTGTGACCCTATTTGGAGTTTTCGTAGCAAAGACATTGCAGTGGTTTGCCATTTTCTTCTCCAGCTCAGTTTACAGATGAGAAAACTGAAGCAAACAGGGTTAAGTGACTTGCCCAGAGTCACATAGTTAGTAAGTGTCTGAGCTGGATTTGAACTCAGGTCTTCCTGACTCCAGGTTCAGCACTCTATCCACTGCACCATGTAGCTGCAGAAGGAACCTTAGAAGCCATCAAGTCCAAGCTTCTTCATATGATATGAGAAAACTGAAGCCCAGAGTAGTTAAATGTCTTGCCTAGGATCATACAGGTACTAGAGAAGATTTGAACCTCGGTCAGTCTTCCTGATTCCATATTTCAACACCCTATCTATTACACCATGCTGCCTCTTAAGAAATTGGGGTGGGGGGAAAGAGTGGTTAGATTCAATGATCTGTAAGGTATCTTACAATTCTTGTGGGGTCAATCTTGTTCAATCTATAATAAAAGAAACTGAGGCAGAGCTCTGAGCCAATAGAACTTTATTAAAGGGTCTATGGTCCCCTCTAATAAAATAGACCTCAAATCTTCCTCACAATCTGAGATGTCCCCTTTCCTTAAAGTCTTAGTTTTATAATGCTTGTTACCCAGATGATACAGAAGAGGCAAAGTAAAACACATAATCTCATTGGTTGATAAACCTATATCTTGACCTTCCAGGAGACCCTTCATCTCATGCTTGAGATAGATTAGCTGGTAGAAGATATTCAAATATGGGCAGATCTGATGGTCTTCCATTGGCCCCATGTTTGGCAATAAGTTGGGGAATAGATTCACAGGCAGCTCTTGCTGTGTGAAGACAGTCACCTATTGGTCAAGTAGTCATAGGATCTGTTGGCCAAGTGCCATAGGGCCATTTCCCTAGCCAAGGGGGATAACAAGGGTGGAGGTACAACCAAAAATAGCTCCAAGGATTTCCATGCCATTGAATCACCTCCACCATACTGGGCTTGGTCATTTATTCATCAGTGGATTCACTAGACTGACTAACTATATATCAGTAGAGAAGTACAATAGTAATAAACACTACCCCAGTGGAATCAAATTCAACTGCATGATACTAACCAAGGGTCTAAATAAAATAGAGACCTAAATCAATCATTTCCTACACTCTAAATCTATTGTTGTGAAAATTTTCAATGTCTTTGCTAGCCACTGCACAAATAAGCCACTACAGGTTATGGACAAGTACATTGCAGTTTATTTATCCACTCAAGAGTATGACGTACTCCATCAATGGTGATGGACGTTGTGTCTACCAATTCCACAAATGAGAGAGAGAGAAAGAGAGAGAGAGAGAGAGAGAGAGAGAGAGAGAGAGAGAGAGATGATAGAGATAGATAAATGATAGACAAATAGATATAGACATAAGATAGACAGATAGATAAAGAGATAGATGATAGATAAATAAATAAATGATAGACAGGTAGATGATAGACAAATGATAGAAGATAGGTAGATAGATAAGATTGATAGATAGATAGATAGATATAATATAGATACTATTAGAGAAGGAGGTGAGTTCCTGAAACTATTCAAAGTCCTATGAGTTTTCTTTTGTAACTGTAAAGTGACTGTAAAGAGAGGTACTGAAGAAGACACCTGATAACATTGTGTCACAGAGGAAAAGAAAGAAATGTAGTAACACCAAAGAGAACACAAAATGGAGTCAGTTATGTTCTCCCCCAAATACACTTTTGATTCTACATCTTATAATCCTATAACCGTTGGTGATTAGGCTCTGCAGTGGATAGAGTGCTGGTCCTTGTTCAGTCATGTCTGACTCTTCATGACCCCATTTGGGGTTTTCTTGAAAAAGATTCTGGAGTGGTTTGCCATTTCCTTCTGTAGCTCATTTTAAAGATGAGAAAACTGAGTCAAACAGGGTTAAGTGCCCAGAGTCATTCAGCTAGTAAGTATCTAAGGCAGGATTTAAATTCAGGTCTTCCTGACTCCAGGCCCAGTGATCTATCCACTGTGCTACTTAGCTGCCCAAGGAGTCAGGAAGACCTGAGTTCAAATCCAGCCTCAGACACTTACTACTGTGTGACCCCCTGCCTCATTTACCTCAACTGCAAAATGGGGATAATAACAGCTCCCCTCCTTGGTTGTTGTGAGGACCAAATAAGGCAATATTTGTAAAGCATTTAACAAAGGGTCAATACATAGTTGGCTTTATGTAAGTGCTTATTCCCTCCCCCTTCCCTTGTTTTAACATATTAGGCCATACTTTTGTCTCTGGTACTAAGAGAGTCCAAGTCACAATATCAGATTCAGATATGAAGAGCATAAATTTCAGTGTTCTTTCTTTCCTGGAAGGGTGTCTACCACCTGAGCATTTATTTCTCGTTTGTTTAGAAGTTGGCAGAGTATTCCATATCCCCCCAATTATCTCTCTTAAATCCCCAAAGTCAGGCTGCCTGGAGTCAGGAAGACTCATTTTCCTGATTTCAAATCTGGCCTCAGACACTTACTAGCTGTGTGACCCTGGGCAGGTCACTTGACCCTGTTTGCCTCAGTTTCCTCATCTGTAAAATGAGCTGGAGAAGAAAATGGCAAACCACTCCAGTGTCTTTGATAAGAAAACACCAGATGGGGTCACAAAGAGTTGAGCACAACTGTTAACAACTGAACAGATCCCCAAAGAATCTCCCTGCGGCAAGGGCTTGAAATTATACAAATCACATTAGGCTACTACAGTCACACCTAGGATGCAATGGATGGCTGTGGGAAGGAAGATTCATATCTTCCAGTCTCTCAGACATGTAGCCAGCAGGGAATACATCTCTAGGAAAAAACGGTTCACTCTCCTAAACTGGCTACATAAGGATTAGATACTCTGATTCTCCTCATCTGATTCCAAATCACACGACAATGTCCTCTCTGGAACAGGAGGAATTTTTTTTGATTTGCTTTGTATATCTCCTGAGTTTTTATGCTAGGGAGAACCCCGCCCAACCCATTCATCTGTTTTGCTAGACTGATGGGTCAAAATGGTTTAGGACAGGGGTGGGGAGCCAGCGGCCTCACCCGGACCCTAGAGACTGCAGGCTCCCCACCCTGTGAAACACAAGTATATTTCACAAGGTCCTGGATTTAGAAATGGAAGAGACACCCCTCTTCTGTTCCAATCCCCTTATTTTACAGATGAAATAACTGAGGTGAAGGTATTTGCCCAAGGTCATACCGGCATTTATGTGACAGAGGTAATGTTTGAACCCAAGTCCTCTGATTTGATATTCAGAACCACCCTGCAGACACAGAAAAGACAATCACACACCTGGCCCAGACCCAAGTTGTCCAGCCGCCGTGTTCCTGAGCAGTAGACAGACTAGGTCCATGCTTGCTAGAGTGGCCTAGCTGAGAGGATACCAGGGAATGCATGTCGCCAACCCAAGCAGGCTTTAGCAGCCCTGCTTCCTTTGTCCATTCTGTCTACCCCCAAAAGGAACTCTATAACCAAGCTCGTGCTCAGGGACAACGCCTTCTGTAATATCTGATCAAAACCTCATTAAGTACAAAGAATGCTACCTTTACAGACCCTAGATTTGAACCACCCATTTGGCCACTTATTGCCTATGTGACCTTAGCTAAGTCACTAATTAAGATAACATCATCATCAACAATATTAATAACAAATAGTGAGCATTTATAGTACTTTATGGCTCACAAAGTGCTTTTACAAATAGTATCTCATTTTATCCTCATAACAACTCTGGGAGATAGGTGCTACTATTATCCCCATTTTATAGCTGAGGACACTGAGGCAGACAAACATCAGGTGACTTACCCAGGGTTACACAGCTAGTAAATGACTGAGGCCAGATTTGAATTCAGGTCTTTGTGACTCCCAGTCTAACTCTCTACCCTCTGTGCCACCTAGCTGTCTCAACCTCTATGGGCCTCATTTTCCATATCTTTAAAATGATGGGATTGAACAAAACAAGTTTTAAGGTCCCTTTTGGATCTGGGTCTACGATTCCATAAGAAAGAATAGATAAATTTCTCCACCCACAGAAACTTATATACTCACACCTATTCTCTGTTGTCTGGATTTATTATGATATTATTATAATAGGATTTATCATTCTTTTTGTTGTCATTATTGTTTTTCACCTGGACCTGTGATTTCACTGGCATGAGGAAGTCCTGATAAAGAAATTAACTCTACCGGTACAGGCTAGTACAGGTTCTACTAATTATAGTCTTGAGAGTTGCATGGGGCACTGAGAAGTTAAAGGCCAGGTCACACAGCCAGTTTATATTGGAGGCAGAACTTGAATCCAGACCTTCCTGACCCCCAAGGCAGGCTGTCTTTATTCTGCCTTGCTGTCTCTCATATTTTTGTTGCTATACCATTTTACTTCTGGGGCAGGATCTGAATTCCTTAAAAAAAAAACCAACAACCACTATCTAAATTATAACTTTTATACTGTAGTTTTTCCCTGAAATGAGTACTCTGGGTTTTACCCAAATAAAAACCTATGGTCATAGCAGACTTTTTTTTTTGGTCCACTTTTTAATTGATCTCTACTTTTCTTGTTAGATCCTAGAGTTGTAACCAGGAAATGTGACTAAGGCTTTGCCCCAGGGCACCAGACTTAGAGCACTGAATTCAAAGGTGGATGACAACACTTGAAGGTATTTATTGTGTAAAAAAAAGCAGGTCTCAGCATTTAATTAGTGAGAATAAATAGAGAAAATTGGAAGCTTCTACATAGCAGACTGGAGAGACTGTCTCTTTTTCTCTATTCACACGGCTTCTCCACCCTCAATAGCACTTTTGAGTCAGTACCCCGTATTTTCCCTCTTCCTATTTCAGACCCAATGAAGGCATGCTTGTCCCAGGCCCCATTTGTGATACTTGCCCCAGGGAAGGTGGGGGGGAATTCCTAGATTCAAATTGTTTGGGTGCTTTCTCCAAGAAAATAGGAAAACCTAGGACAGAATATCAGGGTGTCTTTGACAGCCTCTACTCCCATAGCATTAAGTCCTCTTTAAATAAACTAGGAGAGATCTGTTTGTAAATGGGATGCTCAGCACTTATATAGGACTCTTCTTCCAAATTCTATGTTTACCACCACCTAGGCCCAAGCAGTCAATGTCATCCCCTCTTACGGGACCGATGGGGAACCTGGATCACGGGACTTCTTGGTTTCCTACAGGTCCGCAAATACCTGTGCAGAATCTCTCAGAAATACCAAGAATGATTCCACCTACAAGCACACAAGTTCACAAAATTAAAGAAGGAAAGTTCTATTAAAAGCTGAAAGAAAATGAAATAGAATCTGCATGAATAGTTGCTGGGTTATCACCTAAATCCACTGATGTTAGAGAGGCAGTGAATAGAGAGCCCGTTTTCAGACGAGGAAGACCTAGGTTCAAGTCCCTTCCTCCCCTCAACGTATTGGCTGTGTGACCTTGGACAAGCAACTTATCCTTTCAGGATTCTAGGCAATTCTCTAAGATCAGAGATGTCAAAAAGTGGCTTAGGATCACATGCTGCCCACAACACTTCAGAGTGGGCCCAAACCAGAGTAAAATGTGATTAGGAAATGTTAAACAAAATAAATACAAATACAATATAACATAGATAACATTGCATTTTAAAACTAAGTCAGTTTTCTGCCCGCAGGAATCTTTATGTATTATTAGTGGCCCGATTTCTATTTGAGTTTGACACCTCTGCTCTGAGACTCAGCATCAGCAGAGAAGGTGCCAACCTGCCTCAACAGAGAGAGTTTCCTTACTGGGGACCTCGAATACCAATTAAATCACGGATCTAGTCCCTAAACCATGTTGTCTTAGATACATAAACATACTAATTTTAATGGTCCTACTGTAGACCACCTTACAGGGTTACTGGAAGGAAAAAGATTTGTGTGTTACAAAAACATGATTTGTTTGCCCATATTTTAGTCCCCCTCCCAGGGATGAGCCAGATTGGAAAGAGAGAGACAGGGAGTAAGCATTAATAAGCACTGTGCTAAATGCTTTACAAATATTATCTCATTTCTCCCTCACAACAGCCTTGGGAGGTAAGTACTATTATCATCCCCATTTTACAGTTGAGAAAAATGAGGCACACAGAGAGGTGAAGTGACTTGCCTAGGGTCACAGAGCTAGTTGACTCCAGACACAGTACTCCATCCTCTTTGCCACCTAGCTGCCTTCTTTTGCTCTTCCATTTGCTGGACAAATTTGAAGGTCACACAGGATCCCCAAATGGTAAGGTCTTACCTATGTACCGTAATGTTTGAGAAGCTTAGGTTTCTTTCTCTCACTTTCTAAACATAAAATATGGGAAAGTACCAGAAATGACTTTGTGGATCAGGCCACTAAGACCTCCAGGCTTTTTTTCTCTCCACATAAGCCATGTCAATTTGCTCTTTTATCCATGACTGACTCTATCGTGTTACTCCCATAGACATAATCTCCCTAGTGCTAACAGTCTTTGAAAGCTCAATCTGTAGTATATTAGGCAACTGCATTTTCCCCCTTAGTTTTATTAATAATATTCTTTTAGTCAGGAAGAGCCTGGGGAGATGGAATAAAATGAACATAGCTCCAGGGATTTCTAAAGCCTTTTTCTTTTGCATGTATTATCACTTTCTTATTGTTTGGGGAGAAGAAAAGGGCCAAGAGGCATCATCCTAAATTCAAATCTAGAGCAATTAGCTCATCCCCTTGGCTCTTTAGATTATTACACTATTTTTTCCCCTGAGCTGGTATAATCAAAGTTCCTCCTCCTTGTTTTGTAAGTGACCTAAAAGTAGAACTACCAGCCAAGCCTGTCTGGGTCACGTCTTCTTGCAGTAGAACTGAGCCAAACAATTCAGTAACCAACCCACTATGGGGGAAGGAGAGGGAGGAATGATCTTGTGACTGAAAGCAGTGAGAAGGCAGAAGGGAGCCATCATTGGCAGCCATGATGACTTTACTATGCAAACTGTGTTGATGGATTTGAGGGGAACGTTCAAGAGACCTGGGTTCTTGTCCCAGCTGTGCCTCTAACTTTTTTTTTTTAGCTTTTTAGTGAGGCAGTTGGGGTTAAGTGACTTGCCCAGGGTCACACAACTAGTAAATGTCATGTGTATGAAGTCATATTTGAACTCAGGTCCTCCTAACTCCAAGGCCTGAGCTCTATCCACTGTGCCACCTAGCTGCCCCCTCTAACTTTCTTTTTAACAAAGATTAATCTGATTTTTGTTGATGCCTTTTGTTTTTACATAACATTTATTTCCAAATATGCCCTTTCTCCCTTCCCTACTCTGTGAACTATTCCTTGCTACAAAGATTAAAAAAGAAAGAAAAAGTTTTCAGCAAAACTAACCAAAACAATGATCATGTCTGATGCACTGTTACATGCTATATTATATATGTGTGTATACACATATGTGTATATATACACATATATGTATGTATATGCAGATATGTGTGTATATCATGTCTGTGAGCATTATTGCATACTTATTGTCCCTCACTTCTTCACTGAAAAGATGGAAGATACCTTTCCTTAAGGCTTCTCTGAGGTTTTCTGGTCATTATTACACCAAGTTCAATTTCCTCTTTTCTTTCTTTCTTTCTTTTCTTTTTTCTTTCTTTCTTTCTTTCTTTCCTTCTTTTTTTTTTGTCTTTCCATTTACTCCACTGTAGACACTGAGTATTTTCCTGATTTTGCTTATTTTACTCTGCATTGGTTCATATAAGTCTTCCCATGCTGCTCTGAATTTTTTATATTTGTCATTTCTTATGGCCCTGTCACTAATTCTCAATTCAGTAAATATTTAGTGAATGCCACCCAGGTACAAGATACTGTGCTCCCACTGGGTTTACAAAGATAAAAACTAAAGCAAAATCATTTTACATTTTGCTGGGAAGGGAGGGGCAGAGATTGTTTCATTTTTGCTGTTTATATCTTTACTGCCTAGCACCGTACTGGTATATGGTGGCTGTTGTTCAGATTTTTAGTCATGTCTGACTCTTTGTGACCCCATTTGGGGTTTTCTTGGCAAAGTTACTGGAGTGGTTTGTTATTTCCTTCCCCAGCTCATTTTATAGATGAAGAAACTGAGGCAAACAGGGTTAAGTGATTTGCCTCGGGTCACACAGTATCTGAGGCTGGATTTGAATTCAGGTCTTCTTGACTCTAGGCCTGGCACTCCATCCACTATGCTACCTAGCTGGTGTATGGTAGGCATAAAATAGATTGGTTTTTTTTAATTGAATTACTTCCTCCTCAACTGCACAGTAAGCTCTTTGAGGACAGAAGTGTCTTTTCTATTCCCAACACTTCCACACACAGTTCCTTACACTTCATATCTGTGGAGGTCCTTCACAGATTCAATAAGGGCCCAAAGAAATAATAAGCAGATAACAGCATTGAATACTCACAGGGTAAGACTACAGTTATCCCTTCCATATCGTGGGAATTGGGGCATGGTGCCTGTCTCCCAATCTGGAAAATCCAACTAAAATTTTTTGGCCCTCCCTTCATACCACAGAAATCTGATATTTTTTCTTCTTCTTTTATGGGGTGGTTATAGTATTTTATTGTAAAATTTGGGTTGATATTATACGATTATATATATATATATATATGTTCTATATATATATACATATATATATACATATATGTTTTATGCATTACTGAGTTTCTAAATTTTTTCTGTGTCATCTGCTGGCCTTCATGTGTTGTCTGCAACTTCCACAAAACATCCCCCAAAATTCATATATAATTTCTTATGCTGACCTGAGATATAGCAAAACCACAATAGGGAAAGTCATGACGTAGAAGGGATAACTGTACTATGCTAGGCTTTTTGGACTGATCCCCACCCTTAAAAAGCTTATGATCTAGCAAAGGAGATAAAACTGTCTATACATGAAAAACAATGAAGATAATGAACAAATCAGTGTTGTTCAAAATGATAGGTGGCTTTTGTACCACTATGGTCCCCATCACAATATTTTTATAATAGCAAACAATATATCAGGCTTGTCCTAAGGTAGGAGAGAAGAAAACTGACTCATATCTTTAGGGAAGAGAGAAGGAAGACAGGACAGAAGCCTATGGAAACATTAATGGGACCTTAGAAGCCATTCCCAGGATACCCTCCCCCCAGCATTGGATGTAATGGCCCTCCTGTAGCAGAAAGCAGTCTGGGCCTCATTCTTGCTTGCAGAATCAGAAGCATGCATTCTCTAATATCTGGAAGCTCCCCAAGGAAGTCTTGCAGTATTAAAGCTGCACATCCGTCTTCTATTGTCCAGTCCTTAAGCCATGTCCTTCCCCTCATCACCACCAGCACCAAAATGCTTCAAAGTTGGACATCAGGACATGATCTAATGGTTAGTAGGAAGAGCTCTTAACTCCACTGGTTGGGAGGAAATTTTTTTTTGGGGGGGGCTCAGGGCACCAGAGCAGGAGCCTGAACAAAGTGAAAATATCAAAAACCAAATGGGTAGTAAAATCATGCGCATTTTGATACCCAGATGGTCCTTAAGGCAGCTATCTGAGCTAGAGATGAGCTCATGCTGAATGAAAGCAAATTGCCTCATACCCACAGAACCTGAAATGCTGGCCCTTCAGAAATGAGCAGGACAATTCATTAAATGGCTAGACTCATCCTTTCTCTGAAATCTCTTCTTCACACTGGAGTGAAAATAAAACCCTCAATCATAAAAGCCTGCCTCCTTCCAATTGGGTTTCCACCACTGTTGGCAGGCTCTGAGCAGATGTATCAGAAGCAAAGCCAGCTCCTAGCGATTAGGGCAACAAGTCAGAGAAGGAGGTAGGCAGGGGCAGGCCTCATTTGTCCCTCTCTCCTCCCCCTGGCAGAAATAGAAAAGTGGGGTGCAGAAGAACCGTCCTCAGAGGTGGGGTGTGGTAGAGTGGAAAGAGAGTGGCATTTGGAGCCAGGAGGCATGAGTTTGAATCATAACCTTACCATTACATGTGTGACTGTGGACAAGTCTCTTTACCTTTCTAAGCTGGTATCCTTCAGTTGTAAAACAGGAACGATAATATTTGTGCATATCAATGGGCAGCCTGAGGACCTACTCAGACCAGGTTCCACAGGGACTTTGCCAGGGACCTTCTTCTCACCCTGGTCTCTCTTGCCCAGCTGCCATCATGTGCTGGGAGCCCCCTCCTGGCACACACCCCCCATCCCCATCCTTATTAGAAGCACCCCAGAGCAGGGGTATCAAATTCTCTGGCCATGAAACTTTAGAGTGCTGCCCCAACCAGATTAAAATGTACCGGGGAAATGTTAAATAAAATAGGTAAAAATACAATTCAATGTAGACAATGTTAATTTGTTGATATTAATTCTAAGTCAATATGAAGTCAGCAGGAATTCATTCTATTTGAGTTTGATGCTACTGCCCCAAAGATATGCTCTATGCCAACCTTTAAAACAACTATCCCATTCCTAATATGATGTAGACAGGATATGCCTGTTTACATCATTTAAAGGAACAGGGAACCACCAACTGAATCCTTCTAATAATAATAGCTAACATTTCTATAGCACCTTCTACGTGCCAGGACCGGTGCTAAGCATTTTACAAATATATCATTTAATCCTCACAACAACCCTGGGAGATAGATGCTATTATTATTGCCACTTTACAGTTGAGGAAAATGAGGCAAACTAGGTTAAGTGACTTGCCCAGGGTCACACAACTAGTAAGTGTCTGAAGCCAGATAGAACTTAGGGCTTTAAGAATTCAGGCCCTCGTGGATAGAGCACCGGCCCTGGAATCAGGAAGACCTGAGTTTGAATCTGGCCTCAGACACTTGACACTTAACTAGCTGTGTGACCATGGGCAAGTCACTTAACCCCATTGCCTGGCAAAACAAAAACAAAAACAAAAAAAAAGAATTCAGGCCCTGACCTCTATCTGCTGAGATAAGATGGTAATCCAGTGGACCTTACCATCTGCACTGAGGCTATGCCCCCTGAACCCGAGGCATTGCCATCTGACTCGCCATTGCTGGGCTTTGTTTCCCACTCCACTGCTGAACTCTAAGAGCTTCTCTGTCTGTCCCACAACTGAACCCTCCTTAATGGGTTATCTTCTCATTAGAATGTGAGCTCCCTGAGAAAAGGGACTATCTCACTTTTCTCTTTGTATCCCTGGAAGCGCTCGGCATGTAGCAAGTACTTAAGAAATGTGTTTCCATTCCATTTCACTATCTATCTTGTAGGGCAGTTGTGAGCTAAGAGCTTTCTAAGTTAAAATATTATATGAATAGCTATTTCCTATGCCTTCTATCCCTACATTTCTATGCTTTGACATCTATAAACATTAATATGGATCTTATCAGTGGAACAACAGAATATCTTTCCAAGGAGAATTGAAATTAATTTGTTATTATAAACTTAACAAACACCAAACAAAATGTACATTTTGATATGCAAAAGAGAATTTTTAGAAAAAGATTGTACATAAAACTGTGAATCTCCATTAGGTACAGGTTACTTTTTTTTTTGGGGGGGTGAGGCAATTGGGGTTAAGTGACTTGCCCAGGGTCACACAGCTAGTAAGCATCAAGTGTCTGAGGTCAGATTTGAACTCAGGTCCTCCTGACTCCAAGGCCAGAGCTTTATCCACTGTGCCACCTAGCTACTCCTACAGCTTACTTTTTAAAAACTATATAATAAATAATAAATTCAACTTGTTACTTTCAAAACTGTCCTGCTTATCTGTGTTTCCTTCTGGTCTTCCTTCTGATCTCTTTGGTGCATTTAAAAATGCTTTAGTAACCCTCTTTTCTTGTTCTTTTTTTTGGTGGGGGGAAGCAACCCTATTTCTACCTCTCTTTTCTCTCTAATCACCACCCCAACTGAAAAAAAAAAAGAAGAAAGAAAGAAAAACTTTGTAAAAAATATACATAAGTCAAACAAGACACATTTCTTTATCGGCTCTTTTTTTCCACCATTGCATTTATCACCTCTCTGTCAGGAAGATTAGCTTCACATATCCATGATCATCAGTAGTATCCTATTTAAAAAAACAAAAAACAAAACAAAACCTTTAAAATAATATTCTAAATAAAAAATAAACTGTCACTTGAACCAAAAAAAGTGAATAATGTTCTGTATTAACAGGGTTCTGAGTCCCAGACACATATTCCATGGGTCACTGAAGACAGGGAGAAAGAACAATGAAAGGAGTGGGATGAAAGCATTTCTCTTTGCTCAATCACAATTCAACCAGTTCACCAAGACAGGGGTAAACTGAAATTTATATCCAGTCTTCATCTTCCTCCACTTCCTCCTTCTCCCCCTTTACTAGAAAAGTAGAGTGTAACCTAGAGCTGGGAAAGGGGCAACGTTGGAGAGGAGGGTTTCCCAGTTTCTTAAACACCTAACCTGGACTTGGGACAGCTGATAATCATTTAATTAGCAGAATGGAACCATGCTAATTTAAAAAAATCATAAGGCCCTAGCAGAGGGGTAGGGAATCTGCCCTAGAAAATGAAACTTAGAAACAAACAAAAAAAGGCCAATACCAGTCTAAAGTATTCTTCCCTAACATTGCAAATGATGACATTATATTTTTGTCACTATTTAAGGCCAATCTTGAAGAATAATGTACACACACACACACACACACATACACACACACACACACACATACACACACACACACACATACGTGTGTGTGCATGAGTATTTTAAAGATGGCCTGATAAAAATTTGCCAAGTCTCCTAACTGCCCAAACCAATTGCGTATTTGCATTGGAGATTTATAACCTTTAGCAGAGATATTGTGTGTACTTTTGCAACATTATCCCAAATGGCCCAGTTTCATCCTGAAAACCCTATATGAATTTTTAAAAAGTGTATTAATAGTACCTGGTAGCCCCCAGCAGTAAAGGATCTATAGGAACAGAGCTAGAGAAAATTATTTATAGTAGTGATAAAGTGCTATGTTTAAGGCTGTAAAAATTTGGCAGCCAAGGTTTCAGTCCAGAAGTAAATTTGTTTTATGCTCCTAACCAAGGAATAGCTGAAAAATTAAACAAACAGGAAAGACTGACCTATTGGGATTTCAAAGATAAAATGTGATGATGATTCCCTACTCCAGGGTCCAATTATCACTTCTTCTATGGTGAAAGGCAAACTGAAGCCAAGAAGCTGGTGACAGCTTAGAGCCACTATGGTACATGTGGCTAATAGTTCACTAAAGCCACTGCCTGACTATCCATCTTTGGTGCTCAAATACGTCTTTATGTGATAAGCCCCTCAGGATCTCAGCCTAGAAGTATGGTAAACTTGGAAAATCTGGTGCAATTAACAGAATGTCTCATTCATGGGCTTCTGTAATGTTAGGGCTGGACAGGACCTCCAAGGTCACCCAGACCAATCTGAAAGTGTCAGACTAGATAACCACTAAGGTCCTCCCATCTCTAAATCTATGATCATAATTGTTGCCAGTGTTTCTATTATTTGCTTAATTATTTCCCTATATCATTCACTTATTTCCCAAACTCTTAGAATATTAAGTTTTTCATAGGAGGATAAAGAATAAGAAACTTTCCTTTAATATTTATGATGATGATAATTAAATAATTAGTAATAATAATAACTGGAACTTATATTGAGCTTCAATGTTTACAAAATGTTTTGTATAGCTCACTTTATTTGAGCCTCAGAGCAACCTTATCAGGAAAATTCTACAGATATAATTATCCTCATTTTATAGATTTTCTAGATCTTCACTTTATAGATGAGAAAACTGAGAAACTGACCGACTTATCTGCAGTCTCAAAGTAGGAATCATCAAAGGGCAGATCTAACCCAAGATCTTCCTGTTTCCAAGTCCAGTGTTCCATCACCACTATTCCAAGCTGCTGCAGAAGGCTTTCATACTCATAAGATCATAGAATTTTAGAGCTGGAAGGGACTTTAATGGTCCTTTAGTCCACTTCTTAATATAATCATGAGGGCAGTGAGTCCCAGAGAAATGATTTGATTTGCCCGATGGGGGTCGTGGATACAGTAAGTGCAAAGTCTGCATTAGAATGCAGGTCTTCTGATTAATTCGGTGTTCTTTCCACTACACCATTGGTGTCTCTAGCTAAATGGAATAGGGACTTAATCATACTGTGTTGAGCATATAAAACTAATGTTGTTAAAAGAAATATGCTCGCAAATGGACAAAATAGGTACATTACATTCAACAGCTTTGAGACTCTGTGATTATAGATATATGAAAGATACTCCGATAAAAAGACTAAATAAATAGGTTTGTCCAAAAACAGGGAAGACTTGTCAATGAAAACTGCTAGATATGTGGAGTAAATAGGCCATTGTAAAAGATAATTATGTAAATTATGTAATTATGTAAAAGATAACATGTTCTTACTCACATGAAGGCCTGATTGACTATAATGGGTATAGAGGACCAATCACTGCATCCTGAGTGAATCACAGGTGTTTCAAAATGTTTCTAAATATATTCTAATTATTGTTGTATTTCAAAGTTTACTTTTTCATCTTCTACAAGGTTGGCAAGGAACACTGGTGTTCTTTTGGGTTGTTATAGTAACTGGGTCATGCTCTTTTCTGTTTATTAGCCAAGTACGTAAGTTTTTTCAGCCCAGTCTGGGCCTTTGCACAATAAAAGTTTTTAGAAATATCCAAAAAGTCCTAAAATCCCAGTTGTGTCATTTACACCCACACGACCTGAGCAAGTCACTTCATCTACTCATCTGTAAAATGAAAAGCTTGGACAAGATGATCTTCGGGGTCCCTTCTGGTTCTAAATCAATGCTCTCCTGTGTTACTGTGTATCTGTCCTTCTTAGAACTTCTGTGTTCATCCAAAGATCTGGAGGCAACACAGAACAGCAGAAAGAGCGCCGACTTTCAAAGTCGGAAGAGAGGGGTTCACATCCCATCTCTGATCTTTACTATGCTTGTGATCTTGGGAAAGTCATTTCTCCTCCTATGCCTCTGTTTTCTCGTGTGTAAAATAAGCTGGTTGAACCAGATGGTCTCAAAGCTCCCTCCATCCCTAGATCTAGAGATATTTGGATCTCTAAAACTAAAGTAAAGGAAGGAATTCACACCATCCTCATGCACATAATTAATTTCAGTTAAGAAGCGTCTTTAACTGTCTCAGACAACCACACAAGCTGTCTCCATAACCCATCTAGGGAATAAATGGTTGAAGTTAAAAAAAAAAAAAAGGAAATGCTTAGGTGAGCAGTTTTTACACATATTTTTCTTATTCAGAGATGCTAATAAGAAGAAATATTGCAGAATTTCTCTGATTCACTCTAACCCAATTCAGCAAGCACCCACTGTGTATAAGGTGCTGTGCTTGGCTCTAAGTACGAAAAAAAAAAATGAAACAATAGTCTCTGCTTTCAAGGAACCTACCTTTTACTAATCCCCCATGTAGGTTGTGCAGTCATTTCAGTCGTGTGCAACTCTTTGTGATTCCATTTGGGGTTTTCTTGGAAAAGACACTGGAGTGGTTTGCCATTTCCTTCTCCAGCTCATTTTACAGGTGAGGAAACTGAGGCAAACAGGGTGAAGTGACTTGCCCAGGGTCACATAGCTAGTAAGTGTCTGAGGCCAGATTTGAACTCAGGAAGATGAGTTTTCCTGGCTCCAGTCTGACGCTCTGTGCACTATGGCACCACCTAGCTGCCCAACAGGTTGGCAGTAGCTTCCTTCTGGCAATTAACAAGGAAAGTTGTACCTAAATTATGAACTGAAGAGCCAGAAGACTCTGAGCAAGGCAATCCTTTTACTCTTCCCCAATCAGTTCTCTAGTCTGTGCACAACAATTAGTTCATCCCTTTTCTTCTCTTCTCAAACCTCCAGATGCACTCCTCAGACACTCTTACCTGAGGCCCTTACCTGGCACTTTATTAAAAAAAAAAATTGAGGCTGACTTCTCTCTTCGTCCTAATCTGACACCCCTTCTTCTTCATGTCCCAACCTCCTACCATCATCTCCAGCCATTCCTTCCTTTAGTCTGGTCTCTTATGAAGTGACCTTCTTCTCACAATCAGCTCCTCAAAGGTCCTTCGTTATATCCCCTCTTGTCTTCTCCATCACATTGTTTCTACTGTGCTGTTCTCTCTCTCTTTCTACTTGCTCTCTCCTTGCTTCCTATAAGCAAGCCCAAGTTTCTCCATCCTCCTAAAACTCTTTATCTCCATCCATATCTCTGCTGCCTTTCTCAGACAAACTCCTTGAAAATGTCATTTATGGTCACCAGTGCTCCAAGTTCCTCTCTTCTCAGTCTCTTAACCACCTGTAATCTAATATCTCATCCAATTACTTCACTGAAGTGGATCTTTCCAAAGTTACCAAATTCTGCTTACCACCAGATGTAATGATCTCTGTTCTAGCCTCATCTTCCTTGACCTCACTGCTGCATTTGACCCTGTTAACTCTCACCTCTTTCAGGATACTCCCCTCTTTCCAAGACTGTAGGACACTACTCTCAACTGGTTCTCCTTCTACATATCAAACCACTCCTCTGTCTACTTTGCTGATTCATCATCCATGTCACATCCACTACCTGCGTGTGAACCCCAAGGAACTGTCCTCATACTCTTCTCTTTTGTCCCCCCCTTCTCTCCTGGCAACCTCATCAGCTCCCGTAGATTCAATTATCATCACAATACAGATGACTCCCAGATAAATAGATATAATATAAAAATATTATGTTTTATTATATGTATAAATATATATTATATATGAATAAATATTTTATATATGATGTCTGTATTATGGTGACATTCCAGGATAAACTAGAATATATACGCATATGTACAGACACGCATATATGTATATATAATATGTGTATATATGTATCTGTATATATGTGTATATATGTATCTGTATATATGTATATAGTTGTTGTTCAGTCATTTCAGTTGTATCCAATTCTTCATGACTCCATTTAAGGTTTTCATGGCAAAGATACTAGAGTATTTGCCATTTATTTCTCTAGTTCATTTTACAAATGAGGAAGCTGAGACAAACAGGGTTAAGTGACTTGCCCAAAGTCACACAGCTAGTAAGTGTCTGAGGACAGATTTGAACTCTGAGTTCAAATGAGTCTTCTTGACTCCAGGCCCTGCACTCTATCCACTGTGCCATCTAGCTGGTGTGTGTGTGTGCGTGTGTGTGTGTGTGTGTGTGTGTGTGTGTGGGCACGCGCACACGTGTGCCTAGTCTTTCTCCAGATCTCCATTTCCTCGTCACCAATTGCCTGTTGGATTTTGCAAACCGTATTTCCCAGAAGCATTGCAAATGTACTATGTCTAAAATAAAATTCATTTTTTCCCTCCCATATCTACCCCTCTTCCAAACTTCACCCCCATTGTTCCAGTCATCCAGATTCACGACCCTGCATCATCCTCATCTTCTTGATCTTCATCACTCCACACATCCAATCAGCTACTAAAGCTTGGCATTTCTATCTCCACAATATCAGCTTTCCCATATTTCCCTTCCTCTTCATTCACATAGCCACCACCCTAGCTCAGCCCCTCCTTACCTCTTACTTCAGCTACTACGACAGCCTCCTATCTGTCTCCCTCATAGAATGTAAGCTCCTTGAGGGCAGGGTGCACTTCAATTTTATCCGAGCATGACAAATACTAAGCAGAGTGCCTCACATAGAGTACTAGCTTATTGTTGATTGGTTGATTTTTAATACAATGACATCATTAAAGAATTTGATGGCGAGAAAGGGATCCTGTGGACAGCACAATGCGAAGTATTATAAAATCATACTCCTAATCTCAATGAATTTTACAGAAGTGTCCTGTGGCATTTCCACAACATAAGGAAAATGGAAGTTATTTTAGATTATTTCCATGTTCACAAAGCATGAAGTGAAGAGGAGAGGAAACTGGAAATGACTTGATGAAATCCAAGTATCTCTTCAGCCAATTTCAATATTGTGATTATTCGGGTTGAATAGGGGGTTGGGAGGAAAGCAGGAAGGAGAAACAAATTCTTCAGGTCATTGCTAGCTCTCTCTCTCTCTCTACTTCAACTTGATGAGACTGTGCAATCCTTCTTGCTTTCAGCTCTGAGTGTCCTGGGAATGCTGTATTAGGACAGTCATGTTAGTTTCATTTCAAATCAGTCTTAGGGTTTATAAAGGCAATATATCTTACTGTTCACTGGACTCCTTTCTCAGCTCTCACAGACTTCCTTGTTATAATGCCTTTGTGCCAACTAGAGCAAAAAGCATCTCATAGCCCTCCAGGAAATAATGCCTCCTGCAGTTTATCTTATTGGCAGGTGGGAAGTTATGATTTTTAGAATAGATTTCCCCTTCCCCATGACTTATTAAAACTAGGTATCTGCACAGCCTGAATTCACCAGTAATGACCAATGTCCACTCCAGGTATGGAGGCATAAGCCCAGGCTTTACCTCATCCAAAATTCTTTAACGATAAAACTTTTTTTGAAACTTATTCATTTTAGAGGATAGCAACCTTTTTTCGTTCTCTAACTTCCTGTTTCATTGCGCGGACTCCCACCACCCATCCTTATCGCTTTCAAACAAACAAACCCACACAAAAAACATCATGGGTCTAGGCTGAGAAGCAATATAGCATAGAGCAGTGAATAGAAATAAGGACCATTAAATTATATATAAAGATCTCCCTGGCCACATATTGACTTAGAAAACCACATCTACTGTATTTGTATTTATTTGTAGACTATTTCCCAGTTACATTTTAATATGTTTCTGATGGAATGTTGACACTCCTTTGCTAGAGAGGACAGAGTTCTGGACCCCACATCAGGAAGAACTGAGTTCGACTCCCGCTGCAAACACTTATAACCTTAGATGAATCATTTACTATCTCAGAATCTCAGTTTCCTCATCTGCAAAATAGGGGTAATAAGACTCCTACTTCACAGGATTGTTGTGAGGATCAAATGGAATAATGTACATAAAGTGTCTGGTAAACCTTAAGTGTTATAATTATTCTATAACAACACATAAAGTCACTCATTGCCTTTAATCCATATGGCATGGTTTGGGAAAAGAACACTTTGATTAGGGTTGGTTAATTTCCACCTCATATATTATCTGTATGGACAGCTAGGTGGCACAGTGGATACAGTGCTGGGCCTGGAGTCAAGACAATTCATCTTCCTGATTTCAAATCTGGCCTCAAACACTTCCTAACTGTGTGACCCTGGCAAGTCACTTAACCCTGTTTGCCTCAGTTTCCTCATCTGTAAGATAAGTTGGAGAAGGAAATGGCAAAAACTCTAGTCTCTGTGCCAAGAAAACTCCAAATGCGGTCAAAAAGTTAGACACAACTAAAACAACTGAACAACAATAAGAAAAATCATCTGCATGAATTTTTACAGTTCTTGGATGCAGCTGATCAAGAAATATTTATTGACTGCCTACTATTTACCCAGCACTTTCAGGGATATAGAGGAGACATGTCATAGTCCCTAACCTCAAAGAACTCATAATCTTTCTGAGAATTGTGAACAGTTATTTTAGTAATAATATTTGTTGTTGTTATTATTATTGTTATTATTACGGAATGTTACAACTAGAAAGACCTTATCTGTTTCATCTCCTTCATTTTACAATTAAGGATTCTCAGGGCCCAGGGAGGCCTGGAAAGTTGTCCATAGTAACACAGTAAGTAACCCAATTCCTCTGATTCCCAATCCAGTATCCTTTCTACTATATTACACTTCAGTTTTCTCACCTAACAAATGAGAGGGTTTGACTAGATGCTCCCTAATGTTGTTTTTAATCTGTAAAATAGTTCTACTATTTGGTAAGTTCTATGGCCACTAGGCAACTGATCCACAGTCTGTTTATAGAAACTGAAATGAGTCAGTCAGCCAATAAACATTTATTAAATGCTTACCGTGTGGCAGGCACTGGGGATACAAAAATAAAGAAAGACAAAAGACAACCCTGGGTCCCAAGAAGCTCACAGTGTATTGGAGCAGACAACATGCAAACAACTGTGTATAAACATGCTGCATTATATACAAGATAAACTTGGAAATAATCAACAGAGGCAAGGCACTAGAATTCAGCAGGATTGCCAAAGTTGTCCTATAAAAGTTGGGTTGTGAGCTGGATTTGAAGGAAGCCAGGGAATCCAGAAAGTGGAAATGAGCTGGGAGCGAGCATTCAAGGTATGAGGGACAGCCGGTGAAAAGACCTGAAGTTGGGAGATGGAGAGTCTTGTTAGAGGAACCATAAGGAAGCCAGAGTCATTGGATCAGACAGTAGAAGGCAGGGTGGATAAGATATAAGAGGGGGCAGAGCCAAGATGGCGTGTGAAAGCAGTGACTTGTTTGAGATCTCCCCCAAACCCCTCCAAATACCTGTAAAAAAATGGCTCTAAACTAATTCTAAAGCAGCAGAACCCACAAAAAGGCAGAGTGAAACAAATTCCCAGCCCAACACAGCTTGGATGGTTGATCAGAAAGGTATATCGCACTGGGCGGTAGATGAGCGCAGGCCACAGCAAACCTGGAGCAGGCCTCAGAGGACTGACTCACAGGCAGCTGTGGTGGTTTCCAGACTCCTCTATCCACAAACTTAGACAACTTAGAAGATCAGTGGGAAAAGTCTGTTTTTGTGTTGAGAGAGGAGCTATGTCCGAGCCAGTTCCAGAGCACAAAGCCCAGAGCATGGGCGCTGGGGCGGTGGCTGCGTCCTGAGCTTCCAGCCCACAGACTGAGGGGGAATCAAGTGGCTGATCAGAGGGCGACTGCAGGGATCTCTTTGCTGGTGCTGAGGTGGGAATCTCTTGCTTTGCCCGTGCTTGGATCTGGGTCACAGTTCTGGGTGGCGGTCCTGGGTGGAGGAGGAACGCTGGCATGGTAGAGCTTGTAGTAGCAGTAGAGAGGAAACCCTCCTCGCAGTTCCAAGAGAGAAAAGACTGCTTGTGGCCAGTCACTCAAAGACTGGAGCACAGGCCAGGAAAAGAGTAAACACCTCGCCCCTTACCATACCACCTTGGAAGAACTGAAAATTTACAGGTCCCTAGAAGTATCTCTGAAAACGGCTATACAAACCCCAAAGCTTGGGACAGTACATTTTTCACATTGGAAGCAGACTCTTACCTTAACAAAGAGTTTAAAACTCAAGTAGTTGGCTGGGATCATGAGCAAACCTCACAAAAAGAGTCAGACTGTATTATCTTACTTTGGTGACAAAGAAGATCAAAATATACAACCAGAAGTCAACAAAGTCAAAGCTCCCACATCCAAAGCCTCCAAGAAAAATATGAATCAGTCCAGGCCTTGGAAGAGCTCAAAAGGAATTTTGAGAAGCAAGTAAGAGAAGTAGAGGAAAAACTGGGAAGAGAAATGAAAGTGATGCAAGAAAATCATGAAAAACAAGTCAACAGCTTGCTAAAGGAGACCCAAAAAATACTGAAGAAAACACCTTAAAAAATAGCCTAACCCAAATGGCAAAAGAGGTCCAAAAAGCCAATGAGGAGAAGAATGCCCTAAAAAAAATTGGCCAAATGGAAAAGGAAGTCCAAAAGATTACTGAAGAAAATACTTCCTTAAAAATTAGAATAGAGCAATTGGAAGCATAGTGACTTTATGAGAAATCAAGACACAGTAAACAAATCCAAAAGAATGAAAAATTAGAAAACAATGTGAAATATCTCATTGGAAAAACAACTGACCTGGAAAATAGATCCAGGAGAGAGAATTTAAAAATTATTGGACTATCTGAAAGCCATGATCAAAAAAAGAGCCTAGACATCATCTTTCAAGAAATTATCAAGGAAAACTGCCCTGATATTTTAGAACCAGAGGGCAAAATAGAAATTGAAAGAATCCACCGATCTCCCCTGAAAGAGATCCCCAAAGGAAAACTCCTAGGAATACCGTAGCCAAATTCCAGAGTTCCCAGGTCAAGGAGAAAATATTGCAAGCAGCCAGAAAGAAACAATTCAAGTGTGGTGGAAACACAATCAGGATAACCCAAGATTTAGCAGCTTCTACATTAAGGGACCAGAAGGCATGTAACATAATATTCTGGAGGGCAAAGGAGATAGGATTACAACCAAGAATCACCTACCCAGCAAAACTGAGTATAATCCTTCAGGGGAAAAAATGGTCATTCAGTGAAATAGAGGACTTTCAAGCATTCTTGATGAAAAGACCAGAGCTGAATAGAAAATTTGACTTTCAAATACAAGACTCAAGTGGAACATGAAGAGGTAAATAGGAAAGAGAAATCATAAGAGAATTATTAAGGCTGACCTGCTTACATTCCTGCATGGAAAGATGATATTTATAACTCATGAGACCTTTGTCAGTATTAGGGTAGTGGGAGGGGAAAAAAATTGTATGGATGGATAGATAGATAGATAGATAGATAGATAGATAGATAGATAGATAGATAGATAGATAGATGGCACAGGGTGAGTTGAAGATGAAGGGGTGATATCTGGAGAATAAAATTAAGGGATGAGAGAGGATTATACTAGGAGAAGGAGAAAGGGAGAGGTAGAATGGGGTACATTATCTAGCACAAAACAGACAAGAAAAGGTTCTTACAGTGGAGGGGAAACAGGGGAAGGTGAGAGGAAATGAGGGAATTTTATTCTCATAGGATTTGACTTAAAGAGGGAATAACATACATACTCAGTTGGGTATGGAAATCTGTCTTACCCTACAGGAAAATAGGGGAGGAAGGGATAAGAGAGCAGGGGGATGATAGAGAGAAGGGCAGATTGGGAAAGGGGTAATCAGAAGGAAGTACTTCTGAGGAGGGACAGGGTCAAAAGAAAGAATAGAATAAATGGGGGGGGTGCAGGATAGGATTAAGGAGATAGAGTTAGTTTTTCACAACATGTCTACTATGGAAGTGTTTTGCATAACTGCACATGTATGGCCTGTATTGACTTGCTTGCCTTTTCAATGAGTGTGGGTGGGGTGGGAGGAAGAGAGAAAATTTGGAACCCAAAGTTTTAAAAACACATATTTTTAAAAAAAATGTTTCCACATGCAACTGGGAAATAAGAAGTACAGGAAATGGGGTACAGAAGTCTATCCTGCCCTACAGGAAAATAGAAGGGGAAGGGGATAAGAGAAAGGGAGAGAGAGAAGGGAGGTCAGACTAGGGGAAGTGGTATTCAGAATGCATGCCATCTTGGGGTGGGGGAGGGGCAAGACGGGGTGAAAATTTGGAACTCAAAATCTTGTGGAAGTAAATGTTGAAAACTAAAAATAAATAAATTTATGTTAAAAAAAAGATAAGATGTAAGAAGATTGGAAAGGTGTGTGTGGGTGGGTGGGAGTGTTTGTTGTTGTTGAGTCTTTTCAGTCATGTCCAATTCTTTGTGACCCTATTTGGGGTTTTCTTGGCAAAGATACTGAAGTGGTTTGCGGTTTCCTTCTTCAGATCATTTTACAGATGAAGATACTGAGGCAAACAGGGTTAAGTGACTTGCCCAGAGTCACATAGCTAGTAAGTGTCTGAGGCCAAATTTAAACTCAGGAAGATGACTCTTCCTGACTCCGGGCCTGGTGCTCTGTGCACTGCACCGTCTAGCTGACCTTTTGGGAGATGGGACAGTTTATGAAGAGCTTTGGTCACCAAACAAATGATTTTATATTTGGTACTGGAGGTAATAGGGAGGGTTTTTAGTAGAGGTTGACATTATGAGGCCTATATTTCAGTTGATCACTTTGGCAGCTGAGTGAAGGATCCAAAATAAGAACTATTATCATTTAAATCTTGGATTCTCATTGTTCAAAATTCCAATGACTCCAAGATCTACAAGTTAGAATGGGGGTAATGATGGTAACTTTCATAATGGAGAGAAAATGTTTAAAGAATATTGAAGAAAACAAAAAATTCATTTTTACCCTCAGAAGTCGATTACCACTTGTCAATATGGCACAAGGAAGGAACATTATATAATATGACACCTGACACTGAAGAATCAGCACACTTTGTCTTTGCTACAAAGAATACAAAAAACAGAGATTAAAGCAAGCATATACTTAAGGCACAAAAAACTTCAGTTCTGTAAGGGTCCGTAAGATATAGAATGTTATAGATGGAAGGCACCTTGGAACATAAAATATGTGCCCTGGAAAGGACCTTGTTGACCTTGTTCAGTCATTTTCAGTCATATCCAACTCTTCATGACCCCATTTGGGCTTCTCTTGGCAAGGATACTCTGACACAGAATGTCAGAGCTGAAAGAGATCTTAGAAAATAAACAATCTGACCTGGAAGGAATCTTGAAGATCAGGTAGTCGAACCCTTCCCTTTTTTCCCCCATTTTATAGAAGTGGAAACTAAGCCACAGAAAGGGAGAGCAATTTGCCCAAGGGCACACAACTAGCCAGGCACAGTGCTGAAACTGGAACCCAGTCTTCTGCTTCTTCAGACTAGCCTGCTTCCTTGTGCGTCATATTGTCCTTAATCGTCTATGAAATCTGTCAAATAATTCAAAGGAAAAAAATCAGGATGATAAATAACACATTGAATATAGAAAACCAATCAGATCAAAGGAAACATATTTGGAGAAAATTATTTCAAGAACTTACGAAGTTTATAAATGGTAAATGCCATGGACAAAAGATCCAGACCTATGAGGAAAGACAGATATCGTGTTGGTGCCTTCTGATTAATGAGTAGAAAGTAATCTAGTTACCATAGCAACATAAAGAAACACGAAAGAAAACATCACTTCTTTAAGAAAATTTCTTGGTGATGAATGGGTAGAGACATTCAAAATATTAAAAAACATAAAACTGAAGGATCTGCTTTTTTTTGGAGCAAATATTCCTTTGGAGGTTAATCACAGAGAATGCCTCTTAGATTTTTCAGATAACAGGACTTGTTTACACAAGCTTGAGTGAAACTAGCAATTTGGGCAAAAGTAATGACCAGCAAATGCATCTGTTTGGGAATAAATTTTGTTCTCAGCAGTTGTGTTTCTGTTTAGGCAGCAAGGGAGATAAACGCAGGTTGTGTTTTGTTTCTTTTCCCCAATGATATACTTTAGTTAAAGAGTTTCCTAGGATGCTGAGACTGCGAAATGCATCTAGTCAGGGTCAGGAAATGAAAGGTTATGTTTTTTTTTTCTTTTGTCTGAAAGGATGTGTGTGTGTGTGTGTGTGTGTGTGTGTGTGTGTGTGTGTGTGTGTCTATGTGTCTATGTGTGAAAGAGAGAGAGAGAGAGAGAGAGAGAAAGTTTGTGTGTGTGTAGATATAGATAGACAATAGATAGATAGATAGATAGATAGATAGATAGATAGATAGATAGATAGATAGATAGATAGAGAGATGGATGGATGGATGGATAGATGGATGGATAGATGGACAGATGGATAGATAGCTCAACAGACAGACAGACAGACACAGATAGATAGATAGATAGATAGATAGATAGATAGATAGATAGATATAGAAAGAATGGATCAATGGAAGATTGGCTGGATGAATGGCTGGATGAATGGCTGGACATATAGATAGGTAGATAAATAAATAGATGGATAGATAGATGGACAAATGGATAGATAGCTCAATAGCTTGATAGATAATGTATATATCTATTCAAATATCTGCATTACTTCATGATAGAGGCAGTTTTATATAGTAGATTGAGAACTGGTCTTGGAGCCAGGAAGATCTGGGTTCAAGTCCCTTCTCTGATATGTGCTGGCTATGTGACCTTGAGCAAATCACTTAATCTCAGTGCTCCAGACCAGAGGTGTTGAACATGAAGCTATTGGGCCCCATTGCAGCCAGCAACACTCAGAGGGCATCCCCAACCAGATTAAAATGTAATTGGGAAATATTTAACAAAATAAAGAAAAATGCAACAGAATACAGATAATATTAACCTGTGGTTTTCTAAGTTAATATATGTACTTTAGGGATCATTGATTTAGTGACCCCATTTCCATTTGATTTGGATATCACTGCTCCAGGCAATTCTTGAAGGGCATGAATCATAGAAGAGGGGCTAGTTTGCATTGGTAGAAGGAGTTTCCTCATCTGGATATTGCCCAGACCAATGAAACTACAGCTCTGGGTCCTATCCCTCTATACAAAGATACATGGTACATGGACCTCGTCAAATGCTCAGTCCCCTCTGATTCTCCTGCTTAAATCCAATCTAGAACCTGTATAAGATGTTCAGCATGCAAAAGGTTATTGAGCTTTGCTCTAGGCATCTCTCTTCTAGCAATGCCTTCAGATTAGAGCAGAGATGGTAATGATAAAACAACTGACATTTACATAGCCCTTCCAAGTTTGCAAAATGTTTGACATATGTCATCTCACCTGAGCCTCACAAAAACTGTGAGGTAAGTATGGCAGGTGTTATCTTTATTTAACAGAGGATAAAAGGTGGTGCAATGGATAGCATGTCAGGCCTGGAGTCAGGAGGAACTGAGTTCAAAACCAGCCTCAGACACTTATTTACCGTGTGACCCTGCACAAGTCATTGAACCCTGTTTACCTCAATTTCCTCGTCTGTAAAATGAGCTGGCAAAGGAAATGACAAACCACTCCAATATCTTTGCCAAGAAAATCCCAAATGGGATCAGGAAGAGTCAGACACAATTGAAACAACTGAACAACAACAAAAAAGAGGTCAGAGGGGCCAAGTGTTCATGGTCACACAACTAATAAGTGCTACAGAAAGGATTTGGACCCAGGATTTGGATCCCTAACTACAATCTATCTACCATATCAAAATTAGTCAATAAAACTTCTCATGATTGTTTGCCTTCAGGATACTGTGTGGTAGGGGGAGAGGGGGAGGGGGAGGGGAGGGGAGTGCTTTGGGAAAGTCATTGACCACGGACCCAAAAAAACTTGTGCCCTGTGTCTGGAGTGTGTTGAACACTAAACCTCTCTTTCTGTTACTTGGAAGATCTGATTATTTGGGTGTTTGCATAAATGGTAATGTGGGAGCACCAATCGATATGAGCCCATAGTGTGATGTAGAAGTCAAAAAGTCTAATGTGATCTTGGGATGCATTAAGAGAGTTGTAGTGTACAAGGCTAAGGAGTTGAAAGTCTGTTGTACTCTGCCCTTATCAAAACACACCTGAAGCATTGTGTCTAGGTATGGATAGCACAGTTTAGGAAGGACATTGATAAGCTGCAGATTATTCATGGGAGAGCAACTAGCAAGATGAAGTGTCTTGAAGTCATGACATATGAGAATTAATTCAAGCAACTGGGATGTTTGCTCTGGAAAAGGGAAGACCTTGGAAGAGGAGGAAGGACGTTTGCTGTCTAAGAATGTTTGGAGAAGAGGTATTATGCTTGCTCTGTTCAGTTCCAGAGGGCAGAAGTACAAATAATGGCTGAAAGTTGCAAAGAGGCAAATAAAGATTGATATAAAGCAAAATATCCTGCCAATTACTTAACAAAAGTATTATGATCTGTGTTAGAAGATAATGAGGTTATCCACATTGGAGGTCTTTAAGCAAAGATTAGATGGCTACTTCCCTTGTACAGGGGAGATTCTTATTGGGTACAGGTTACAGCTAAATCCCTTTGTCCCTTCCAGTGGTCACTGATGTTGTTTGTCCTTTGTTCTTGAAGAGGACCAATGACATCATCAGAGTGATATCTTGACTTGCAAGTGAATTGGATTCAAGGGAGGGAGGGATGTGCAAAGTCAGCAGCCTCACTTTCTCCTCCAGAGTTATAGGAGTCTAGTGGCGAGGCATAGGTCAAGATGACTGGTGATGGCCCCCGTAGAATGGAGTGGGGAAGACTTGAAAGAGGGAGACCAACCAGAAGGCTATGATAATACTTTAGGTATGTGGTGATGAGGGCCCACACCATCTCTGAGATTGAATTAGACCACTTCCTTTTTTAATGAATACTCAGTCGTTCTCTCTTTATCCATTGGTAATACACATGCAAGTCAGTCCAATCCCCCTCAAAAAAAAAAGCCTATCCTTGCCTCTTCTAGTCATCCATATATTTCCTTATCTCTCCTACCCTTTACTGATAAATCTCTTGAAAAAAAATTCTCCATTAACCTTTTTTATGACATCTTGTTATGATAAACCATTCCTTTTTTTTGTTTTTTGGCTAGGCAATGGGGTTAAGTGACTTTACAGGGTCACACAGCTAGTAAGTGTTACGTGTCTGAAGCCAGATCTGAACTCAGGTCCTCCTGAATCCAGGGCAGGTGCTCTATCCACTGCACCACCTAGCTGCCCCTATGACCATTCCTATAACCCTTTGCTATAGCCCCTGTTGAAATGGTTTTTGCAAAGGTCATTAGTGATCTTCTATTCATTAATTCTGATGGCTTTCCCCCCACTTTTCATCTGTCTTGACTTTTCTACAGCTTTTAACATTTTTGACCACTCCCTCCCTACTGGCTACTCTCTCTTTCCTTGGCCTCATAGATCTCCCACACTCCTAGTTTTCCTGCCTCCCTAGCCACTCATTCTGCCTTCTTTGCTGACTCCTTAACCTCATCTTGATTTATTAATGTGGATCTTCATAACATTCTGTCTTTGGCTCTCTTCTCTTTGTAAACACTCCCTTGGCAATCTCTTTCACTCCCACTGCTTTAACTACCACCTCTATTTCAAAGTCCCCCAAATTTTTTTCTCAGATACAGACACTCCTCTGGCTGCCTATAGGATGATGTTATGTCGATGGTCTCTTGCCATCTCAAAATCAACGTGTCCAAAAAGAAGCTTATCATTCCCATTAAATCCATTTGCCCTTGTGATGTCACTATTTCTGTGATGCAACTCTTTGATTTTTCTCATGTTTATAACCTTGTCTGCTTTGATTTTTTCCTCTTTCCCACAACCATTGAGTTACTAAGGTCTGTCAATCTCCTCTTGATGCACAACTTATTTCCCTTGCCACCATCCTTATTGCCACCTATTATGACCAACTTCTAATGGGTCTTCTACCACCCATTACTCTCCCTTCACTCTAGTCTCCCATTCATAAGGCCATCAGAGAAATTTTTTTTTTCTGCACAGATCTGATCCCATCACTCCTCCTTCTCATTTGACAAATAAAAATCAAAGGCCCTCCACAACCTGGCTCCACTCATCATTTTGATTTTTTTCTCATTATTTCTTGATGACTGGTTGATTATTCCCCTCCATGCACTCCTTGTTTCAACTGGACTTGACAGTTTTATGCCCAACCGCCCTATGCTCTGTTCTTTCTGTGCCTTTGCTCACACTGTCGCCTGTGCCTAAAATGCCCTCCTTTGTCCTATTTTTATATGTCCTCTACCTAGTTTTATATGTCCCCTATTTATATGCATCCTTTTTTTTTGAGGTCTGCAAAATACTTTTTATTTAAAATGCTTCATTTAATCCTCACAAAGACCCTAGAAGGTAGGCACTATTATCACTCACTTTTTACAAATGAGGAAACTGAGGCAGACAGAGGCTGTGATTTGCCCAGGGTCACATAGCTCATAAGTGTCTGAGACCAGATTTGAACCCCAGTATCCCTGACTCCCAGTCCAGTGCTTTCTCTGCTACATCAAAAACACCCAGAAGCACATAGAAAGAAACAGATAAGAATGGACCAGAAAAAATTCATTGCCTCAGAATGTTAATCACAAATTATACGCATCCTTTAAAGCCTAACTTAAATGTGGCATGTAACCTTCCTTGTTCTCCCTGGTCAATAATTCTCCTCTCCTTTGCATGTGATGTTGCAGTTTGGTTTTCAATTTTTAAATGATCCAACTATGTAGTTACTGAGCATCAGAGGAATCTGTGGTACTACTAGAATGGAAGTTCCACCAGGACAGGGACCCAGCTTTTTTCCAGTGATGTATTTCTCCAAACACCTAATACAGGGCTCTACATATAGGACACATTCAATAAATGATTGGATAGAACGAATGTTTGAGTCAATGAATGGACCCAAAAGAGTCCTTTTGAGAGCTCAATCAGGCCATCCCCATAGCAACACAACTCCTATTAGTCTCCATAGCAATCCAGCTGACTCTGTACTTTCTACCTATGAGTAAATTAGGTATCATGCATAGGACTTAAGATAGTAGAAGGGGAAGAAAACCCACAATTTGTCTGTGTTTATATGGCAGAAATTCTATTGTTTGAGTAAGAAAAAAGTCAGGATCAATGGATGTGGTCAATACTAAAGTCCAATGGTGATTTTGGTAGACTACCAAATCGGATAATTCCAATATACCTGCCTTCTCCAATATGTTTTTGACTGACATGTAGACAAAGCCTCAAATAACTTTATAAAGTCCTTTCCAGTACATGATTCTACAGGGGATGCTTCCCAGTTGTCAGTTTGCATGCATTGTACTGCCAAACAATTAAAAATAATATTTATTCATTGTTCTTGGACATCAGTGAGGACAAGATGAGTGAAAATTGCCAATGCCTCCCCCTTACCTACACATACACACTCACACACACACACACACCCATACACACACACACCTGTCACTCTGTATCTATGCCACCACTTCACATTTCTCTTTTTCTCTCCTGTCTTCTCTGGCCAAATTACCAAGCTGTTAGTAAGGCAGTTCTATATGTGATTGCTAATTGTTCAAAGGGTTTGTAAGTTCAGCGTGTGCTTGAATTATGTGTTTTGGGGGCTATGTAAGTCTTATAATTAGTTACAGCTTTGGGGCTCATAAATCTCTCACCCAGGTCATTATCCTCAGGGTGGGGTGAAGAGTGTCAGTGACTTTCTCTCAAATCTGGATGGCATCATCTCATAACTAAGTACATATTTACTCGAGGAGAATATGCATCACTGATCACTTTTTTTCAATTACCTACAAAAACAGTTCTAGAAGTGATTGCATCTTTTGTAGACTTTCCCAGACCAAGAAACTGCATTTTCTTCTCTCTCTCTCTCTCTCTCTCTCTCTCTCTCTCTCTCTCTCTCTCTCTCTCTCTCTCTCTCTCTCTCCCTCTCTCTCTCTCTCTCTCTCTCTCTCTCTCTCTCTCTCTCTCTCTCTTTCCCTCTCTCTCCCCCTCTTTCTCCTCTGTGTGTGTCTCTCTACATCTCTTATCTATTTCTGTCTCTTTGTCTCACCCGCTCTCAGTCTTGGCTTTCTGTCTCTATTTTACTTTCGCACACGCATGCATGCAAGCACACACACACAAACACGTACACAAAGAATGGATATTCTACTGATATTCCATCAACACTGAAGGAATTTATAAATAGAACAAGAATCTGTTTTAAGAAAATTTAACCCTAAACAATTTGCTCAAAGTTATTCAGCAAGGCCATGGCAGAACCAAGAATAACCCCATTTCCTAGTTGTCCATTTCCTCTACAGGATCGAATCACCAAAAGCAAGAACAAATAAATTATTCCAAAAAGTTTCCAGACACATCTGCCACTGTTTCAGCCACACCCCATGGAAAAGAGTAAGGTTTTAGTTGGTAATTGGCCTTCCTAAGAAAGAAGACTGAGAAAAAGGGTTAAAAAAAGAATCATTCAAAAGTAGGTAAAAAGAAAACGGTACAACCAAATCATATGCCCCCTCAACTCAATATGATGGGTTCTATGGGAGGCATGTTCCCAATATCTGATCCCAGTGATTTCCTACCTGAAATGCCTCCCTCTGCATTATCTTTCCTCACCCAGCTAAAAGCATTATGAGAAGCCTGTTCATTAATAGCGTTTACCTGGAAAATCCCTCCAGAATACATTTAACCAAAGATGGAAACCAAAGGATATAAGCTAGATTATCACATTTTGATCTGAATATTCTCATATCCCTATACACCAGTTGACTCCCAGCCCAAACGTTAATTTATTTCTATTATTTTGGGTGGAACAGTTTAGTTTCAACCTTACAGATATTTTGGGTTTCCTCAAGAAAGGTTATCTTAATCAGAACTTTCATTTATCTATCACCATAAAATGTCTAAAGCACTTACCTTGCGATAAGCTTATGAAATAGGTAGTTCAAATATTAGCCCCATTTTGGAAATGAAGAAACTGAGACTCAGAAAGTTAAGCACCTTATCTAAGGTCACACAGCTATTAAATGTTGGAGTCAGGATTCATGGCTAGGTCTCATGACTCCACATAAAATGTTTTTTCCATTGTACTGGGTGTCCTAAAAAAAAAATCTTATTGCAGTTTTAAGCTTTGATAGCTGAAATAGCTAAAAACTGTACTAAGATTTTTGGAATGCCATATATAATACCACCTCTTGATCCTGATATCTCAGTTTTCTCACCTGCAAAATGAGAGGGTTCAGCCAAATAGCCTTTGAAGTCCCTGTTCCAGCTCCAGCTTTATGATCGTATCATCCTGTGCAGTGCTTTTCTGGCCTTGTTCCAATATAATAGCTCATTCCTTTAAATTATGAGATGTACCATCCAGGAGTTCCCAGTTAAAAGGTAAATTACCCAGATAAAATAGTACTTTAATCCATGGACACTTTGGTGTATAATAATTCCTCAGATTATTGTTGTTGTTTGTCCTTTGTTTTTGAAGAAAGCCAATGATATCAGGAATGATATCTTGATTTATGTGTGAATTGGATTTAAGTGAGGCAGAGCAGCACAAAGTCATCAGCCTCACTCTCTCTTCCTGAGTCATTAAAGTCCAGGGGCAGGACAAAAGTCAAGATGACTGGTGATGGCCCGGGATGCAGTAGATGACCTTGGCATCTTCAGTGTCTGACCAAGCTCTAAGTGCTCCATAGTTCATGATTCAGCTGCCATCACGGCCATCGCAACATTTTTCTCTTCCACCCATTCCACCAGGGAAAGTCTACACATGTTTGGGGTAAATACTCTCCTAACTCACCAACAGGTTTGAGGCCTGTCAGTCACCCTCAACCTGGTTTAACTAGTCTGACAAGATAGTTTACCAGGGCATGGCTTCTGCACATGCTACACCTTCTTGGAGCTACAGGTGAGAGTTGAGTGAAGGTGAATGACAACGGTAGATGAGCAGACCTGAAAAGGGCTCAGCAAGCTGTCACAGCAGAGATGCTAGTCCTCCCTGGGCACCTCATACACCCCCTTCAGATTATTAGGTGCTGGGGCAGCTAGGTGGTGCAGTGGATAGAGCTCTGACCTTGGAGTCAGGAGGACCTGAGCTCAAATCCGACCTCCCACACTTGACACTTACTAGTTGTGTAACCCTAGGCTAGTCACTTAACCCCAATTGCCTCACCAAAACAAACAAACAGATTATTAGGTGCTGTGTCATTCATCTAGCCTGGCCTTAAGGAAATGAAACAAAAGAAAGATTAGTTTTGATGGATTGGGGTTAGGGAGTTAGGCCTAGAGAATAATTGGGATCCATGAAAGTCCTAAAAGGATCGATGTGGGAGAGCCCCGGGAAGAAAGTCAAAAGGCTTAGAAAGGGAACATGGAAGATTGCTAAAGATAAAAATTTTCCAGTCCTCCTTGTTATGTTATTCTATTGTACTATAGTTTAAAAAATTAATTCTTATGATGAAAAGGTAATGACATACTGGATAGTGTATATCTTTAAGTAATCCTCTGATGACTGTAGAACACTTTAGGGTTCATGAACTCTAGAAAAGAATAATTTCTATATGAATGAGTAACTTTAAAGGCCATATCCCGTCTGGATAATCATTTGTCTGGTATATTGTACTAACGATTCCATTCATGTTTAGATTGGATGGCCACCGAGGTCCCTTTTAATTCAAATTCTGTGATTCTGTATTATCCCTCTCTGATTCAAAATGTACCTTTCTGGTTCATTTTACTGAGGAAAGGGATTTAAGCACTAATTTCACCATAGCGTACATTCAACAGAAATAGTCATTCAAAGAGAAGCAAAACAACACAAAATCTAATGTTTAAGCCCCCAGATGGTAAATTGTCATAACAATAATAATCCAACAACAAATAATTCTAAAGCCTCTATTGTATACAGAGTATTATGCTAAGAGAGAGAGGGGAATACAAAGTTTAGGTAAAGTATGGTGCCTGCTGATGGTCTAGTAGGGAAATAAGGTGCAAATACGGATAATTATAAGTATAAATAAGTGCATTACAAACATACAAAACAAAGTATTGAGTGATGTCCAGGTCAAAGATCATCACCAACAAGTGGAATCGTAGAAGGTTTCATGGTGAGAGGGGCAATGATTTGGGATTTTTAAAATTTAAAGACAAAAATAAAAAATAAAATAATTTTTTTAAATGAAAAGACATTCAGCAAGCAAAGAGTGTGAGGGAGCATATTCCAGGCAAAGAGAATAGCATGAACAAAGACATAGAGATTGGAAAATTCAGGCCATGTGTGAGGGACAGCAAATAACACAGTTTGGCTGGAATGAGTAGTATAGCAATATGGCTTATGATGTTGCCAGAATGTGAGGAGCCCTCAATGCTAAGCAAAAGATTTTTGAATTTTACTTGATAACCAACAGGGAATCTACAAAGATTTTTAAGCCTGGACAACAGTGACAAAACCATAACTATGCATAAGAAAAACTATGTGGTAGTTGTATAAAAGACAGGTTACTGAGGGAAGAGAGCTGATGCCGGAAAACCTCCTAGAGGGTTACTATAATAGCCTAGGAAGGAATGAGGGATTGTAGTAGGATAAAGGCAGTAGGAGTAGAGAGGAGAAGATGGATAGGGCAGTGTGGCACCATTGAGGGAGATGTGTCTCTGGCATCAAAGGGGAAAGGAATAAACATTTATTAAGCACCTACTGCATGCCAAGTCATTTCACCTCCCTGGGACTTACTTTCTTGTAAGTTGAAGGTATTGGACCAATTGGCCTCTGAGGCCTCTTCAAACTCTAGCTCTATGATCTAGGTAGAATGAAGAAGACTTGCTGATTGCTTGGACTTTGGAAGTAAGGAAGAAGTCAAAGAGAAGTCAAACTCTCCATGGCAATATGGGTCAACTTTCCATAAGATCATGGTATATTTCCATAATTGATGCCTCCAGAGTTAGGAAACAGCAATTAGGAAGTGAAACACTGAATTATCAATAACTCTGAAGACCAGCCAATGTTGCAACTCCTACCTGCCCTCTTCTCTAAAAAGAGACAATAGCTGTGAACTTTCTCAACAGAGAAAGATTCTAGGAGGCAGCCAAGAGGCACAGTGAATAGAGCTCCTGCCTTGGAATTCAAATCTGACCTCAGACACTTGACACTTACTAGCTGTGTGACCCTGAGCAAGTCACTTAACCCCAATTGCCTCACCAAAAAGAAAAAAAAAAGATTCTATCCTCTCAGGACAAAACATCTCCTCACACATTTTTTTCTGTGACAGGGTATAAACAGATAGAAATTAGCAATTGTTTCTGAAGGCTTTTCTTCCCCAAATGTGTGGGGTTCTGTCTGAATCCTAACTGACATTGTTATTCCATACACACCCCTACCCCCTGCCCAAATTTTTATCAAAATATACTCTGTCCCCTCAATAATTTTGGGCTAGGGATAAGAATCAGACCTGTGATTTCATTAATATAGGGAACTCTTGAATGAAGAAAACTCTATCTATCAATGCAGGTTGGCAAATTCTCTGCAGAGAAGTTGCCTAAAGAATACCAAGAGATTAAATGACTTGCGTGGGTTCACACGACCAATACGCATCAGAGTAGGATAATAACAACGATATTTGAAAAACAATATTTGAAAAATATTCTGCTTTATACAGCAACCTTTAAAACAGCTAACAATTTTAGTTTGATTAAGGGGTGTGTGTGTGTGTGTATTCATCCTCGGTCAGGAACCAGGAAGCTTCATATTCCTTTGTGAAACAGTGTCCTTCATCAACCAAACTCAGACCTGTTTTAGAACAAAGTGCAAGTGCCTAAGGTTGGTTTCCTACCTCTGGATCAACTCAAAGGAGCTACCTTTCACTGTGCAATCCAGCTAGCATGCAGCTTATGGGTCTTCTAAGAGGGAAGACTTTTTTAAAATAAACTAATTATTCTTTAGAGTAACTAACAATAATGAGAGATGTGAATGTGCATTCATAAGGTGTTATGTGAAACTATTACCGTCCTATGCATTATTCATTTATGGAAACTATTGTACCCAGTTCACCGTGCAACTGAGCAGGAAAAGTCCCTGAACTCAAAACGATGTTGGGGGATGCATTTTTTAGACATGGCAATATCTAATATTTTCATCAGTGACCTGCATGAAGTACTAAAGAATAAGCTTATTGATCTGGGAGGGAGTCATGATTAGCACCTTGGAGAGCAGGATTTGATTTTTTTGGGGGGAGGGATAGTGTCAAATTAGAGAAATGATCAGACTTAACCACTGAATAAGCCAATGTAGTTAAATCTCCAATTTACATTGGGCTTTAAAGGTTACTAATTCTTTCCTCACGGTAACTCTGTGAGAAGGAGGAAAAGGAGGAGGAGGAGAAGAATGGATGGTGGTGGTGGTGGTGGAGATAATGATAGTTCATTTTCATGTAGTTCATCTTTATATATATCATCCCTTTTGATCCTTAGAACAAGCCTTTGAGGTAGGTGCTATTATTATTCTCATTCAACATATGAGGTTATTGAGTCTCTGAGAGTCTGTGATTTGCCTATGGTCACATAGCTGAGTTTTGAACCTAGGTCTCTTCCAGAGCTGGAGTTTAAACCTGATTGTCTCCTGATTCCAAGTCCAGTCCTGTTCTGTTTTTAGGAAAGATAAGCTACCTCTCTATACAAGAAAGGAATCAGCTAAGTATCCAGGAAAAGAACAGATAAAAATTTGGGTGGCATGGTGGATGAAACCAACTTGACTTAATTAGAAAAAGAGCATATAGTTACTCTACTCAATGCTGGTGGGCTCTCTATGCACTCAATGGTATTCTTCCATACCATTTCAACTCTAACTTTTGGGCTGAAATAGATCAGTAGTTGTCTAACCAGCTATGTAACAGTATAACTGACAGAAATTTCTTCCTGCCAACGACCTACCAAGAAGCTAATAAGTCTGACCAAAAATTTAAGTCAGAATGATGTTAGAATGGTTCTTCTATCAAATGTGTAGAGATTGTCTCAAAGGGAAGTTCAAAGAGAAATCAAAGAAGTCTAAAGGCCTAGAAAATGTTCTCTCTCAGCACAAGTTAAAGGAAATCTCCTTAGTAAGCCCAGAGATGAGAGAAGGGGTTGACCTGTAAATCTTAAGGCATTAAGAGGATTTTGAGAAGGGCAGAAGTTCTCCATTTAGAACAGAAAAGGTAAAACTTATTTTAGAGTAATCATGGAACCCAGGTTTAAAAAAGAGCCCACTGACAAGGAGGCTTATTTCCTAACCTAATGGTTTTCCAAAAGGTGTTGTAGAATTCCCTTGAGGTATTTAGAAATAGGATTGGTTCTCAGATCTCCTTGCAGATAGTGTGATGTAGTATAGATACATTGGTCTTGGAACCAAAGGCCCTGAGTTCAAGCCCCAGGTCTGACACTTACCAGCCATGTCGACCCTGGGCAAGTGATTTAACATCCCTGTACCTCAGTTTATTTATCAGCAAAATGGGATTGCACATCTTGCCTCACAGGGTGGTTTTCAGGGAAGCATTTTGTAAACGTGAATGCACTCTAGAAATATAGATTGTTGTACTCTGGAAATGTAGTCTATTAGTACATAGAGGCAATGAAATGAATAGTCAGGAAAACTTTTAAGGTCCCTCCCTGAGTCTTTCTTTCAAGTTCCAAGATTTTGAAGAAAAGGATCATTTTATTCACAAAATAGATATATCTAACCATTGTGGTTAAAGGGAACAGAGAGCTTCTTCAAGAGGGTTATGAAGTACAGAATCTTCAGTGATTACTTAACTAAGAAAACCAAGTGTCTACATTTCAAAGGGGCCTTCTGAATGACACTCCTTACACTGGAAAGTGGTTTGGGACGGGACTGACTTAAGCCAGTCCTCTGATAACTTAAGTCTGATGTTGGAATGAAATGAAATGCTTGTAATTCATTCAATAGTTAATAAAAGATGATTTATTTAGTCATAGCAGAGAAAGATATTCAACAAGAATATGCATCAAGAACACAAGATTATTCAGCTGAATCAAGCTCCCCTCCCTTTGAGTTGCTCATAGTCACTTGTTAGCCAAGTATCAGAGAGCACCTGGAGCCCCTCAGGACTGGTTTATATTCAGGCAACCAGGAATCAATGTCAACACCTGGGGCCTTTAGTCACCTGAGCCACTAAAGTCTTAAGGCTGGTTTCAATGCTTTCTAAGGAAAAACTAGCCTAACTTGCATGGGGGTCAGAGCTAGGATATTGCTATCAATGCAGAAGGCATGATGGGGAACTCATTCATTGTCAGCGGACTGCATTCCTTCCTAAATGCGTGTAGAAGCACTTGTCAATCCAAACACATGCCCACAAATGCTTTCAGAGCTTAGCAGAATCTAAATTTATGAATGATATTAAACTCACCTCAGCATTTTAAGAGTTTGAGCTTGCCCTTTCCTGGGCAAGTCCAATATGGTTTACAACATTTTTGAACAGTCTCATTTTACCTGTCTTTTCTAAAAACAAATGGAGCTAATCCACAGTGTAGTTGGTTAGAGGGCCTGACACATTCTTGCTGTGTGACCAGGGATAAGCCCCTCAACCTCTGAACCACCCTAGGCAACTCTTCTAAGACTTTGAGTTACCGATGAGTTGCAGGTCTGTGCTGGTGGAGGGAATTTCCACACTGGACCTGACATCAATGGATTTAGCTTTATACCAAAATTAAGAAATTACGAAGTGAATGAAGAACAGACGTCAAAGTGACTCTTGTTGATTAGAAAGAGCCATCCTGAAATGACCTGTATGACTTCGAGTTCTGGTCCTTGACCTTTATCAGTTTTTGAAAAACATCCCAGGTTTTTCCTTTGAGACAAAGCAATAAAAATAAAAGAAGTATCTCTTTCCTCTAAATGGTCATTTTTTTAAGATGGAAAACTCATTGTGCTTTTTTAAATGATTATTTTTATTATTTCAGATGATCCAGGAACCTGTACGTCCTGCGCTACAGGATATTACTTGTAAGTTCCATCATATTCTAGTGCTGTCACTAACTTTTCTGCAATTTAAGCAATGCTGACCTAATCCCATAGCCAATGATTAAAGCAAACAGGCCTAGCAGCCTGGAGCTACTCTGCACTGTCAGGCTATTAATGAGTGGGGTTTTTTTGGATTTAGAAATAATAGCCCAGCTGTTTTCTTGACTCAGAAGGAGGCCCTTTATTTCTTGATTCTGGAAGTCATCCAGCCTGACACTGGTGTCTAGGAATCCTTGTTGTCCATTCCCAAGATTCGGACCTCCCCTGTTTATGGACAGAGACTAATATCATGCTAGTCCCCTAAATAAACTTTTCCAAAATGTTTACATGGAGTCCTGCGTCTGGCCTGAATTCAGAATGGCCATTCTGAGGTCAGAAGCTACAGTCTACCCTTAACTGTCCTCAGCAAATGAGAAATTTAAACACACACACACAGACACAGAGAGGGAGAGAGAGAGAGAGAGACAGACAGACAGAGAGAGAGAAGGAGAGAGAGAGAGAGAGAGAGAGAGAGAGAGAGAGAGAGAGAGAGAGAGAAGAGAGGAGAGAGAGAGAGAGAGAGAGAAGAGAGAGAGAGAGGAGAGAGAGAGAGAAGGAGAGAGAGAGAGAGAGAGAGAGAGAGAGAGAGGAGAGAGAGAGAGAGATGAAGCCAACGGAAAATCCAGAAACCTGACTTTGGTTCCCAATTTCAACCCTTCCATAAACATTTTACAAGTTATCAGGCTGTCACCTTTACCATCACCAGGAAGCAAAGCTAATTTAAATGCTACCTTCTCTCCTTCTACTAGATTTTTCTCTTTCAGAGGTATTTAATGAGCAAAGAAGTGACCAAAAGGCAAAATGCAAAAGGAAGAAGGGATATAAGCAACCTGGGTTATCCACAAACTGGATAATCCTACTTTGAATAACTGAAAGTATATGACTATATGTAATGCATAGAATATGATATAACATAATATGATACATAAGGAGATGTGGTGTAGCCTAATGGCTAGAGATCCAATCACGAAGACCTGTGTGCTTCTGACACATACTGACTTAGTGACTGCACATATTGCTAAGTGTTCTAGGCAATTCTCTAAGAGGAAAGGTTGTAGAGAAAAGGCTGACCTCCATGGTAGAGAGAGTTTCCTTGCCCAGGTATTCCCTATTTTAATGAAATTGCAGGTCCAGTACATATTTCTATGTAAGGGATGTAATATATTGTAATATAATATGTGTGTTTATGCATACAAATGCACATATATGTGCTCTTTTCTGATAGTCACTAGACTTTGCTTTGGCAAGCTTGCTAGAATTCACAGGTCTGTAAGAGCACTAGGTATTTCTAATGGAATTCATGTTTCAAGACATGAGCACAATCATTACTCTCTTTCCCTTGGTCATGTTACAAAATTCAGAAATCAATCTTGGTTTGCGTCTTCTTCATCTTTCTTTACCTGCAGCACCTTTGACAGGGCTTTACAGCTAGTAGGTATTTAATAAATGTTTACTGAATATTCCGTGATCTCATTTCATCCTCACAAGGACCCTATAAGACATAGTAAAGATAATATTATTCCCACCATGGGCAGACAATGATACTGAGTCACAGAGAGTTTGTGAATATCCCAGGATCACAAAGGTGCCTAGTTGATAGAGTCAGGACAGAAAACTAGGTCACCTGGTTTGCAGGAGTTTTTCTTCCTTCCTTCCTTTCTTTCTTTTCTTCTTCCTTTCTTTTTTTCTTTTTTAGAGAAGCCTTGATATGAGTTCTCAAGAACATTATTTGGGTCCTGGTGAACAGCTGCTCTTTGTTTCCACTGAGAACAAAAAATAAAATAAGATGTACTTAAAAGAACAGCAGAAGAGTTTTAGGTTAAGCGTTAGGAGGACCTTGGCATATCACCCAGTCAGGTTGTAGAAATATTCTTCTCTACAGCTAAGAAAAGGACCAAATGTATTCATGTTTCTATCCCCCAAGGATCCCCTGCCATGTTTGAGATCCCATACAAAAATAAGAGGAGACCTCAGAGTTTTTGAGTGGGGTCAAGCAAAGTCCCTTTTATATAGCTATTTCTTCTTATTAGGCTAGAATTCAACTTAGCCTCATCAGTTGACAAGTATTATCTCAGTATGGTTTCAATAAAGGCAGCTTGACAAAATGCTTAAAGTCAACCTCAGAGTCAGAATGGCCTGAGTTTAAGTCTGGCCACTAACACATATCTGCTCTGTGACCTTGAGCAAATTACTCAGCCTCTCAGTTTTCCCAGGCAACTCTTTAAGACTCTTAAGTTCCAGAGTAGTTCCGTATCTGCATGGTAGAAGGATTTTCCCCCTCAGGAGGTTCAGACACCAATGAAATCACTGGTCCTGACCCAAATGACTCAGTGGTTTAAATAGTGTACCATTCAGATTCAGGAGAGACTCAGTGATCTCTTGGGGTCAAGAGAAAGCTTTGTGTAGTGGAAAGAGCAATGGACAGGACACCTGGGTTTGAGCCCTTCCCCTGCTACTAACCTAGTGTAACCTCAGGAAAGGCCCTTTTACCTGTTAGCACCAAGTTTTCTCCTCTTTAAAATGAGAGTGGCTAACCAGATATTGCTAAGGTCTCTTCCAGACCTAAAGTTTTATAATTCTATGAAAATATAGTATTAAATTTCTTAAAAAAAAAAAAAGGAGTGCTTCTGTAAACCAGTCAGTTTCTCCTGTAATCAACTCATCTGTCCCTTAGTTCACATAATGACAGCCCTGTACCATTTAAAAGCATCTCTTGGCTAACATTTAATGTTTGTGTGTGTCCGTGTGTGTGTGTGTGTGTGTGTGTGTGTGTGTGTGTGTGTGTGTGAATCTTTCTATGTACTTTACCTTGTGCTAATCTATTCTTCCCTCTGGTGAATGTTCTCCTCACCTGATGCACTCTTGTGCTGCTGATTTAAATTGCTATTACATTTTTAAAGAGCACACACACACATACACACACACACACACACACACACACACACACACACACACACACACATCAAACCGGATTTGAGGTTTGATAATTATAAGGTGTGCCAGTTGACATTTGGTGAGCAGAAATTAATTTGTCATTGTGCTCATAGCTGGCATTTACATAGCATCTGGCCTGCTAAATACTTTTCAAACTCCATTTACACACATATATTAAGGAAATACAGAGATCTCTGGGTAGAAATCATGGAGCCAATGCTTCACAAGGTGCATTTCTAAGAACTGGACCAAGGAAGGTCTCACTGTCCCTTGGAGGGATGTGACCATGAGCATATGTCCCACATCATCTCTCTGATCATTAGCTACCTAATCTATTTAGTAGAGCTAATTATCATGTGCCCTATCCCAGAAGGCCATTTTGAGGAATAAAAAATGAAGGAACATTTAGTACGCACTTACCATATACCAAATGCTTTTGTATTCCTAAATACAAAAGCAAAGAAACCAATAGCAGTCCCTATTCCCAAAGAGCTTACATTCTAATGGGGAAAACAACATTTTAATAGTAAGAAAGCATCGTAGAAATGTGAGCTATTATTAGTTTCTGCAAAGACTCAAACTCATTTCTATTTCCAACCCCACCCATTTTTAGAATCCATAATGAATCCACTCTCACTTGACTACCATAGTGCTTCCTATGGGGCACCTTTTTTAAAACAACTGAGGGCCTGGGAAATATAAATACTGAATACAAATTTCCCCATAGAAAAGTTCCACATAGGAAGAATCATCTACTATAAAAGAAGGCTTGATTTTTAATGTCTTAAGGATGCTCCAAAGGTTAAGGCAAGATCCTAAAGGCTTTGGTTTGGTGTTTCCAACTGGCCGCACAAGATTGGCTTGCTGACGAGGAAAAAAAAAAGTAGGCATGACATACTTTTGAGTTTAATCGGCAGGCATCATTAGTTTTCTTAAGTCTAGGTAATCAACAAAATGGTAAGTCAAGTTCTGCATTGTGGTGTTTGCTGATTCCAAAATGTAACTGCTCACTGAAAACTTAGCAATTGGCTCTCAAGAGCTGGTGGGAGCTGACTCCAGAACACCCCTGCTCAGCTTATAATGCGTGTAGCCCTGCCAGAAAAGATGCTCATGTAAAGATCACTTTATGGAAGACTTCAAATTCTTTCTCAACAGGTTCAAACAGCACTGCTATCAAACTTGTCCTGAGAAGACCTACAGTGAAGATTTTGAATGTAGGGAGTGCAGTGAATATTGTGGGGACTGCGACCAGAATGAGTGCTACTGGTGTGAAGAGGGGTTTTATCTTTTCGGTAAGCAGGGAATAGTCATATGGAAAATGATCATGAGACTTCCGGGTGTGGAGCTAGAAATGGAAGATTTGGGTTCAAGTCTTAGTTCTCTTACTTAAAGCCTATGTGACCTTGAGCAAGTCACTTAATCCTTGTGGACCTCAGCTTCCTCATCTGTAGAACAAGGGGCATTGGACCAGATGACCACTAAGGTCCCTTCCAGTTCTAAATCTATGATTCATCTCAGGCCTTGAGAGTATGGAGGATATTTTAATCTGGTTAGAAAAAAACAGCATTTTTTAATAGCCAAGGCTTCTTTTTGCCTTAAGCAGGGTATTCATTCATTTATTATTCTTAAATATCTTTATTCTGATGGGAATAATGCAGGAATTGGGCCTCTGGAATGGCAATCATACAGGGCTCATGAATCTTCTCTCAAGACTCAGTCTTGCAGCAGGAATTTTCAACTGACCTTGTAAAATGGCAACAGCATCCCACTAAATGATGGTTGCGATGGCCCATTGATTTTGATAGAAGTTGTGGGGCTAAAAATACAGGTCTTTTCAGTCTTTCCTAATGGTCCAAGAGGCTCATGTTCTGGGTGGGAAAGTACACAGTGTTCTTCAGTAGTGACCTCTGCATCTAAGAGTGGACTTTGACTCTATTTTTTTATGGCCTAAAGAAGACAAAAGATCTTTCATGCCATAGTCTGTCTTTTCATCACTTGATCTGAGCTGTGCCATACCGTGCCAGCCCTTCATGGTTTCCTTTCCACATTCCCAGGTGACATTTGTGTCAGAGAGTGTGGCCCGGGTTTCTACAGTGACACTGAAGTTGGAGAGTGTGAGCCATGTCACCGAACCTGCAAAACCTGCACAGGCTTGGCTATGATAAGTGCAGCAGCTGCAAAGGAGATTTACAGCTGGTGGATGGGAAGTGCGTGGACCCCTCCAAGACCCCAGGACAGGACACATTCGGGAGCGGTATGTACCTTTCAGTGATGGAACAGCACGACCCCATCTGCTTCTTTTAAGACCCTGCTCAGCTCCCACTCTGGACAAAATAAGACCTCAGACAGAAGAGAACTGGGCAGTGAACCAAAAGCTAGCTGGTGAAAATACAGGTTGGACAACTGCTTGAGTACAATCTGGTATCTGCCAAAGGGACCTATGGTTTGTGCTTGAGAGAGAACAACAAAGAAATTGGTAGAAGCTCTACCTGGTGACCTGATACCATGAAAAATTTATAGATCCACTTTACACGTAAGATCATATATCAAGAGCTGCAAGGGAATTTAGGGGCTATCTAGTCCCTCATTTTATAGATGAAGAAACTGAGGTACATGGGGAACCCATCCAGTCCAATCCCTTCATTTAATAGTTGAGAAAACTTAGGACCAGAGAGGTTAAGTGATTTTCCCAAAGTCACACATATATTAATCATCAAAGGCAGGATTTGAACCCTAGTCTTCTAACTCCAAGGTGATATTCTGTCCATTGAACCAAACAATTCATGGAAACAACCCAACTCATACAAAGACCAGCTATTTTTGGATATCAGTAAAGTAATGCAGACAAATCTCCCAATCTCCAAATCCAATATTCCTGGCATTTGCCAAATTCAGATAGAAATTTATTTGGGTAGAGTTGAGCCTTCTCCAAGCCTTTCCTGTTGAATAGTTGAAGTGCTATCTAAAGTTACCAGTAGCCAGGAGTATTAGCTGGGTGTCATTCAGTCCAACATCCTCATTTCTCAGAGGCCTAGAGTGTCAAAGAGACTAGCTCAAGATCCCACAGATGATAAACGACAGTCTGGGTTAGAACCCAAGTCTTCTGACTCCAAATCCAAGACTCTTTCCATTTTTTATGCATGATTATGCTTGTCCTAGGAAAGCTACCAACAACATCCCTAATGCATCTCATTGGAATTTGGAGTGGTTCCTTTAAAACAAAAAGTGATCCTTTTCTAAGGATAGGTTAAAGGCCAATGTGGGACTCAAGAAGGGGAGAGGAAAGGAAAAAGGTTAGGCTTCAGGCTCTTCATCTGAGTGCTCTTCTTTCAATTCTGCTTATGTAGGGTTGACCACCTGGCTGTAGGCAGGCTGGCTTGTAAGCCCTTCCTGTGATCTCACTGGTTAAGCCTATCACAAACAATGACCCATCAGGCCGGGAAAATCTGATTCGCATTCCGCCCAGAGAGGCTTGTGAAATGAGAGATGTTCTCAGTTTGATTTCTAGGCAATGGTTCTTTAAAGGGGTCATTTCAGTCCAGGAACAGCAGCTGAGGGGACGGATGAGTTTCCCAACCGCTTGCAGGAGGGATCTATCTAGGTCAGGATTAAGATCTCCTTCTGGATTCCAGAAAGAAGGATTCCCATGTATAGTCTTCGCTGCTACTGTTCCCCACGTGTAAGTGAAAGGTAGAAATTTGAGCCTGGGAGTTCTATGATCCCATTGGCCAGTGGCTAAAGAGGAGTTGGGGTGCTTCCTAAGCCCATATCTATTTTGGAAACATAGCTAGGAAGAAATCAGGCTCAACTGCAGAGTGGGCTATCTTCAGTGATCTGTAGCTGGGCCCAGAATGCTGAAAATGAGTTTGTTTGGCATTCAGGCATCTAAAAGGAGGTGCAAGCCAGGGGGAAAATGGTCTGGGTCTGTGTTTGTAGCTGAGAACATCTGTATTTTATCTGGCATACCAGATGATGAAATGAAGCAAGGAGCCAGGAGACAGAGAAGGCTTGATTCACCAAATGAGTACATCATTTCAACTGGACTACGCGTGTTGCAAGCTGGAATCAGGTCTTGATTGCTTTTTGCTTAAGTGCCACACCCAGCCCTCTTTCATTTTCTCCTACCCAAAGCCAGGTGGTGGTTGTTGTTGTTGTTGTTGTTGTTGTTTTTTGGGGGGGTTATAGGTGGGGAACTGGAAAGATGAGGGGAATTAGAACATTTGTGGGGTATGGTACTAATCAGGACTGGATGAAGCAGACAGTGTTATTTCTCACGACCTGGCAAAGAGAGGAAGCTAGTGACCTGAAAGGTCTCTTTTACCTCCATAATCTTTGACATAAGACATACAGACTATAAAGAAGGAGGAAAATGTTTATAAATAAGGTAAGAATCCAGCTTAGCCTACATACCACATTTCAGTCATTGAGCTGGATAGTGAATGGAAAATGCATTTCGACATTTCTTATAAAGTCTTGGGAGCATGTGGGCCACAGCATCCATCTTTCCACTGTTTGTTTTCTCTTGCAAAATAAATTTAAAATTGCGATACAATGGCAGAGGTTATTCCAGAACAAGTCATAGTCTGTTGCCCTTGGAGATTAGAGGAGGCAAACCTGAGTCACCCTGGGTGAACTCAAAGGAACTGGAAATAGTCAAGAGACAGCCCAGACAAATGACCTAGTGAATAAAGGAGGATATAGCTGTCTAGGTGTTATAAGCAAACTCTTTGGATGTATTCGTGTGTGAAAGGTAAGGGGGAAAAAAATCAACTCATTCCTTCACCCATGCTGCACCCCAGTGGAAATAACTGGTTCATGTCTGCGTCTGGGATCATGAGCTATGACAGCATAATTATTTAAAACAAGGAATCTTTAGAAAAATCGACACATGTGATTGGACTCACCAATACTAAAATAGACTTTTAATCAGTTGCATAATTGATGGGAGGGAGAGTGACAATTACAAAAAAAAAAACACCATTGGTTTTCTCACTAACACGAAGTGGGGGAGAATGCCTGCCCCATTTCCTGGATTGGACTATTTATGACCATGGATCATAGGTTTCTATAGCCAAGTCATTCATCACAAAGAGGTCACTCTGTACTTAGCGAGGCTCCAGTCTATCTTTCCAGAATTACAGCACATTCCTCCCCTTCACCATCCTCTTCCAGCCAAACTGGCCTCTTTGCTGTTCTCTAAACTCAGGTCTCCATTTATTGCCTCTGAGACTTTGCACAGAATATACTGGAGTGCCTGGTATATACTTGGATGACTATAATAGATTCCGTCCTCCCCTCTGCCTCTTAGCATTCTCATTTTCTTTCAAATTTCAAGTGATAGGGGGCAGCTAGCTGGCACAGTAGATAGAGCAGCAGCCTTTGAGCCATGAGGACCTGACTTCAAATCTAGCCTCATATACTTGATACTTATTAGCTGTGTGACCCTGGGCAAGTCACTTAACCCCATTGCCTAGCAAAAACAAAACAAATCTAATCAAATTTCAAGTCATAAGCCACCTCCTACAAGAAGACTTCCCATCTTATTGGACTTCTCTCTTTCCTTCTCAAATGATCATACATATGCTTTGTATTTGTAAGAGTGCCCCACTCCTCCCATAGAATAGAAGATTCCCAAGGACAGGGACCATTTAATTTTTATTTTTCCATTCCCCAATATGGGAGACAGCATGGCGAGAGGATAGAGACCTGGCCTGGGAGCTTGAGTTCAAGTATTGCCTCTGACCCATACAGCTATGTGACCATGGGCTAATCAATCAATTTGCCTCTCCTCTCAGTATTCTTAGGCAACTGTCTCCCACTATAAGTTACAGAGAAGGTGCTGATTTGAATTGGTGAGAGGAGTCCCTTCATCCAGGACTTCTAGAGGCAGCTAGATGGCACCCTAGGCCTGGATTCAAGAAGACCTGAGTTCAAATCTGGCCTCAGACACTAACTAGCTGTGTGACCCAGGGCAAGTCACTTAATCCCGGTTACTTCAAAAATAAAAAATCTGGCCCCAGATACTTACTAGCTATGTGACCCTGAGCCAGTCATTTAAACTCTGTTTGCCTCAGTTTCATCAACTGGTAAGACGGGGATGATTAACAGAACCTACCACCCAGAGTTATTGTGAAGATCAAATGAGATAATGCTTATAGAGTGCTGAGCAGAGGGCCTAGCATGTCACTGGCACTTAATAAATGTTTGCTTCCTTCCTCCCAATACCAGTAAAATCACAGGTCCACTCTCTGTCCTGAAGTGTCTGGGACAGGGCTTTATTTCCACTTAATAAAACACTTGTTGATTTGAATTGATGGACTGGTCCTTCCAAAGCAGACATAGTTTGTACTCTGGACCATATGACAGATCAAGTCAAAGAAATTCAGAATATGCCATACTACTACTGGGCACTTTCTAGAGAGAGCAGGACATTTTGTTGTTTCCCTCTTTCTCTATTCCTCTTTCTTTTTCTAGTCTTTTCCTATGCCCCTTCCTCCACAAATAGAAACAAAAAAAGGTAGTTATGCAATTCACTTTAAGAGTCATTAAATACCTACCGTACAATAAAGCACTGTGCTGGGTCCTGGGAGCATAGATACACAGAGATGGTGAAGATTCCTAAGCCCAAGTGTATAAATAACTTCCAGCTCCTTCTATTCTATATGAATACAAGCATAACCAAATACACAGATCAAGGCCACCCTCCCTAGTGACCCAGATCAAACACAAAGAAACCAGCTGTAAAAATGCTCAGGTGTGGCCACTGGCTTTGGAAGGAGAGGATGGCCTCAGCTGGTTTCGTAAAGCTGGTGGTGGGAAGAGAAGTCATCTGGCTGTTGAATCATTTGGATGCTGTTAAGTGATTTACTGGTAGGGTTAGCAGGTCCCAGACCCATCTCTTTCACATTTCCCCTACACACATCCTAAAACTGTGGGTTTTTCCAGCACAGTCTAAAAATATATTCCCAGCTGGCTCTAATTGGACTCACTAGTCATAGCATAGAGCCTGAAGAAGTTGAATTATGTTTTCATCCTTGACTACATCCTTACGATTTACCATCAGCCTTGTCCCAGCCCTGAAATCCCTATCATAAAAATGGACAGGGTTCTTAGAGCAGGGCTTTCCATGACAACCATAGTGAAGGTCAAATTCCCATGGTTTAAAAGTCTAGGTCATAGAATCATAGATTTAGAACTGGAGGGACGATTAGAGGTCATCAAGTCCTACATTCTCATTTTACAAATGAGGAAACTGAGGCCCAGAGAGGTTAAAGGATTTGCCTAGGGTTATACAGCTAGCAAATGTCTGTCAGAATTTGAACCCTGTTCTTCCTGACTCCCAATCCAATATTCTATCCACTACACCACACTGCCTAGATCAGGGGTAGGGAACCTGTGGCCTCGAGGTCACAAGTGGCCCTCTAGGTCCTCAAGTGCTGCCCTTTGACTGAATCCAAACTTAGCAGAACAAATCTCCTTAGTAAAAAGATTTGTCTGTAAAACTTGGATTCAGTCAAAAGGCAGCACCCAAAGACCTAGAAGGCCACATCTAGCCTCAAGGTCACAGGTTCCGCACCCCTGTACTAGATGACGGGAAAGAGAAATTCATTTGTATTTGGTGACAATATCTAGAAAGACCTTCAGTGGAGGGGAGGGAATGGGGGCAGGGAGAAGACTATTTGCAAGCTTAATTCTGGGTTGTTGTTGGGGTTTTTTTTCATTAAAACCTGAAAGTTTAAAAGTCTTAATAGCTTCAATGGCTTTAAATTACACTAAGACTTTTTAAAGAACCTTTATATATAAAGTACTTTGCAAACCTTATGGAGAGAGTGCTGGGCCTGGAGTCAGGAAGACTCATCTTCCTGAGTTCAAATCCATCCTCAGACACTTACCATCTGGGTGACGCTCAACAAGTCACTTAATCCTGTTTGCCTCAGTTTCCTCATCTGTAAAATGAGCTGGAGAAGGTAACAGCAAACCACTCCAGCATCTTTACCAAGAAAACTCCCAATGGGGTCATGAAAAGTCAGCAGGCTGAAAAACTGATTAACAGCAGTACCAATTGACATGATTATTCTAACTCAGAATTAAATCCAGAAATAATTTTTTTTTTGAAAGTGATCATCAAATTCCTGGACCTTACACAGAGAACAAAGAATAGTCTCTACAATAAGGTGCATTGTCACTAAGAAAGTTACATTTCTTAGATTACTTGACCTTAACAAACACCATCAGAATCTAATCTCAGGACTGCATATTTGCTGTAAGAGGGCCTGCTATTCTAGGTGCCTGTTTTCCCTTCATTATCCCAATTCTTCCAGTTTATTCTGATTACATACTGTAATGGAAAGTCCTAGCCCTGACGAAACCTTGTCCTGGCCCAGCAGATGGGTTGCTTTCCTTATAACCCCTAGGCATCTCAAGGAAGCAAAGAGTAACTGAAACCAGCCTAGGAATAAAGACTAGCAAAATCAGGTCCAGGAAGCAGCTAGCACGTAACACCCAAAAAGAATGTCTAGCAGCAGAGCTGGAGTTCAATTTGACTTAAGAAACCATATTCCCTGAAAGGCCATCCTTGGTCAAGAACTTGACAAGACTATAACTAGAATGGAATGAATGGGGCTCCTTCCCCTACAGCTGACCAAAGTCTGTCGCTAATCCTTGTGGTCTTCACCTCAGGTGGAACGCGACCATCCCTTGTTTTGCAAATGGTACCCATCCCCCAAAGGCTAATCTGTTTGGAGACACCCCCCTAATCTCTTTGCTGTTATCAACCAGTGGGGGGGGGGGTGTAAATGAGCTATATATACTAGTCAGACTGCCCTCTTCATTACCACTGTTTCCTCTAAAATCTCCATGCTGCACCCCCAATTATTTCTTCTCCAAGTTCAACAAAATTCTTTCTTATAGCTCCGATGAAGACAAGAGTCAGAAAAAGGTGGGGTAGGTGAAAAGAAAGTCTAAAGACCAACATTAGACGTGGAGAAAAGGGTGAGGGAGGGGAAGAGAAGGGCTGAAGCAAAATTAAATACAGATGGGGGAGACGGAGTGTCAACTAATGAAGAATAAAAATTCCCCAACAGAGACAGACCTTAAAGAAATGAAACAATAGAGATTTGTATATAACCAGAAAGGAAATTTCCTGACCTTAGAGCTCTTTAAGAATAGAATCAAGAATCATCCATTTCAAATCATTTTGATGTGATCTTGGCTGAAGGCAGGGGATTGGACCAAATAACTTCATTTTTCAGGGACCTTTCTTATTCTATGAGTCCATGGGTCAATAAGGAAAAAGAGGAACATGATGATTGAGGTCAGGAAATAAATATAAAGCAGTGAACTTGTTAAAATTAAACTCTTAATCTCATTTTTTAAGTGACAAAGACAATCTTCCTTTAGTGCTTTAAACGGTCAAAATCCTTAGCTAGACTGAACTGGACAAATTTCTTTAGAGCCTCAAATGTTGGTGCATATTTCCCTCTGGTGGACATCCAGGCATATTGCAGAGTTTGAAACAAGTGATTACTGTAGGAAAATAACAGTTTCAAGTTATCACTGATACAGTAGATAAATAAACAAAACTGACCTGTCAATAATTCAGCCTTTCATAATGGAAAGAAAAACAAATGAGTAAGAAGAAATGGATTCAGGACTCAGTTCGTTGAAATTAACCAGCCCTTAGAGTCATTCACAGGCCAGTCAGACAAGGGTCCCATAGGACCATTCTGGACCAATTCTTTAAACCTTGTCAGCCCTTCAGCCTCTCTGTCTCTAATTTGAAAACACTTGAATCATTTTTATATTTATTTTTCTTTCTTCCAGCCTTTTGGTGAACAAAGGCTTAGACTGATACCCTTTCTATGTATTTATGTGTATGTAGATATACATACACACACACACACAAATACACTATACCCTTTCTACCTGAAAACATGCTTGCCATTTAGTTTATCAGTTCAATTCAACCAGCATTTATTAAATGTCGACTGTGTGTAGAATAGTGAAGGAAGTTTAGATAAAACCCATTGCAAGTTTTAATCCTTGGAGACAGGGACTTCCATTTTTGTCTGTCGCCAGTGCTTTACAAACAGTAGGCACTTAATAAGTATTTATGGAATTGGATTGAATCTAATTTTCAAATTCAATTCAATTCTATCCAATTCAACAAACACAAATATCTCCATAGAGCTTGTATTCCAGTAGGAAGATGAGAAACAAACACGGATAATTGTAATACACAACAGCTTGTAAAAAAGCAATCAAATTAGAAAGGTTTAAAAAAAAAAAAGGAATGTGTTTCCTTAGGAGGATTATATAAGGTTTCCTGGATGAGATGGCAATTGAATTGGGATTTAATAAATAAGCAGGAATTTCACAGGTCAGAAGAAGGGGAAGAAGAGCACTCCAGGCAGAAAGAACAGCATGAGAAAAGGCCTAGAAGTGGTTATTTGCAGTGGTAGGAGATAGACAGTTGATTGAATTGTACAATATATGGAGGAGAGTAAATGAGCTAAAGCTATAAAGGTAGGGTGAGTTATATGTGGAGCAATACTTTGTCATTAAAAAACACTTTTTAAAGAATCAGTACAAGGAAGAACTTTGTAATAACATGGCCTAATCCAGAAATAGAATGGCTTAATTTTCTGAGGAAATGAGCTCCCTATTGCTGAAACTGTTCAAGCAAAGGCTGAATTCAGAGATACTATAAGAGGTTTGGAGATTGGACTAAATGACCCCTTGGATCTCTTTCCACTTTAAGGCTCTGGTCCTTGTAATTCTCAGCCTGTCAGCACCAACCCTGACACCCCAGCAGCCTTGTGGAAGGGACCTACAGCTGGCTTGGATCTTGGCACTACTTATCCCCGTGTGGAATCCTTTCAAATTAGCAAAGAAAAGATCATGCTAATAACCAAGAAAGCAGGACCACCCCTAGCTACATTGCCTTCACTAGAACAAAAACAAATTGGCTGATGATGAAAAAAAAATAAACCCCCCAAAATGGTTTTTTATGCAACAGATCTGATGATGTGGTAGCCATGAAGCAATGGCCTTTCATGATGTTGAATGACACAGGCAGACCAAAAGTTTAAGTGGAGTACAAAGAGTAGACTAAAAGCTTCTATCCAGAAAGAGAATTTTCTATGGTCTTGACAAAGATAAAAGAAATTGCTGAAGCTTATCTTAAGAAGACTGCTACCAGTGTCATGATAGCAATAGCCTTTTTTAGTGACTCCTAATATCAAAACACCCCAAAATGCTGGCAACGCCACTGACCTCATGCTACTTTAAATTACCAACGAGCCCACTGCTGCCACTATCACTTTTGGTTTAGATGAGAAAGTTGGTTCCAAAGGGCATATGTTGAACTTTGACTTTGGAGGAGGCACTTTTAGTGTCGCCATCATAACCGTTGGAGATGGTAAGCATCTTTGAGGTCAACTCTGTAGATAGCTGGAGATACTCACTTGGATGGAGAGGATTTTGAATGAATGAATGAAGTGTATTTATTAAGTGCTTAGCTGTGTGCCAAGCACTAACTAGGCTAATATACAAATACAAAAGGGAGAAAGTCCCTGTTGAAGGATATTATATTGGATGGGAAAGACAACACATATAGAGAGGCGAGGCCAACGGGAAGGAGTTATGGTCCACCATTGCTGCAGAACCCAAACTCAAGCACAATAAGGACATCAGTGAGAACAAGAGGGCCATTCTCCACTTCTGTACTGCTTGTGAACTTGGGAAGCACAACTTTCCTTCCAATACCCAGGTTAATATTGAGATTAACTCTGCCTCAACTTTTATCCCCTATGCCTGCACTGAACAGCTGAATGCAGCCCTTTTCGAAACACTGTACATACACTGTGGGAAAGACCCTGAGAGGTGACAAGATGAATAAGTCCCAGATCCATGACATCATTTTGGTGGGTGGCTCCATTCTTATCCCCAAGAAACTTTTTCGAGACTTCCTTAATTGAAGGGAGCTGAACAAGAACATTTGGAGGTATCTCTTCTGAACCCACCACTGAATAGCTCATCTAAATATATTAGTCAGTAAGTCATTAAACATTTTTTAAGTGCCTACTATGTGCCAGGCACAGTGCTAAGAGCTGAAAATACAAAAAGAGACAAGACAGACCCTGCCCTCAAGGAGCTCACAGTCTAATGGGAGAGACAATATGCCAACAGCTATGTACAAACAAGCTATAAACAAGATAAAAAGGAAATACTCAACAGAAGGAAGGAACTAGCATTAAGGGAGATCAGGAAAGGCTCCCTCATGGAACGTGAGATTTTATCTGGGACTTGAAGGAAGCCAGTGAAGCCATGAGGCAGAAATGAGAAGGGAGAACATTCCAGGCATGGGTGGCAGCCAGAGAACGTGCCCAGAGCTGAGAGATGGAGTGTCTTGTTTGAGGAACAACCAGGAGGTCTACATTGCTGGACCTGAGATGGTATGCATGTAGCAGTCAGGAGAAATGGATAAGATATAAGAAGGCTGGAAAGGCAGGAAAGGGCCAAGTTACGAAGGGCTCTGGATGCCAAATTTGGCCCTGGAGGTGATAGGGGGATGTCATGGTAGGAACTGAAGATCATGGTGACTGTTGATTGGGTTATGGACTGGAGTGGGGAGAGCTCATCATAATTAAAGGACCCAAATTTGGAATTAAAAACTGGGTACAGGAGAAATTTGGAAATCTCATCAGAACTTCTGTGTGATTTCTGGGCTTTATGGATACCTGTGAGACAATGGAATGGAGGATAGGTAACAACAGCAGCAGCAACAATAATTACCATTTGTAGAGTTCTTTAATGCTCACAAAGCTTTATGCATATGTTGTCTCATTTGTTTCTCAGAACAACCCTGTGGGATAGGTGTTATTATTATTATATCCCCATTTTACCGATGAGAAAACAGCAACTTGTCCAGTGTTCCACAGCTAAGTGTTTGAGGCAAGATTTGAACATAGGACTATCGTGATTCACCATTCACTGCACCACCTAACTGACTTAGAGTAAAGAAAAGCTGGGTTCAAGTCTTACCTTTGGCATATACTGTTTCTTCGACCCAGGACAAGTCACTTAATGGGTCAGTGCTCAATCACAGGCAACTGTCCAAGACTAAAAGTTGCAGAGGAGGTACTAACTTGCATTGGTAGAGTGTTTTCTTATCTGAAGGTTACCTATTGCATTGAAATTTCTGTTCAACACAATGACCAGACATCATTCCAGAAGGTCAAGAGAGGTGATCAACTTAATACACAAAATATATATGTGTGTGTGAATGTGTGTGTCTCTGCGTGTGCGTATAAATACATTATATAATAATAATATTGTAGATGTTAGATATAACTCATGTGAGAATTTGTTTTGCTCGGCTGGGCATATCTGTTACAAAGACTTTTTTTTTTTAAATTTGGAGGGAGATGGAATTTTAAAATTTTGGACTGAGAGAATAAATGCTTGTTACCAATTTTTTTAAAATTGAAGAAAATGACAGATTTAGTCCCTATTTCCATTCCTGTCCTGAGCACTGGAATGTGTACGTGGGGAGAGAAGTGAACACTATCCTTTATCTATATTGCAAACAAATAGAAATGTGACTTCCCCCCTACCTAAAATAAAAACCTGCTTAAAATTGATACAATGAAAAAAAAGATCTATGATTTTATGCATAAGATATCAATTTATTTTTTCCCCTTCTCTTCTTACAGGTAACTGGAAAAAACATCAACTTTGTGATCCTTCTTGTAAAACCTGTGATGGATCAGACACTCTGTGCACTTCCTGTCGTAAAGGTTAGTGATGTCCTTAAAAAGGTCTTGACAAGCAGAGGGCAGCTCCTATGCTTGTTTTCCTCTGGGAGGTCAGAATCATTTATGATAAAACTTCAGACACATCCTTTTTTGGCTTAAAAATGTTTATTTAGGTTTTGTTTTCATTATTCTTGAGCTAGAGCCCTAAAAACGTAAAATCATATGATCTTAAGGATTTTAAATCAAAAAAGGGACCTTAGAAAGTATTGGCTACAACCCAGTAAGTCTTAGAGAGATTAAGTGACTTGCCAGGTGTTGTTAGCAGAGTCAGAAATCAAACCTAGATCTTTCCATTCTAAATCTAGTGCTCTTTCCACCACACAAGGCTATTTCCCTAAATAGGTGCCTCTTAAATAATCCATTTTCCTCCTCACCCATTTAAATGATTCTACAACTGACTCAGTGAGCTGCTGAGCCTCAAATCAGCTACAGAGTTAGGAAATGACTTCTAGGCTGTGCCACTAATTGGTGTGACCTTGGAAAAGTCATTCTATGTGTCATCTGTTTCCTCTTCTGTAAAATTAAGAATGAATAGTTTGCTCCTTGGCTTGTTTCTCTCAGCACTCCTATTGTCTGAGGGAAAATAAAAATGCTTGGTCATACTCCTCTCAGCTTGTCCATTTAGAAGTCATCTCTCATAGTCTAATGTGTTTGCAAATGTAGCAGATACCAGCTATCCCTTCTCTCCTCATTCCCCTGGAGAGTCCCAAAATTCCCAAGTAACCCAGCATAAAACCTCTGGCCCCTCTCTCCTACCCTCTTTGCCAGGGGTTGTTAGAACTGTGTGGATTAATTTATGATTCAGGGGCTGGAAAGGTACAAAGAGTTTAGGGAACAGGGTAATATCATGCACTGATAAAAAGCAGATATTGGGGAATGAGAGAAGAAAAGGAACAAACCTTTATTAGGTACCTACTATGTGCCAGGCACCCTGCTAAGCACTTTACAAATATTAACTGTTTTGATTCTCATAACAATCCTGAAAGACAGGCACTACTATCACCCGCATTTTACAGATAAGGAAACTGAGGCAGATAGACATTAAATGACTTGCTTAGAGTCCCACAGCTAGCAAGTGTTTGAGGTGGGATTTGAACTCAGGTCTTCTTGATTCGAGACCCAGCACTGTCTCCACTTTCACAACACAGTGAGCATGTAGAGTGAAGCATGGCTGGAGTTGGCCTAGATGCAATGGATTACCAGAAGCACTAAGCAGTCAAGTTAGTGGCATTTTCAGAGTTTAAAGGATTAAGTCTTTAAAATTAACCCTTGGCCTGGTTTGGAAAATATACCTGTGCAGGGAAGTTGGCAAGAGGGTGCCTGGGATGTTGGATAAATCGAAGTTGGATTGCAAACTGCCAATCTGCAGTTTTCCCTCCCTCAGCTCGTTCCATGGAGACTCTTAGAATACTTTCCCATGGCTTGATATGTGCATGAACTGAAGCACCGATGAAAGCACCATTCTAGTGTTCACATACCTGGTCTAGCTTGTGAGACCAAGAAGGATAAAAGTCAGTGCAGGAACTAATCTGAAGTTTGAGCACAGAGCTAGCCTTAAGCAAAATTATGAAATAGGAAGTTTGTCTTTGAATGCCTGGGCCTACCCGTTTAGCTGCTTTTCCCAGCTTTTTTTATACGGTCTTTCCACTCCCACAACCCAGTTGCCGCTGTGAAAGAAATGGGTGGGGCAGATAAAGTTATTTCTCCAAGGTCAGACCAGCTAGTGGTATCCAGTTAGAACCCTTCTGGCCTCAGGCTTCCAGCAGATTGGGCCAATTCGGAAGAAATGAGTATCCTTGTTAAATATTTTGGGGTGTCCAAGATAGCACTGTCCCGGATACCATGAGAATTTACAGAAAATTGGAAGGCAAAAAAAATTTAAAAAAAAAAGAAAAGAAAAGTAAAAAACAAAAAAACAAAATTAAAATTAAAATTAAAATTAAAAAAACAAAAACAACAAAAGAAAATTGGAAGACAAGGTTCTGGCTCCCATATTCTTTGTATAGATAAATACGTCATTTAAAGCAGGCCTGCACAACTTGTGGTCCACCAAAGGATTTCAGGTGGCCAATGAAAAATGTAGAGGAAACCATCCCTCGACCTTTTTTTGCAGGCTTCCGGAAATCCTTTGGTGTTCCCAGGGGTCAGAAGTGGCCCCGCAGGCCGCAGGTTGTGCAGGCCTGATTTAGGGTAAGGGTTCTTCACCCTTTGGCATTCTCTGATGAAGCCTATGAACAGCTTTCTCAGAATAATGTTTTAAATGCATAAAATAAAACACAGGATTACAAAGAAAATTAACATATCAAAATATACTTTTCAAAAACAAAAGTTTAAATTCCTGGATCTGGGTTAAGAACTCCTAGAGGGAGAAATACATGACTAATTTGATTCAAATGTTCTTATATTTTCCCTTTGGTGTGTTTGTAGGAACCTATCTTTTCTCTCAGTCCTGCATCCCTGCCTGTCCCCAAGGAACATGGCCCTCAGAGAAGAATGGGAGATGTGAGAAATGCACAGAGGATTGTGAGTCCTGCTCTACAATGAATAACTGTATGAAGTGTCTGTCTCAGTCAGACCATCCTCTCTACCTGCACCATGGCAGATGCTATACGCAGTGCCCTGAGTAAGTACAACTCTGTGTGTGTGTGTGTGTGTGGTGTGTGTGTGTGTGTCTGTCTGTCTGTCTGTCTGTCTCTGCCTCTCTATCTGTGTTTCTCTGTCTCTGTCTGATTGTTTGTATATGTGTCTCTGTGTGTGCTTCTCTATCTGTCTCTGATCATCTGTCTGTCCATCTTCCCCTTTGGCTCCCCACATTCCCATTTTAAAATTCATTTAAGCTTCTTCCTGGGAAATGCCTTCTTCCAAATTTCTGTCTCCCTTGGAAAGGCTACCCACATCATCACTGCTGGACACATTGTGGTCACATGGAGTCCCAAGTACATCATAGACAATATGCCATTGTATTTCTTTAAAACTTGGGCTCTTTCCACTTTGAACTAAAGTTTCATTCAAGCATCTTCAGCATTTTTTCTCCATTGCCAACCAGAGTCATGCAGCTGTCAGGAAAGTGCCGCCTTGGGCCAGTGCTTTATAAACCCTAAAGCACAATATCAATGTGAGTTATTATTGTTCTTAAATGAGAAAGAACCCCTGGGGGAGCTCAGCATGGCGAGTATAAATGATGACTGTTAACTGGAGGGGTAGGAATTTGAATTTTTTTTTTCCAGATTTGTGATTTCATCGATGAAGGGAACTCTCAGGGAGGGGCTCCCTCTGCAAATGTAGATTAACAATTGCTCTCCAATTTACAGTCTTGGGGAGTTGTCTAGAGTGGAGGTGTCAAACATGCACCTAATGCTGCCCAGTGGGCTCCAACTAGATTAAGATGTAATGGGGAAATATTTGACAAAATAAATGAAAATATTATATCATATAGATAATGCTGATATATGGTTTTCTAAGTCAAAATGCCACCTGCGGGGATCCTTATGTACAGTGCAGTGTCCCCCATTTCTATTTGAGTTTGATACCACTGGCCTAGAGCACTGAGAAATTAAATGACTTACCCAAGGTCATGCAGCCTGTATATATCTTAGGCAAGATTTGAAGGTCAGTCTTCCTTTACAATTGCAGATTGGTACCTGTACTATGATTTAGTCTTATGGAGTAGCCTTGAGCACTGAAAAATCAAGTAACTTGCCTGGGTCACACAGCCAGTATGTAAGCTTCCTTGAGTCCTATATCCTTGCCATCATTAATAACTCACAATTGTATAATACTTTAACATTTTTCCTAACTCCCTTTCTCATCACAACCCTGTGATGTGGTTGGTATATGTATTATTACCTCCACCTTCCAGATGGGAAAACTGAGGCTCTGAGAGATGTAATGACTTGCCCTTAGTCACATAGCTAGTATCTGAAGAAGGATTTGAACCCAATTTTCCCAGACCTGTGTAGAATTTATTCCATTACACCATTCTGCATTTAATATCCTGAGCAACTGTAGTTCATCCTAAGTTCCAGAAAAAGTAGACACTTTTTAAAATTATCAAATGTCCCTACGTTTGTAAATATACTCCTAAGGAGACATTAGTTTTGGCTTTTCTCTCTTTCAATGATACCACCTCATTTTTTAACCTCAGAACTGTTTGCACCCAGTTTATGACTTAAAAAACCCACTTCCTGTTAGTAAGGATTTCCTCTTTGGAATAAGATCCTGCCATTTTGGCCTCAAGCCCTACCACATCCCCAACTCATTGACTGCCCTGGAGGTAAAGTCAAGAGGTCTGAGAGTCCTAAGGTCCTACAAGAAAAGCTTCAGGAGTAATGAGCAGCTATGTGACTTCTGACCCTCTTCAGGAGCATTTCTGAGGTTCAGATTAGCAACCATCTGTGAACCCTCAGGCTTGCTTGATGTCTCCCTTTTAGTCAATATTGCAACCCTTTTTTCACCCTGTGATATTCAACCCTAGACTTGTTGCAGGAATAGAGACAAGATTCCCATTTCTCTCCTACCCTCATTTCTAGAAAACAAACATAAAACTCATCTTTAGATTTTCAATTTAAAAAATTACAAGGAAATAGATCGTTGTTGTTCACTTGTGTCCAACTTTCCATGACCCCATTTTGGGGTTTTCTTAACTTCCCTAGATGAGGCACAGGCACACGACTTACAGTAAGTGTACCGAGCCAGATTGAGCTCATGAAGATGAGTCATCCTGATTCTAAGCCCAGGGCTCTATCCACTGGACCACTTAGATGCCCCAAGGAAATAGATAGTAGTTTTTAAAAGATACAGTCTGTGATAGAAAAAGAGATAAAGCTGCAAGAAACTTTTAAAATTCCATTCTTTAAGGAAATCTAAGTAGGAGGCTAATTAGGCTTTATCCTTAGCATCTCCCCTCTTTCTCCTGAATCCCCTTAATAAAAGGATTTGTTCTGTGAAGTTTGGATTCAAAGGGCCACACTTGAGGACCTAGAGGGCCACATGTGGCCTGCAAGCTGCAGGTTCCCCACACCTGTAACCTGCCTTCTAGTCTTACCTTTTGGAATGGATCCTCTGGTATAGGATTTAATTTCTCTATTTGGCCCCAAGAGTCTTTTTCTGAGCTTCAGGCCATCCTGCACTGATGCTGAACCCAACTGATTCTTCCTTCCTATAGATCTTAGGGGATTCATTCCTTGACATTCTATTCCTACTCAGAGCTATTTCTCTCTTCCTCGTTTTACAAAAAAAAAGGATTTGTATGGATAATTTTTGTTTTTATATCACCTCAATTTCCTTCTATATCCTTCTCTCTCCCTGTTCCAGAGAACCATCCCTCATAATATTTTTTTTTACAAAAGGAAAAAAAGATTATGTGAAAAGTTCTAGCAAAATCTATCAATACATCAAAAATATGCAATTTTATGTAATGTTCCACACAAACGGATCCCTCACCCCTACAAAGAAGTAGAGAAAGGTGTCTTCTCATATCTTTTTGGAGATTCAAGCTTATCCTTTAAAATGTTTACATCATTCACTTCGGATTGTTCTGAGGGCTGTTTATTAGCAGACATGTTTCCCTGACTCGGGTTACTTCACTTCAAATCATTTCATGTGAGTCTTATCTTACAGCATAGTAATGTTCCATTATATTCATGGCCCCTGATTTGTTTCACTATTCCCCCATTGATGGACACCTGCTTTTTTTTCAATCCTTGGTTACTACAAAGTTTTCCCATAAATATCTGACCTACTACCCAAAGACCTCAGACCTTGTCAATCACCTTACTAATGAACCCTTAGGATTCTTGTATGTGTCATCTTCTCCAATTAGAGTGGGAGATCCTTGAGAACAGGCACTGTCTCACTTTCTATTTGTATTTCTAGCAATTAACACAGTATCATACATTAGAAAGGACTTAATTTTTTTTTCATTCATTCACCTGGGGCTGGTTCTTCTGTCTGTCAGCATTGTTCAGGGACCCCATCACCCCTCTAATAACATTCTCCAGAAGCCAGAGCCAAATTGCCTTCTCTTCCTGTTACCAAACTCTCAAATAAATCTTTCATTGTTGCTGTTAAGCCGTTAGCCCTCAATTAGTTCAAGAGTAGATTAAACATTCCAGATATGCTTTGGGCTCATTGAATAAATTCAGAACATCAGCCCTCCTCATTTCCCAAGTTCTCCTTGATGACTCATGATGACTTGAGTTCCCCAGAGTCTTCCAGATTCTTGTCAATTTCAACTTTTTCCCTAGAAAAGAAAGTCATTAATAATACAGATGATTCCACAGACAGCAGCAAGATAGATCATTTCCATCAGCATTCAGATAAAGGTGTTTTCCTGATACTATCTATCATCCATATCATCAATGGTTCTCCCTGTTGGCTCAGATAGAGCTCTGCTCCTTTAATCACATTTTTTATTAGCTGTGCTTAGAACTGGTTACTACTGCTTACTAAGGCCAACTCAGTGGGTTGATAAATAAACTTTTACTAAGTGACTAAGTGCTAGACTAGGCACTATGCTTCCATTTTTAGGTGAGGGGGCTGGTCTCTCGTTTTCCAAATGGGTAGACAGGGAATTGAGGCTAAAAACAGAATGGAATCACATGATTGCAGAGTTAAGAGAACTTCAGGCACCATCTTGTCCAACCCATACCTCACCAAGAATTCCCTCTATGATACCACTGGCAAAGGTCTTCCACCCTTTGCTTGATAATCACCAGTGAGAAGAAATCTGCCCAGCTCCCAAAAAAGAATGTTCCACTCTCAAGATTTAAGGTATTCTTTACCTGCAGTAGAGCTTCAGTCTGCCTCTCTGCCACTTCCCATCACTCTTAACTGCCCCCTCGAGCCAAGCAGAACTAGTCTTACCTAACTTCCATGTGATAGTCTTTTAAATAGTTGAAAACAGCCATCATGTCCTCCCTCAACATTCTCTTTTCCAAGACAACATCACCATTTCCTTCAACTGATCCTTCTGTGACACCATCTCCCACCCTCTCACCTGCCAGGCACTTTCTTCTGAATATGCTCCAGCTTATCTAATATTATTCCTAAAATGTGATGTCCAGTACTGAACACGGCATTCCAGATGTGGTCTAATAGGGCCAAATACAGTAGAACTATCAGTTCTTTTTTTTTGTGGGGGGTGGTTAGGCAATGGGGTTAAGTGGCTTGCCCAGGGTCACACAGCTAGTGTTATAAGTCAGAGGCTGGATTTGAACTCAGTTCCTCCTGAATCCAGGGCCAATGCTCTATCCACTGCACCACCTAGCTGCCCCTTATCAGTTCTCTCCTTTTGTTTACAGAGGATAGAGCTCTATGTCTGGAATCAGGAAGACCTGGGTTCAAATCTGGCCTCAAACACTTATTAGCTATGTGACCCAGGGAAAGTTACTTAACCTCTATCTCAGTTTCCTCAACTGAAAAATAGGATTAATATTGGTACCTACATCCCAAGGTTGTTGTAAAAATCAAATGAGATATTTAGCACAGTACCAGGCATGTAGTAGGCACTTAATAAATGCTTGTTTCCTTTCTTTTCATGCAAAGGATAGCATTAGATTTGGGGGGGGGCTTCCAATATAATATTATAGTCATAAAATCATAGAACATTAAAGCTAGAAAGCATCTTGGAAATTTTGTAATCTAGCTCCCTCATTTTACAAAGGACCATAGGAGGAGGCAAAGAAAGTAGAACTTACTTGTTAAATTAGATAAAAGTTTACTGCAAACCTACTATATGTCAATTCCTATTGAAGGTACTATGGGGAAAACTGGTGAATTTGGTTCTCACTCTTAACACTTCACAGTTCAGTCGTAGGAAAATAAGCAAGCAAAATGTAGCAACCTAAGCAAGAGAGTCAACTAAGATACAAAACTAAATATTGAAACTAAGTTGGTAATTAATTCATGAAATTATGAAATTGGGCAAGAATGCCTGGTTCTTTGGGTACTCTCCAGGAAAGCCCACAATGGTAGCAGGAAGTGAGGCTGCAATCACACTTTAATAAGGCCCAGAAGGTGAAGAGGGAATTGGCAGAGAAAGTACAGAGACAAACATAGAAAAAGGGCAGGGGTTACAATAAAGAAACAGCTAATGGAGATGGGGATAGAGTGGTGGAGGAAGGCAGGCAACAAGGAAGAGAACAGAGAGGGAAAAAGTCACATAACCACGGAACAAGATGAAGCTGGAAGAGTGCTATGAGGTGCAGAGGGCAGGAGTTTGAAATCTCATTTTTATAGGGTTTGTTTCAGAGGGGGGAAGACTAACTCTTATCCATGCCACCTTGGGGTTAGTTCAATAACACACTTTTAAGTTAACAAATCCATAGCATCTCAAAATTATCACAACCATTTGATGCTTTGCAAGTCTTACTGCAGATGTCTGGAGTTTATCTGAAATCTATATATCACAAGATCAAAAGACCCAGACATATACGACTTCACCTGATTTAGCACATATTAGCAAGATGTGATTTTTGGTTAATATATGTTACAGTTTACAAATTATGCTCCTTTGATCTTCGAGGCAGTCTGTAGTTAACTTCCAGGTTGCCCTTTACAATCTTACCTCCTGCTATTGTTACTTAATACTAGCTACTTACAAATTTACTTCACTGACTGGGGCAGAGGGAGGGGGGGTTGTGGTAAAGGGAACCAGAACAAGATACAATTTTAGCCCAAAAACATACCTGGGATATAAACAGCAGAACAAGACAGGAAAGGGAAGGAACTGAATGGGACTTCAGCCTCCCTGTCATCTCCTGCCTTTGGTTTCTCCAGCCTTCTTAGTAACTTCTATCAGTGCCTTCCTGTTCACTTTTATCAAGATGGAATTTACCTGTTGCTTAGCCTTGCCATGCTTAATCTAATCATTACCTCCTCTTCCTGCCTTGTTTTCCCTTAACCCCTTTGCTACATTATCTAGACTGCCATATTGGGGTAGGGAGGGGAAAAAGATTAGATGGAAAGTGGGAGGAAGGTGATAAAGATGAAGAGAGGAATGGCGAGAATGTCCACAATAAGGAGGGAGATAATTCTGCTGTCCTGGTCAGACCATATCTTGAGTATCCACTTCAGCTCTGAGTGTTATATTAGGAGAGACCTTGATCTGCTGGAGGAAGTCCAAAGGTGGGTGACACTGCTGAGTATCTAGTATTTAATTAAGTGTTCATTTATTATGATTGATTGATTAGGATCCTGCAGATCCTTGAGACCATACCTTGGAAGAATTCATTGAAGAACTAGGGGTGGTCAGCTTGGGTAAGAGAAGACTTGAGTAGGGAGGTAGGGAAAGATAAAATGTTGTTCAGTGGTACCTGACTCTGTGATTCCATTTGGGGCTTTTTTTGGCAAAGATACTGGAGTGGTTTATGATTTCCTTCTCTAGCTCATTTTACAGATGAAGAAACAGAGGCAAACAGCTGGTGAAAGTGTCTGAGGCTTCATTTGAACTTCTTGCCTCCTGGTCTGGTGTTGTATCTACTGCACCACCTACTGCCCTACGAGATAAGATAGCTATCTTCAATTGCTGGAAGGGTTGTTGGTGGAAGAGAGATAAAGACTAATTCTGCTTGGCCCCAAAGGGCTGAACTGAGAGTTATGGTCAGTAGTTACAGAGAAAGGAAGATCTGGGCTGTTAACAACTGGAACTAATCTCAGAAAATAGTGGTCCCTCCCTCACTTGGTCACTTTAAGTAAAGGTTGGATGAAGACTTTTTGTTATCTATGGGGCTCTGTCAAGTATAGTTAAAATGGCTTCTGTGGTCCCTTCTAACTTGGAATTTCTTTATTTTTTTAAGATACTTTTTTGTATTTCCCTCATTCCATTACCAATTATAGGATCATAGATTTTGAGCTGCAAGGGACTTTAAAGGCCATAAATTTCAATTCCCTCATTTTACTAATGAGGAAAATGAGGCTGAGAGAGGCTATATGACTTAGCCAAGGACCCATACCTAATGAGTATCTGAGGCAAGTTTTGAACTTGGATCTTGCTGATTCTAAGCCCAGTACTATGGTGCCATCTACCTTTCCCAGCATCCTTTCTTGTTTCCAAGACGAGAGTCAGAACAACACTGCGAGGTAATGAGACACCCAAGCAATGAATGCCCAATGATCTTTGGAGTAATCAACTATACTGGGTGTCCTTCCAGAACTATGTGAAAGAGGACAAAATAGTTTGATGACCCTGCAAATTCTAGGATGAGATGGAAATAGAAGCTTGTGGGTGTTTTACATATTAGCTTTGTTCCTTACTATTTTTAAACCCATCTTTCCACCAGAGAAAACTATTTTCTCCCCTAAATCATGGCAGCCATGGTTGAGTGTTCATCTAATATCTTGAAGCTGAGGATTAGATTACTTGTTTAAAGCATAGCTTCCAATGTTACAAAATTGGTTTGAGATTAGGAAAATAGGCTGGGACCAAATTATAATTTCTTTTTCCCAAGTTAAATGCAAGAATTTTTCCTCATGTGGGGGAAATTTACTGTAAATAAATTATTGTCTTTTGTTTTTCTAACCCATTTCCCTTTGGGGAAAAGAAAGTAAATTCCTTAGACTCAAGTAGAAGATAGGAGGAGAATACATCACTGGATCCGTGCTATGCATAAATGCTTCCTTTAGCCCAATGCCATGATGAACAACACTCTCCTGACCTTACTTTCTGGGTGGGTTCCTTCCTCAATTTGAATTGGTGATGCTTTATCTTTGAATTGGCTATGATCACAAACAGGGTTTTGGCAAGAACACACACTTTTCCCTGCAGCTTCTTGCAGAATCAGCCAGATCTCTTGGTCCAGCTCCCTTCCTGTCCTCCCTTGCTGAGATCTATGTCTTGCCCTGACTATGATTTCTTCATCCTAGATTGTGGCCTCATCCTCCCCTTTTCCATCTCCACCCTATTCTTCTGACCTCACTTGTCAGGAACTGCCATCACCTGATGGCAAGAGGAAGCCTACCTTTCAAAACCAATCTGATTACATGAGTAATAATCCTTACCGGTTTGCATAAAGCCAATCTATTATAAAAGCAATCTGGTACCTTGAGAATTCAAACTAACTTAAGATCCAATAGATTGTAACTGACCAAAAAAATGGGTAACACATATAGCAAATCTGAAACTAAATAAAATGGCTCTGGAATAAAGACTCCAATACCTTAATAGAAAATATTTGGGGGGGGCAGTTAGGTGGTGCAATGGAAAGAATGCCAGGCCTGGAGTCAGGAAGGCCCAAGTTCAAATCTAGCCTCAGACACTTACTAGCTTTGGATCCTGGGCAAGTCACATCATTCCATTTGCCTCAGCTTCCTCATCTGTAAAATAGGCTGGAGAAGGAAATGGCAAACCATTCCAGTATCCTTGCCAAGAAAATCCCAAATGGGATCACAAAGAATCAGACATAACTGAACAACAACGTGGGTGATTAGTAAAATGTAGGTTGCTTGAGAACAAGGGGACATTTCATTTTGTCTTTTTATAATTAGAGCCATGCACAGTGACTTACACACAGTCATGACTGAATTGACTCAATAATAAAAATAACAACAACAAAATTACATGATTTTTAATATTTTATTAAAAAATGTATTCTAAACTTCACCAACACCAAGCTAAACAATCATTTCCACATATCTGCAGAATAGGAGAGAACTGTCCATAAAACTGTGAATCACTATTACATGAACTTGGCATTTCTTTTAAAGTTTGTAATAAATTCAACCTGTAACTTTCAAAACTGTCCTGCTTGTCTGTTTCCCTCTGGCTGGCCTTGCTTTTTCTTCTCATTTCCTTATTTTCTTTATCACAAGCTTTTTATGCAAATCAGCCCCAACCAGCTTTTGTGTGCCTGAGAGCTAAATGTAGAAACCATTCTTAGCTTGAGGGCTGTACAAAAACTGGCATCAATATATTTGCTGTGTTTTATATTATAACGTTAAATTCAGTTAGAGAAGGTAAACTTAGCTCCACGGTTTCGCAGTGCCTTTGTTCATCTAGTTTCATCTGGAAGAAAGAGTTTCTTCCTGAACTGTAACTAGGAATATTTTCACCAAAGTAAAAATCAGTTGATGGAGGGAGGTAGCAGTTCAGAGGACACGAGCTCAGCTGTGCTGGGAGAGGTGGCTGTTTGATCCCAGAGAGCCTTTTCTTCATGCCTGAATGGGCTTAGGAAAGATGGACCATGGAAAGGGGGCCAGGAATGCTGACCCATGAACAACCACGGCATGGCTCAGCAGAGGGCCTTAATACAACCAGCTAGTAAGAGTCTGAGGCTGGATTTGAACTCAGTGTGTGGGACAATGGCCACACTAGAATTAAAAGTTTGGAGGCTGAGTTAGAGATCAGAAAAGGTTTTTTTTCTTTCTCATGAGAAAGGGCACAGCCCTCATCGCTCAAGCAGCCACAGCCAGGGAGTGCAAAGTCTGTTAGTGGGGAACAAAGTTTTATAGTCCTAAAACAATACCCCCTCCCCATTCCTGAACCCTTCTTCCCATTGGCTGGGTTTCAGGGTGCACAATCTAAACTCGGGTTTCTAAGACCCTTAGTACAATAATATCCTTATTTGGAAATATTTGCCTAGAGACAAAGTATCGGGAAGACTTTCGATAACGGTTTAGAAGTTCCACCTAGGGACAGATAAGCAGGAAGCCCCTGGTGGTTAAGCTAGGAGTCTTTCACAATTTTTACCTTGCTAGAGGAATTAGAGCACAGGTTAGCTCTTGCTTAATGCACAGCAAATGTTTGCAGATTCATCAAGTTTTACCGCTTTGGGGGTACAAAGGGAATTTATGAGTTTTAGTACCGAGGAAACGTCATCTATCTCACTCATCAGGAATATGAGTCTTCCTAACTCCAGACCTGGCACTCTATCCACTGTGCCACCTAGCTATTCCCAAGCACTAGGGATACAATTAATAACAAGAAAGATAGCTGTTCCCCTTGAGGAGCTTAATGAGGGGGAGATAACACACAAAAGGAGGCAGGAAAAGAAGGCGGGAACCATTCATTTTCTGCCTTCTATAAAAGAAAGCATTGGGAGGAATTTGCCAAGCCTTCCAATCAGAAGGAAGAAGAGGCTGAGGGAGGTGGTGTCAATCAAGGGTTGAGTTCACAACATTGGTGAGATTAGAGGTGATGAATTTAACTTGGAAGGAGTAAACTTGGTCCATAAAGTTAAAACTAGGAGGAGGGGCAGGTGCAGAGTGGAGAAGTGTGTCTCATAATTTCTCTGGGCCTGTTTCCTCATACGTAAAAAGAGGGAGTTAGATTAGATGGGCTCTAAATCCCTTCTAGTTCTGAATCTATGATCCTCTAATTATAGAAGAAAATTAAATAGTAGACTGAATATTTTTTTAAAAGAAATGCATGGGTAGGACTGAGAGAAAGATTCCCACTTTCTAACACATTAACCATATATGAGGCCAAGTTATTTTTATTTTGATAAATTATTTCATTACACTAAATGAAGGTAATACCAAAGAGGAGGAAAAAGGAGTTGGAAGGGAAAGTATATATTCTAGATACAAATAAACACCACTTATCTTCCAGGAAATTAAATCTGGTTATAAAAAAAAAAACATGGTCTTTGTACTACTGTCTACATCTGTGCTTTTCAGTACACTATGTTTTAAATATTTAATTGATCAACAAGTATTTGTTAATGATTTATTAATAATTAATTATTATTAATGCTAAAATATTAATTGTTAATAATTATTAATTAAAAGAATTTATTAATGATGTGTCTGGCACTGTGCTGGACACCAGATACATAAAAGATAAAGGTAAAATAAAAAAAGAAATAGTTCTCTTCTCTCAAGGAATTTTTATGTTCTATCAAATATTTACTGTCATTTTGACTTTTAGTATATGGTTTTTTTCCATTTTTAGTGCTAATTATATTTACCATACCTCCGCTATAGTCCTACTCTATTGTGTTATTATGGAGGAAGGCTCTGCTAACTGAATGTGAGTTCTGGTGGATTCTTCCAAGCAAGAAAGATTTCAAGTGTGGCCCCAGTGAAGGACTATATGTTTGGAGAGGGTCATGGCCAGATGGATTGGCACAGGGTGATGGATTGTTCTGGGCACAGTAATTCATTAAACCATCTACTAAAGCAGAGCAGGAACTAGGGCAGAAAAGGCTGTGTCCCAGGAATACAACTGAAATTTAGAGACCCCTAACAACCTCAGCAGTACAGCTTAGCATCTGGTTAGCAAGAATAAATAGTGAAAATAGGAAGCTATCTGCATGGCATAATGAATGCAGAGCAGGCTTAGAAGTCAGGAAGACAGGTTCAAATCCTGTCTCTGACATTTACTTAAAACATCATGTTGAGCAAGTCTCTTAATCTCTGAGTGCCCCCAGAAAAGGCTCTACAAGTCACAGAAGAGTTGTAGATCTGCATTAGTAAAGGGATTTTCCTACACCAAAAACATCACAGGTCCAGACCCAAAAAATGGGAAGGGTTTGAAGGTTAGCAGATGGCATACTGACAACTTCACCCCAAGGCAGGCTCTTCCCTGAGCCGCTGACTCACCAGCCCCACCTCAGCAATAGCATTCATGGACACATTTACCCTAGATATAAAAATTGTCAGCTAATGCTCTCTACCAAATTATCGAAGGGTTGTCATTTACATCAGAGTAGTGAAAGCCTATATTCTGGCAAAAATATGGATTTTTTTGAAGTACTGAAAAATCTCTACTCCCACATGGCACAAAGTATGGGTAAAAATCCCCAAACTCATCAACTTCTTTTTTCCTTTTGTAGGGGGTTTTATGCAGAAAATGGCACTTGCAAACCCTGTGACTTAGCTTGTAAAACATGTGAAGGAAATGCCACCCACTGCCGCTCGTGTGAAAGGGACCTGGTCTTGGCCCAGGGCATGTGCCAGAAATCCTGCCCTGAGAGGCACATTGCCGTGGACGGGATGTGCAGACATTGTCCAGAAATGTGTCAAAAGTGCATACATGAGAAAACATGTAAAGGTATGTTGGAGAGATGGAAGGAGAAGTTGACCCTCTGGCCTTCCACCTAAAAAGGGGCAAGGAAACAGCAGATTCATGTATTCAGAAAGAGTTGTGGGTCTCAGTTTCCCAATGATGATTGAAAAGAGTTGGCTATTTCAATGTATGTCAGTCGGCTGAAGAAGACTACTGAGTATAAAGCTGAGAAATTCTTTATTTCGTCAGCCTGGCTTCAAGCCAAGGAAAAACATGGACTGGGTTTACATTAGACAAACAGAATCACATCCGGACTGTGAGGGGTTTGATACAGGATTAGATTCCTAAAACAAGCTGTTCCTTCCCTGATACAAATTTTAAAAGCCTTTGTGTGTGTCTAGAGTGAAGCACTTTGATCCTGTCTAGAAGATCCCTAGCTATTGAGTAAATATTTTATTATTCAAGGTTCCCAAGGTATACAGTGAAATTCAATTCAAGAAGTGTATATTAAGTGCCTGCTATGTGCCAAATACTATACTAAGGACTAGGGATAGAAAAGGGGGGGGGGGGAAACGTGGTCTTGCCTTCATGCAGCTTATGCCCTGTTAGGGAGAAAAAACATGTTTCTGTAAAATTAATGTAGTCCCTATTTCTTAAGGGGGGGGGTGACCTCTTGTTCTCTTTTGTGATTTAGAATGCATGCCGCCTTTCCTCTTGCATGATGAAATGTGCCTTCGGGACTGCCCCCCTGGCTTCTATGAAGACTCCTACAAGTGTCACCCTTGCAGTGAGAGCTGTAAGGAGTGCAGTGGCCCCGATGATGATGACTGTAAAGCCTGCCCTGATTCCTGGGTTCTCTATAATGGATGGTGTCTGGATGCATGCCCAGATGGGACTTACTATGAAAGGGGTTCCAGAGACTGCAAAGGTAAAGACCACAGGGGACTATGATGCATTGAACTTGGTGTTGTGTTGAGGGAGAGAAGAGTGGAAAGCAGCCTTTTTAGCTAGGTTAACTCTCTGTAAGTCATAGATGGGTCAGAATGAGCTTAGTCGGGGGATTTTGCACACCTGTGAAACATAGGTCCTTAACATATTAGATTTGGCTGGCCCTAGGTAGTGTTATAGAGGTGATCAAGTTTGTTTTCAGTGCCCTCAGTCTCCCTTTTTAAGCCTTTTTCCCACGATGCCTCCTAAATCTACTCCCTGTGGGTCCCTAGTCTTCCCCTGCATTCTGTTCCCTGTACAGCTTGGTGGTATACTGGACAGAGTGCTGGGCCTAGGGTTAGGAAGACCTGAGTTCAAATTTAGCCTCATACACTTACCAGCTGTGCAATCCTAAGCAAGTCACTTAACCTCTGTTTGCCTCAGTTTCCTCAACTATAAAATGGGGATAATTACAGCACCGAACTCCCAGTGTGGTTGTGAAGATCAAATGAGAGGATAGCATAGTGCCTGGCACATACAAGGCACTATAAAAATACTTATTCCCTTCCCTCAATGGAAAGGACACTGAATTTAGAGTCACAAGACCTGAGTTCAAATCCCAGTTCTGTCACTTACTATCTGTGTGACCTTGAGCAAAAAAAAATAATAACCTCTCTAGGTGTCTGCTTTCTCACATGGAAAATGAAGGGTGTTGGATTAGATGACTTCTAAGTCTAGATTTATAATCCTGCGATCTCTCCTACTCTCAGGAAAAGGTTTGAAATCAGTCATATACACATCAAAGTGAATTTAATTCTAGGTATTACCTTTTCCTGGGCTGTAGCATTTAAAATCTAATCTCTAGGGGCAGCTAGGTGGCACAGTGGATAGAGCACTGGCCCTGGAGTCAGGAGGATCTGAGTTCAAATTCAACCTCAGACACATAACACTCACTAGCTGTGTGACTCTGGGTAAGTCACTTAATCCCAATTACTTCAACAACAACAACAACAAATCTAATATCTAATAATGGAATAAGGTTTGGTGCTGTGGTGTAGGAACTTCAGACATTCTGCAAAACAGAAAAGAATTTGGGGAGAGGGGTTGTGAGCATAGGTGGGGATCCTGTTGTTGATACTCTACCTATGACAAATATCTTCTGGCTCTGTAGCAAGCAAGCAGAGCTTCATGAGCCCTAAATAGTTAGTAGACATCTCTGGCTTTGCACACACACACACACACACACACACACACACACACACATACACACACCTCCTTTTTACTTGTATGAGTGGGCTCCATGGCATACAACACCCTTAAAGGATGCTACTGCCATTGCAGGTGGGACTCTACCAAAGTGCCCCTCCAAAGCCTTACCAAAATATAGAAGAGAAACTAAGTGATAGGCAAAGGCCCCACCATCCCAGTTTTGCTGACAGAAGAAGAAATAGGTTCTTTCCTACTTCCTTGCTCTGTTTCATGAAAACAGCACCTATCCTTGGCAAGAGCACTGGATTTGAAATCAAAAACCTGGGTTCAAATCCAGACTCATCTCTTGTGATCAACATAACCTCAGGCAACTTGTTTCACCTCCCCAGGCCTCAGTTTCCTCATCTGTAAAATGAGGGAATTAGACAAGTTAACCACTGGCGTCCTTTCCTGCTCTAGAGCTATGATTTTACAATTCCTAAGAATCATAGAATTTGAATTGGAAGAGACCTAAGAAATCATCTAATCGAATCCTCTCATTTTACAGAAGAAACGAAGTCCAGAGAAGCAATAGCTATTATAAAATATGTTATTGCTCCTGGTTTGTCCTACTAACCTAGAAGGTCCATAAGCATGCAAGCAGAGATTGTCTCCATGAGAATTACCCTCACTAAGCTCAGAGAGGTTCTTTGCCAGAAGCGTGTCCACAAGGAGATTATTGATATTATTATCATTACTTTTACCAAAAGTGACTTCTTCTAGACTTCAAACTGACAAAGGAGAAAGGAGCGAAGGAAGGGAGGGAGGGAGGAAGGAAGGAAGGAAGGAAGGAAGGAAGGAAGGAAGAAGGAAGGAAGGAAGGAAGGAGGGAGGAAGGAAAGAAGGGAGGAAGGGAGGAAGGAAGGAAGGAAGGAAGGAAGGAAGGAAGGAAGGAAGAAGGAAGGAAGGAAGGAAGGAAGGAAGGAAGGAAGGAAGGAAAGAAAGGAGGGAAGAAGGGAGTGGGAAGGGAGAGAGGGAAGGAAGAAAGGAAACATTTATTAAGCACCTACTATGTGCTAATCGCTTTACAAATAGTATGTCATTTGATCCCCTCCACAACCCTGGGAGGCAGGGATTATAATATTTCTGCATTTTACAATTGAAAAAACTGAAGCAGGGAGAGGTTAAGCAACTTCACCAGGCTCACACAGCTAATAAGTGTCTGATGCCAACATTGCCGCCCGGGGGCGCTGGAATGATCCAGGGGGGTGGTATTTTTTTAAATGATGCAAATTTCAAAAAAAAAATGTTAAAGGGTTAAAGAAAATAGATATCCCAGGGTGGCAGAGGCAAGATAGAGATGATCCAGCTTCCTGAGTTAAGGGCCAGGTTTCATTCCCATTTCACCAAACCTGCCTGGAGAAAGGCTATATTTCTAAGACTTATGCTGAGAAGAGTCCTTGGGTGACGACAAGGAAAGTAACAGCAAAGACGGTTTTTCCCCTTTTGTCCCAGGGACTTAACACTTTACTCCAGAGCCCTAGACCTTGGCCAGAAATGTCCCAGCCTAAGCTGGATAACTGGTCTCACCCTCTTGGAATTGGGCTACAGCATCTTTTTAAGAATATGGTAGTAGAATGGATGAAAAGATAGTAGATGTAGAGCTGCATGAAACCTTTGAAATCATCTAGTCCAATCCCCCATTTTAAAGATGCAGAAACCAAGGTCAAGAGAAGTTAAGTGAGTTGTCCCAGGACAAGCTAGTGAGAAAGGTAGAATTTGAGTCAGGGCCTCTGACTCAAAAACTAGTCATCTTCCCATTGTACTAGATGAGAATTTCTTAGATGTTGTCATAAGCAATGAAGAAGCCCAAGGTTTACCTTCTGTCCTGCTGCAGGTTGCCATGAGACCTGTAAGACTTGTTCCTCTTCTTGGATGTGTGCTTCTTGTAAAGAAGGCTTGGCAATGACATGGCTGGGATCCTGTGACACATAAGGACTGCAGCTCTTCTGAATACATGGATGAGAAGACCCAGATCTGTAAACCTTGTCACGAGAAATGCTCTCAGTGCACAGGACCTGCTGAAGATGACTGCCTCAGCTGCGCCACTGAGGGCCTTCTTCTCAGTGAGTATCTATCTCTTCCTTGAGGCAAGGCAAGTGGGTCCCACTGTCTCAGACAGAAATCAAATCTGGTGTGGTTAGCCCTGAGTGACACCACCAAAGTTAACTGGTGTCTGGGGGTGCCATGAGCAGGGGAGAAAGAGGGGAGGGGGAAGAGAAGGAAGGAAGGAAGGGAGGGAGGGAGGGAGGAAGGAAGGGAGGAAAGAAGGGAGGGAGGAAGAAAGGAAGGAAGGAAGGAAGGAAGGAAGGAAGGAAGGAAGGAAGGAAGGAAGGAAGGAAGGAAGGGAAGGAAGGAAGGAAGGAAAGAAAGGAAGGAAGGAGGGAGGAGGGAGGAGGGAAGGGAGGAAGGAGGGAAGAAAGAAGGGAGGGAGGAGGGAGGAGGGAAGAAGGAAGGAGGGAGGAAAGAAGGAAGGAAGGAAGGAAGGAAGGAAGGAAGGAAGGAAGGAAGAGAAGGAAGGAAGGAAGGAGGAAGGAGGGAGGGAGGGAGGAGGGAAAGGAGGAAGGAAGGAGGGAGGAAGGAAGGAGGGAGGGAAGGAGGAAGGAGGAAAGGAAGGAAGGAAGGAAGAGAAGGAAGGAAGGAAGGAAGGAAGGAAGAAAGAAAGGAAGGAAGAGGGAGGGAGGGAGGAGAGGAGGGAGGGAGGAAGGAAGGGAAGAAAGAAGGGAGGAGGAGGAGGAAGGAAGAAGGAAGGAGGAGGAAAGAAGAAGAAGGAAGGAAGGAAGGAAGAAGGAAGGAAGGAAAGGAAGGAAGGAAGGAAGGAAGGAGGGAGGGAGGGAAGGGAGGGAAAGGAGGAAGGAAGGGAGGGAGGAAGGAAGGAAGGAAGGAAGGAAGGAAGGAAGGAAGGAAGGAAGGAAGGAAAGAAGGAAGGGAAGGAGGGAGAGAGGAAGGAAGGGAAGGAGGAGGGAGGGAAAGAGGGAGGGAGGGAAGAGAAAAGGAAGGAAACAAGAAAGGAGGGAGGAATGAAAAAAGGAAGAAAGGAAGATCTACATAGAGATAGTGCTCAGTCAAGTTGGCCTTTTAATGCATCCATTGCTGAAACTCAGCCATTTCCTAGAGCTGATATATGATAGATGGTCAGGTTGGTGGTGCTCTGGTCTAACAAATATTGAGGGCATTTCTTTGTCTCAGTAATTAGTATTTGCCACTATTTCAATCATCAAGCACTTAAGAAATGCTCACTAGGTCCTAATCACAGCTCACTGAATGTCCTGGCTGAAAAGTAGACCATAATCAGAATTCAGAAAGAATAACATTGGGTTCATTCTATTTCCAAATACCGAGAGTTGGGTTTAGAAGGTACCAGGATTGGCAGTAATCACAATATCAAACTCACCTGGTAGTGTGTAAACCAGGCACTGTACAATGCCACGGAGACCAATATTGTCTCTGCTTCAAATTAATATTTGAATTGTAGATCACATTTATGATTACTCAAGTAGTCTTACTTCCAGCCTATGGATAAAGCCTGGAGAGAAATCTGGTGTCCAGAATTATATAATTAAACTTCTAAAAACCAGAAAGAAGAAAACCTTTATACACTCCCACACCACATTCCATCATATGTGAATCTATGAAATACAAATGTTCATGTAGACAAAAGAAATCACACAGCAGAATCTGTCAAGGGTTGAAAGATTCTGCTTAAATTCTGTTTTTCCCCATTCCCCTCCAATTCTAGCCATCCTTCAAGGACCACCACGAGTCCAACTTGTTGCGCTGAGCCTTCTGTCCACTATCCCCTACGTTAACCTTTTCCATCTCTACATGCTGACTGCACTTACCATCAGTATCAAACAATTTCATTCCTTACTATAAACTTATTCTCTAATTTTTTCATGCATAAAAATATTATTACAAGCAACACTTGGGCAATAGGAAACATGTCTCCTTATGTCAAGCTTGGAGAAGAGTAGACTCAAACGGTTGTGTACATACACTTTGTAGATAACAGTGAATGCTGAGAATGCTGCTAACTCTTTTTCCCCCCTTTTCAGATACAACTTGCGTAGAAAAGTGTCCTGATGGCTACTATACTGATACAGAAAATTACCGATGTTCTCCTTGCCATAGCTCTTGTGAGACGTGTGAAGGGAAGCATAGCACCCAATGTCAATCCTGTCATCCAGGCTGGTTCAGGCTAGAAAATAAATGTCTGCTCGAATGTGAGGAAGGGTAAGATTGTCTTACAAACTCAAGCTTGGCATTCAGGGCTATCTGGCTGCAGCCTTCCTCTTCAGATTTATTTGATGCAAAGAATGCCTTTTAAACTTTTGAACCTAGAATTCAAGTGGATAGGGGCTACACCTGGGATTTCATGAGTATAAGGAACCCCCTCTAACAATGTAGGTCAATACCTTCTCTGTAACTATAGTGCTTTGGGGTTTTTTTTAGGCAATTGGGGTTAAGTGACTTGCCCAGGGTCACACAGCTAATAAGTATTTGATCTGAGGCTGGATTTGAACTCAGGTCCTCCTGACTTCAGGGCCAGTGCTTTAACCACTGTGCCACCTAGCTGCCCCTTGTAACTATAGTCTTAAGAGAATTTCCCAGATAGGGCAATTTAATTAATTGAGATACATTAATTAATTAATTAATTGATTGATTGATTGATCATTTATATCCAGGGTCAAACAGTCAGAAATGGATCTTGAACACAGATTTTCATGATTCTGAGGCCACCTCTTCACCTGTGTGCCACACTGTTTCTCTCTGGCATTTAAGTCTATCCAGAAGGAAAGAAACAGGCATTTATTAAGTTTCTACTATGTGGCAGGTATTGTGCTAAGCACTTTACAAATATTATATAATTTGATCCTTACAACAAGTGTTATTATCCCCATTTACAGTTAAGGAAACTGAGGCAGAGGTAAAATGACTTTCCCAGGATCACTTGGCTAGTAAGTTTCTAAGACCAGATTGCTGGGCCATCTACAGTCATCCTGATCCATATCTGACCCAAACGCCTCTGGAAGAGAAAGTGAGGCTGGTGACTTTGCACAGCCCTCCCTCACTCAAATCGAATTTAATTGCAAGTTATGTCATGATCTCCCTGGTGTCATGGTCCTCTTCGAGAATGAAGGACAAAACACAACCACACAAGACCAGTTTTGAATTCAGGTCTCCCTGATTCCAGGTCCAGAGCTCCATCCACTATACCACCTAGTTGCCAAACTTCCTTTCCAGGTTTGTTTGATTCTAAGAATGCCCTACAGACTCTTGAGCCTGGTATTCAAGGCCATCCATAATTGGGCTCCACCCTTCTTTTACTTAATTCTACTCCCCTTTACACACTCTGTGTTCCAGCCAAATTAAACGGCTCATTGTTTCCCCGATCTCATCTTGCCTTCTACCACCTATGTCATCATAAAGTCATCCTTATCCCTTGAATGAGGCAGTTAGATGGCTCATTGGGTGGAGGGCTGGGCCTGGAGTCAGGGATGCCTGAGTTCAAATCTGGTCTCAGATACTTAGCAGCTGTGTGACTCTGTACAAGTCACTCAATCTCTATTTGCCTTAATCCATGGGAGAAGAAAATAGCAAACTATTCCAGTATCTTTGCCAAGAACCCCAAAAGGGGTCACAAAAAGTCGGATATGATTGAGCAGCTGAACAACAATTCCTCGAATACTTTCCCTCCCCATACGCACCCACTGAAATCTTTTCCATCCTTCACAACCCAGTTCAGTTGACACCTCGTCCATGAAGCCTTCATCAACAGCACTCACCTTCCTTCTCATTTTTTACTCGAACCCTTCAGATCTCCTACCTTATCACATTTTACCTTGTATCATACTTATCTATGTAGTGTCATATCAACCATTCACCCAACACCCTATATTTCATGCTCCTAGAGGACAGGGGCTACCCTACTCAGTACATATTGTTTATTCATTTTTAGTTGTCCAACTCTTCATGACCCCATTTGGGGTGTTCTTGGCAGATACTTGGAGTCGTTTGCCATTTCCTTCTCCAGTTCATTTTATAGATGAGGAAACTGAGGCAAACAGGTTTAAATGACTTGCCTAGGGTCACACAGATAATAAATATCTGAGGCCAGATTTGAACTCAGGAAGATGACTCCAGGCCCTGCACTTTATCCGCTGTGCCACTTAGCTGCTCCAATACATAACACAGTGTTTTCCATGTAGTATCGGGATAGGAACTGTACCTGCGATTTCATTGTTGTAGGGAAGTCCTGGATGAGGAAATTCCCTCTACCAACACAGGCTGGCATCTTCTCTGGAACTTGCGGTCTCAGTCACCTAGACTACTAAGAGGCTAAGTGACTTCCCCAGGATCACACAGGATCAGAGGAAGGATTTGCACTCAGGTTTTCCTAGCTCTAAGGCCAGCTTTCTATCTATCATGCCACAACTAACTCTCATCTTACACATAGGAAGGGTCTGATAAATGTTCGTGGAATTGTGTTGAAGAGTTGGAGACAAATTTAAAAGAAAGCTTTACTGAACAAAGAGATGAAGTCCCTTAATGAATGAAGCAATCAGCAAGTGTTTATTAAGCATCTGTTCTGTGCAGCTAAGTGATAGAACAGGGGACCTAGAGCCAGGAACACTGGAGGTCAAATCTAGTCTCAGACACTTAATAAACTGTTAGACCCTGGGCAAGCCACTTAACCTCTGTCTACCTCAGTTTTCTCAACTGTAAATAGGGGAGGGGGAAGAGGAGTGTAATGGTAGCACCTACCTCCCACAGTTGTTGTGAGCATTAAATGAGATCAGATTTATAGAGTACTTTACAAATTTTAAATCCCTATATAAATGCCAGCTATAATTATTAGGTGACAGGCATTGTGCTAAATGCTGGTGTTACAAAGACAGAGGTGAAATAGTGCCTATCCTTGGTAGGGGTGGGGGTGGGGGGTGGAGGGGTTGGAACAAAACATAGTAGGAATGGGCAACATGTACATATAAGTGTATATGAAATAGAAGAATAGGGACTGGGACTGGACCCACGATCTCATCGCTATAGGGGACTATCATAAGGCAACTCCCTCTACCTCTAATACTGGATAGCACCTTTGCTGTAACTTAATCTCTTAGAATTGCCTAGACTCACAGGGGTGGGGAAACTTCGGCCTCAAGGTCCTCAAGTGCAGCCCTTTGACCTAATCCAATATTTGTTCATGCAGTTTGGATTCAGTCAAAGGGCCACACTTGAGGACCTAGAGGGCCCTTTGAATGCAAATTTCACAGAACAAATATTGGATTAGGTCAAAGGGCTGCACTTGAGGACCTAGAGGGCCACATTTGGCCTCAAGGCCGAAGGTTCCCCACCCCTGGTAAGGTTAAGTGACTTGCCCAGGCTCGTACAACCAGTATATGTCAGAGACTGGTCCTCTACACCATATTGAAAGCAGATCCTCTACACCATTTTTGCCTCTCATACAAAATACATGGAAAATAAATACCAAGTAATTTGGGGTGGGGAGTTATAATCCTTGTGTGGCCCTTTCTTTCATCATTCTTACCATGTCTTTGGCCATTCTTTTTAATCACTGTACTTTTCAAACATATTATGGATCTGATAATTGACTTGCCTTGACTGATAAACTTGAGAGAGCCCTCAACCATCTATGCACAATGAAAAGATGATTTTCCTTGTCTAAGTCCTCTGGGAGCCTAAGTGGTATTAGTAGGGTCTGAGTGGGACAGCTTATGCAATTTATCTATGTAATAAGTTGAGAAATAGCTAGACGCAAACTTGGGTTGTAAGAATATTCCCTTTCATCTTGACTATTAAGAAGGGAATGCTAAACTGAAAATTGGTCTGAGCCGGTATTTTTGTCATATTTGAAATCTAGCATGAACCCTCCTCTTTCCAAGATAGTTTAAGTGCATATTCCTGCCAGATAGAGGCAGAACTAAGAAAGAGCAGCTAGGACTTCAGCTGGGGCACTGGAATTCAAGATTGTAAAAATATAATACATACCCTGCTTCACAAGCTAGACGCCACTAGATAACTAATCTCCCCTTCCACTCAACTGAATTAACTTAATTGACATATTAATTTCATATAGCTAATTAAAGTTGATTTGAGGGGTATTTGCCCATTTTGTGCTGATTGATCCAGTTGGAGACTTTTTTCAAGTTGTTTGTCCAAGACTGGACTTTGTGCTCTAGGTGCCAACATTATTAGTTATGGCTCCGCCCTTGAGATTGAGAGAAAAACTAGATGATCTCTTGAGGCCTCTACTAGCTAATAATCCCCCTCCTCTCATGTGGTACCCCATCAAAAAATACAATCATTTCCAAGTTCAGATGGTGGGTTGGCATTAAACTAAATTTGCAGTTTATGAAAGTCTTAAAAATATATTTTTGTTGCTCTTTCATCAAAACCCATCTGTTAATGTTGAAACCCTCATCCTCTATAACGTCCCCACCCATTTGGAGAGGGATTTGATTGTGTAATAATTAGAAAAATAACTCAGAAGCCCATTCACAATTTTCTCCATTTCCTTTTTCACTTTTACTGTGGCTCAAGGCCGGAGTTTGAAATGAAGAATCTGTTGGTCAGATCAAGCTCTGTCAGGAGAAAAAAAAAATGAAACTGAAAGGACCAGCTACCAAAAAGTTCACAAGGGGGAAAACTTCTTAATAAGGAAATGGAAAAACTCAGTCTTTTAGGTGAAAATTGAATTACTCCCTACCACTGGGAAAACAGCAACAAAAAAGATATGAAAATAGAATTGATTTGGTTCTGACAAAGAGGAAAAAAATGAATATTCCTTTAGCTATGGAGTTTCTTTGAAAGTTGTTTTTGCCTTTGTTTCAGATATTATGCAGATAATTCCAGTGGACTATGTGAAAAATGCAACCAGGACTGCAGAGAGTGTTGGGGCCCTCGCTCCACAGACTGCTTGTCTTGTCACAAGTATTTCTTCCTGATCCACTCTAAAGGAGAATGCCATCGCACCTGCCCTGAACACTACTACACAGAAAACAGGACACATACCTGTGAGAGATGTCATCCGACCTGTAATGAGTGCAAAGGTGAGGAAGATGATCTCAGAGTGGAATTTATCACGTGGCCATGCAAGTAGTTAGCAAGACTTCTTGTCACCGCCTGTATCAAATCCGAACTTCTGTAGCTAGTCAGTCAGCTAGCTTTTATGAACCACCTGCTGTGCTCCAGGTGCTGTGCTAAATGCTGGAGATAGAAAGGCAAAAGGCAATCCCTCCTTTTAGGCAGCTCTCAGTCTAATGGGGGAGACAAGATGCAAACTATATACAAAGAAGGTGGTTGTTTGTACTTTGTTCTTGTAGAGGACTGACATCAAGAAGGTGATGTCATGGCTTGCAAGTGGGTTGGATTTAAGTGACAGAGAGCTGTGCAAAGTCACCAGCCTCAGTTTCTCCTCCAGAGCCATCAGAGTCCAGTGGCAAGATATTGATCAGGATGACCAGAGATGGCCCCGGATGCAGCTGAAGACCTTGGCCTTTTTAAGCTAAGATCTTTCCCAGTCTCAGATACAAACAAGATAAATATAGGTGAATTGGTGATAATCAATGGAGGGAAGGCATTCACTTTAAGAGATTAGGAAAGGCTCTTGTAGAAGGTGGGACTGTAGCTGAGTGAGACTTGAATGAAGCCAGAGGAGCCTGAGGGTGGAGATAAGGAGGGAAAGCATTCCAGTCATGGAGGACAGCCAGCAAAAACCAGCTGGGAGATGGAATGTCATGTGCCCAGACGAGGGACAGCAAAGAGGCCAGTGCCACTGGGTCTCAGAGTATGTATTTAAGGTATAAGAAGACTGGAAAATTAGGAGGGAGCCCAGGTTATGAAGGGCTTTGAAAGCCAAACAGAAGATTTTATCCTTGATACTGGTGGTAATAGGGAGCTACCAGAGTTTACCGAATCAGAGTGATAAGGTGACTAAATAGTGAAAAGAACTTCTGACTGAATCAGAAGACCTGGGTTCTAGTTCCCCCTCCTCTACTAACTCATCCTGTGACTCTTAGCCAAGTCACAGCCCCTCTTCGGGAGGGTTTGTTTATCCATAAAGTGAGGGTGTTGGACTGGATCATCTCTGAGGTGCCTTCCAACTCTGACATTCTAGCAATGTTTCTGTGAGCTGTCAGCTTTCGTAGGTCCTTCATCATCAAGCCCACCCACCCTCATTTCTCATTACTCTCATCACGACAGGAGGTGTGGTTGAGTGAAAAGTGTGTTAGACTTGGGGTCAGGTCTTTTTGATTCTGGCTTCCGAGATATTTACTAGTTGGGGGAGCATAATCACCTCACTGTCCCTTAAATTCACTATGAAAAGTTCTGCACTTGGATGTATGAGACCTGGGTTCAAATCCTGATTCTGATACTTGCTAAGTACATGACCAAGTCACTTGAACTCTGAGCCTCAGTTTCTGTATCTGTAAAATCATCATAAAAATACTTATGCTACCAACCTCAATGGTTCATATCAGGATAAGTGCTTTGTAAAACTTAAAGCACCATATAAATGGGAGTTAGCATTATTAACAATAGTAATATTTTGCATTTAAATAACACTTTATATCTCCTATTTAGTATCTAATTTCCTGCTGCCAAGTTTTCATACTCACTGATTCTCTCACCTTAGAATATCCTCTTCCCTCCTTGGCTTTTCAAATTCTGCCAATCTTTCAAGGCTCTCATGTCCCTCCACTTCCAGGGAGTCTTCTTCAATTATTCTTTTATCAATTATTATTTATTTTTATTCCACATTTTTCCTTGCCTCTTTCCCTCTTCTGAATGTCTATTAAGCTAGTTAACAGAGGCAGCTAGGTGGCACAGTGGATAGAGCACCGGCCCTGAAGTCAGGAGAACCTGCAAGTTCAAATCCAGCCTCAGACCAAATACTTGACACTTCTTAGCTGTGTGACCGTGGGCAAGTCACGTTACTCCAATTGCCTTAAAAAAAAAAAAAAGCTTGTTAACATAATGAAATTTAGCCATTACTCATTCTCCAGTTGTTTCACATGTATTAATTTCGTCTCCCCGGTTAGTTAGAACTCCTCAAGGACAAACATTACATCTTAAACAACTTCTCTATCCCTTGTGGCATCCAGCACAATGCCTTCTACAAAGTAGTTGATTCTCATAAGCAACAAATCCAATTGAACACTTACTAGGTTCTCAGTGCTAGATACTCCAATGGGTACTAAAAATGCACAGTCTGCTCTCAACAAACTTCTAATCTACTCCAGGAGATAAGCCTTCCTTCCGAGATTACCTTCAATTTACTTTGTCTATATCTTGTATGTAAATAGTTGTTTACATATGGTCTTCCTCATAATGAAAAGTTTTTGAGGGCGGGGACCATTTTTCCCTTTTTTTTTGTTTGTTTTGTTTTTTGTATCCCCAGCCCTTACCACAGTGCCTGTTACATAATGAGAGTTTATTAAATGATTGTTGGCTTGCATTGACTTGATAAAGAAATGAATAACACAAGGCAACAAACATACATACACACCTGGAATCCCACCAGGACCTGATCAATTTACTAATTTAAGGCCAATGTAGTCAACTATCCCTTGTTCCTCTGCAAAAAAAAAAAAAAAGATAGCGTTAAATAAGCAGGTGCTAGATGAGCAAATTTAGAGAATCCACTCCAAATGTTCACATGGATTGTCTGTGCATGACCTGTGGTAGAGCATTCCAACCTTGAGATGATTTAATGAACCACAGTCGGACACATTGTACTTTGACTCTAACATAGTGATGTAATTTTGGTCCCCTTTGAGAACAAAGGACAACCACCACCACCAAGCAGGTACAGCCATAGCTTCTTACCCGTGTCACGCTCTTCACCTGTTTCTACTAAGCATTCGCAAGCAAGCAGCAAATCACCTGGCTTGTAACGATCTTCTAATTTCTTAGGATTGTGTGATGTGAGTGCGTGTTTCCAGCATTAAATCAGATCTGGCAAGAGTCTTAGATCTTGATCATTTTAAATTATATCCAGATCCCTCTCTGCTAATCCCCAGGCCTTATTAGATACCTGAAACTTTGAAATGAAATGGAACAAGAAGTCTTTGAAAAGGCTGCCCTTGGAGAATTCATTTTTCATCTTTCTTCAAACTCACCTTGGAGCTGCTCTAAGCACAGAGCACTGGACTGGCTTGAAAGGGCAGCCCCATGGGGAGAGGAGAACACAGGAAGAAATCAGCATTGATCGCATCATGTAATAAAGAGGTCGTCAGCCAGTCAGCATTAGAGTGGACTGATGTTTTCATCCCACATAGTTTAGCCAAGTGGTGGGTTGTTATCCTTCATTCTAGAAGAGAATGAAAATGACATCACTATGCTAGAGTCAAGCTACAGTGTGTCTGACTGTGGCTGATCAGACCAATACAAGCTCAGAATGCTCCATCATAGATCAGGCACAATTAGTCCATGTGAACATTTGCAGTAGAGTCTCTGAATTTGTGCATCTCACATTTCTGTTGATCTACTTCAATTCTACTTTGCTCACAGATCACAGCACCTTCTCTGATGAGGGCACGCCATGCTGGGCAGTCCTATGCCAGTGTCTCCCATGTCAAACAATCAATTCTAAAATTCTTAAGTGAGACCTTGAGAGTGTCCTTGTATCGCTTCTTCTGACCACCATGTGAACACTTGCCCTGTGCTAAAAAAAAAAAAAAAGCTTAGCCAAGTACAGCATATCCTAACCCAAGTTCACCCAAGCTTGTAAAAGAATCCAGAACTTGTGTCAAATCTGGGGAGGTGTTAAAGCTGACACTTCCTCAAACATCAAATGCAAGTGAAAAGAACCACATCTGGTGATGAAATTCACATTTGCATTCATAGGTTTATACTTATTTCTTCCAAAAGAGAACAAATCACTTTCTGGGAAGAAAGGGTTAGGACAGTTGGATTGTTACTTAGTGGCAACCTAGAAACAGTGATTTATTAATCAGTGTCTTAAGAAAATGCATTCTCGGGGCAGCTAGGTGGCACAGTGGATGGAGCACTGGCCTGGAGTAAGGAGGACCTGGGTTCAAAACCAATCTCAGACACATAACACTAGCTGTGTGATTCAGGACAAGTCACTTAACCCAGATTGCCTAAAAATAAAAAAGAATAGACGTCCTCACTAAGTTTGGCAACAGTACAGTGAGCCCGCAGAATCAGGGGGCCACCAAGCTGCCTAAGGATGAGGGAACCAGCCCAGGTGGGAAACAGAACAGTCCAAAGCTTCCCTGCCAGTTACCAGTGAGATACAGTCCATGAGTGACTACTCTACTTCTAGCTTAGATGAGATAGGGAGACTAAGTCTCAAAATAAAAAAGTTTAAGCAATCTTCAGAATGAAGGTGAAAGGAAAAAAGAATCAAAGTGATGGATCATTTCGAAGTCCAGATACTACAATGATATTGCTGAATTTTGGAAGAAATGATCATTCAGAATAAAATTTGAATTTAGACCAGAGGACAGTCTGATGGGCTCAGTGCAGCCCCAAATTTATCACAGAATTTTGAATGTAACAGTTAGAGGGACCTCAGAGCTCATCTACCCCAACTCATATTCAAAAGAATTCCCCCCATAATACATACAGCAAGCTTTGGTCTTCGAGGCTTTGCTTTTTTTTTTTTTTTGGTTTTGTTTTTTGTTTTTAGGCAATTGGGGTTAAGTGACTTGCCCAGGGTCACACACAGCTAGTAAGTGTGTCAAGTGTTTGGTCTGAGGCCAGATTTGAACTCAGGTACTCCTGACTTCAGGGCCGGTACTCTACCCACTGCGCCACCTAGCTGCCCCTGAGGCTTTCCTTAAACACTTCCTATGAGAAGGAACCCACTTGTCCCATTTTTGAAAAGCTCTAATGGACAGGAAGGATTTCCTGACATCAAGTCTAGATTTTTCCTCTCACTGCTCCTAGTTTCACTTAATGGAGCCAAACAGAACAGACCTAATCCCTCTTCCATGTAATTACCCTTGAAATACTTTTCAAATAGCAGGTACCGCTCCTTAATTCTTCTCTTCTCCAGGCTGAGCATGAAGGGACTGTGCCCAAAAACCTTTTGGCAAGTCGGCCATTTGAAACACAGCACAGAAACAATGCTACGAGCTATGGTTAGGTTCCCAGGCGAGTCTACAAAAGTCTATTTAACACACAATAAATAAGACTAACAGTACTATTTTACCTGCATCAGACCATGCGTGATTGCACTGTGACTATGAGAAAAGGCATTTCGAGTTCTAAAGGCAAGAAGTCCAGAGCATACTCCCCCCAGCATTTCTGGCAGTGATTTCTCACATCAAAGGAAGAGGTGGGGTGTTCTGTTTCAGAAGGGCAGAGTAGACACACCCAGAGAACAATAACTCCATGTACTTGTTTCAGTCCTTTGATAGTTCAAAGATCCATGATTTGATCTATCTCTCCACTAGGTATTTGATCTACACTTCAGTGGGTAATCTCTCCACTGATTTAGATCTATGTCTCTCCATAACATCGTATGTACTTAAATGAATGAGTAGCCATGAATTCTGTAACCAAAAAAAGCTGCCTATTCAAAAAAAAAAAAGGCACCTTCATACATTATCACAGATTCACAGACATAGAGCAGGAAAGGACCTCAGAGATCATCTGATCAAAACCCTTTGTTTTACAGAGTAAGAAACTGAGGCCCAGAGATTAAGACCTGCCCAACATCACACAAGTAGTGGCAAAGGAAACCTCTGAACTCAGGTCTTCTGTGTCAATATCCAGGGCTCTTTTCAAAAATTGTAACAGTCTTAATAAAAGAGCCAAAGAATAAGAAATCCAAAAGGGGCCAGTGTCTTCATTTTCAGTAAGAGCAAACTAAGGCCCAGAGAAATGAAGTAATTTGTCCAAAGTGGAAGAAGGAATTAATGACAGAGCTAAGACTAGAACTCAGATGTACTGTCACCCAATATGATAATCTCCAGATGACAACTGTCTACATGTATGTTAAAGAAGGCACAGTTTGAAAAAAAAAAGAATTCTTTTTTTAAATTTTTATTTTAAATTCTTTTTGTGATTTGGACTGATCCACTTCTGGAGTTTATTGATTACTAACTAGGAATTCTTTAGGTAAATGACTCTCCATGTATTCTAAATTGGGGGGAGGGGAGGACACTGGTTTTCATTGTTGTGTTGGGGTAAGGACAGTACATGGGAACTCCAGATCCACAACCATTTGCAGGGAAATAAGAAGCCTGTTAGGTGAGTAAAGGCTACTTGCTTCTAATATTGCCATTTGGTTCATTATAACATCTCCTTTCCTAACATCAGGCTCAATATCAAATAGATGCCAGGGTTGGGGGAAGGAGAAGTGTCCTTATTTCCATTACGGATACGGATACACACACACACACACACACACACACACACACACTTATTTATTTAAAAAATTTCCCCTTTAACTATAATCTAATAATCTTGGGTCCCCAAAGCCTGAATTTCCCATTTTGGTGGTCTATATGGATTGCCTTTATTTCTACTTTATTTCTTTATTTTACTTTGGGTGATGTAGACACAGACTTTATGTTCTATGTCCTCATTCTGCTTCTCCATTATACTCAATTTAACTTGACCCAGTACCTCAAAGATTACTAGATTTGGAGTCAGAGAACCTGTGTAACCTTGAACACTTAACTTCTCTGGTTCTGTTTCTTCTACAAAATAAAGGAATTGGACAAGATGATCTCAGAGGTCCTATCCTGCTCTATATTCTATGATTTTCAAAGTCCGATGGATTTTTTTATAACCAAAGACACGAATGGATATATTGACAAGCAAGTCTTTTTTTTTTCTTTTCTTTTAGGAAAGGGACCCTTGAACTGCTTATCCTGCATGTGGAGCTACCATCTCTTAGGAGGAATCTGCAGCTCAGATTGTCTTACAGGAGAATACAGAGTAGGCGAGGTATTTCACATTCTGAGTTGTTTGGCTTTTTCCATACTTTTTGTAGTAAGATGCAAGAGACCCTGCAGGGGCAGCTAGGTGGCACAATGGATGGAGCACCAGCCCCAGAGTCAGGAGGACACGAGTTCAAATTTGGCCTCAGACACTTACTAGCTGTGTGACCCTGGGCAAGTCGTTTAATCCTGATTGCCTCCAAAAAGAGAGAGACCTTGCTAAGTCCTACGCCATAGTATTTTGAACTGTGCTATGATTTCATTACTTTGGGAAATTTTCAGAAAGGAAACTCCCTTTACCCATGCTGATCAGGACCTTGTCTGGGGCAATGAGAGTTTAAGTAACTTGCACAAGATCACGTAGACAGTGTGTGTCAGAGCAGGGCTGGGGAATCTGAGGCCTGGAGGCCACATGTGGCCTTCTAGGTCCTTGAGTGCAGCCTTTTGCCTGAGCCCAAGTTTTACAGAACAAATCTTTTTATTAAGGGAATTTGTTCTGCAAAGTTTGGATTCAGTCAAAGGGTTGCACTCAAGGACCTAGAAGGCCATATGTGTCCTCCAGGCCACAGGTTCTCCACCCCTGTGTCAGAGGAGGGACTTTAACCCACCCCTTCCCAACTCCAAGGCTATCTCTCTCTTCATTTCACTGCCCTATCTCAGAAGAAAGTTAAGGAAATGATTGCATTGGAACCAGAAGAGTGGGTTGTGATGGTAACACTGTCAGGGTCCCTTGTTCTCTGAATGAACGGGTCCCATAATCTCTGATCAAGACAATGCCTAACAGACAGGGAAAGGCTTGGGAAATATTGTCAAGGACAATACTGCAACCACTGTAGACCTTGTGACACAAATTTATAAGCACCCCAAACCTGCAATGTCTATCTCTGTGTGTAACACCTCGAACAGCTCTCAGCATGGCCTGACTTCTCCAGGAGCACACACGATAAAGAAAGACACAGAAATGCATGAAAAAGCCATCTAGGAATAACAGACAATTCCCCCCTGATCTGCCAGAGTTTGTTGGGTCTCCCTCTCTGTTTCCTTCCATGGAAGATTTTTCTGAAACATCAGATTAATGAAAACATAGCCAAAATTTCTGGTTCTCCTAGGTTTTATCTGCTGCTTGAAGAAAACAGAGACTAGTAAAATGGAAACAAACTTGAATTGGAAGCAACCATAGAGTGAGTGAGAGAGAAGTGATGATGTCATTTTCTGGGCTATTGTATACATGGCTACCTTCTTGTCCCTTGCCTTGCCAAGATGCTTTGACTTTGTAGTTGTGATAACAGAGCCCAGTACTGCTCCTTAAATTTTGTCATGAGCTGTGATAGAATTACTGAATTATCAGGGGACTCAGGCTCTACCATTCACCATCTGGCACCCTATGTGACCTCAGACAAGTCAGTTAACCTCTTTGGTTAACTTTGAACATGAAGAATTGTATTATTTGATCATCCAGGGCCCTTCCCAGCTCCAACCTTATATGATTTTACAAACTAACAAGTCCAAGTCCTCCATGAAGGGTCCTTCAGTGAATTCCTCCCCACTCCCCATCCCTGGCCTCATGCATTAAAAAAAAAAAAAAAAATGAATTTCTTGGTGGTTATTTTCAGGGAGAAGATTTTGAATGTGATAAATGCCATGAGAGCTGTACTGAGTGCAAGGGCCCAGGCCCTCAAAACTGCACCATGTGCCCAGCTAATATGATGCTGTATGAAGAGGATGGTCGCTGCATTCCCTGCTGCAGCAGCTCAAATTTTACAGATGTTCAGGATTGCTGTGACTGCCAAGAGACCACAGGTGAGTATAAGAAAGCACACAATATGAGTAGGTATAGAAAAGTCCGATGGTCAGGATGAGGAGGGATGGATAGGGAAGAGATAATAATGATTTTCTTGATTAAAGACTTCATTTTATGTTTCTTTTTTTCCTCCCTTTGTTCTCTTCAGGGGATGATGTCAACATAGTCTTAATGTTGGGGTGTTGTTGTTTAATCATTTTCACTCATGTCTGACTCGTCATGACTCTTTCTGGAGTTTTTTTTAGCAAAGATACTGGAGTGGTTTGCCATTTCCTTCTCCAGCTCATTTTGCAGAGGAGGAAACTGAGGCAAACAGGATTAAGTGACTTGCCTAGGGTCATACAGCTAGTAAGTGTCTGAGGCAGGATTTAAACTCAGGTCTTCCTGACTCCAGAGCCAGTGCTCTATCTACTGAGCCACCTAGCAGCCTTTGTTGACGTAGGGCTACATGATGAGAAACCCTGCTCCTCAGCACTTACCCCTTCCTCCCCACCCCACCCCCATTCCTCATATTTGGTATGGCCTACATTGCCCTGACCAATATTGTTTCTTAATAACACGTTTAATAGAAAAACCAAATTCATAATGTCACAAATCTACTGTGAAATCAATTTACTGATTGCCTAGGGTGTTGTTCCTATGTAATAAATTGAGTTGTTTTACCTGGTCATGTGTTTAATGGAACTAATTAATGATGTCAATGGATGATGTCAAGAGCAGCCCAGGGGGAAAAGGCTAACCTTGAAGTCAGAAAGACTTGTGTGGTTGACTGTGTGGCCCTGGGCAGGTCACCTAACTTCTCAGTACCTTCCAGCAACTCAGACCATAGATTAGGGGGAAACTGCAGATCTTTATCTGCACAGAAAATTTCAGCACTGTGAATTCCTTCCACTCTTGAAATCACAGATCCATTTGTGGTTTGTTTGTTATATATGCCTGTATATACTTTAAAAGCCTCCAAACCCACAACCAATCCACCAGGACCAGTCTTTAATCTTTGACAATGACCATATCAACTAAACATTCGGGAAGGCCTCAAGTGGCATTTCTCCTACCAATAGCAAAGGTATCCTTGCCAACCATCACCCTACTTGGGCTTCTGGTATACCCACGGTGAGTGGAATAGTCTTTGCAGATGTTTTTGTACACTTTTTTGTTTTGACCACGGGGTGCCATCCCACCTGCCTCCGTAATCAGGCCAGGGTTGGATAAGCAGACAATTTTTAAGGCACCTTTTCTAGCCCATTCCTCACACCAGGAGGCCATCGCACAACCAAATCCTTGTTAAATTTGTGCCATTGGAACATAAGGACAATTTAAGGCGAGGCTCATATTAATTTTCCTCTCATGTACAAAACAGTCTCTCTCTTATGCCCATATCTTTGCACAGACTGCCTCAGTGTCTGGAATGAATCCCCTCCCCGGGGTACCTTCATTCAGAGCATAGCTCATGTGTCACTTCTTATGGTGGGGGCAGTGAGGGGAGGAGAGGTTCCTGACTCCCTCAATTATCAGTGCTCTCTCTCACTCAAAATTGTATTTATACTTTCTTTTTTATTTGTGAAGTCTCTAATCCTTTCAGTGTTCCAGGCTGAGGAGGTGCTGACCTACGGTCAACAAAGGGAGTTTCCTCCTATGGCAGTGAAATCACAGTTTTGTCCCTTTTCCTATCTCTTCTCATCCCTATCCCTATCTCTTGCATTTGCTTCGGTCTTATCTTGAATTCTTGCCCCACCCCCACCCCAAAGAACAAGGTAATCCCTAAGAGGGTTTGGAATGCTTTTGTTTTGTGTTTGCTTGGAATGGTACTTTGTTTTTGTTTTGTATCTCCAGAACTTAATATAAAACCTTACTCACTGAGAGGGCTTAATAAAAATTTGTTGAATTGAATGGGATGCAAGAACTTCTACCAGTCTTGTCAACAATGCCCACAGGCAGTTGCAAACACTAATCATTTCTTCTCCTCTTTTCACTTCTCCAACTCCCTACCAAATACCCTACCTCCCACCCCTAACAACAGATGGTTTCCTCAGCTCCTCATGCACCTGGAGACCTGACTGCCCTTATATCTCTGGTGTGTCCATTAAGAATAATTGCCCTTATGATATCAATGCCCCTGAGGAACCAGGGACTATGGACTTTTATTGCCATATGTCAGTGAACACATGCCAGATAAGATCTCGGCTTTTATTACTAGCATCATGCAGAACTTCAGCAAGCTTTGTGGGACTACTCTATGGGATCCTAACGAATTTCTATTAACCACTAGTACCTACTTCACCAAGACTCTCAGCCCTGATACAGTGCACTTTGGGATAAATTTCAAGGAAATCTGTGGCAACCTCATCTTCATTTCTAAGGTTAGGGTAGTCCCCTAAGATAAATGGACTAACAAAGGATTTTAAAAAAATCATTAAAGCACGTGGGAAGCCCACATCTCTGAGGCTTTAAGAGTGATGAAAAATAATGACCAGATGCTCCTTGGCATCACAGAAACTAACAGTAGGTCATGACTGACACAGTCAATACAAAGCTACTGCTGCTGAAAAATATGATGATTATTATTGTAAGGAGACAATGGGAGGTAGCTGTATCGTAGCAGTTTTGTATTTTGAAGGCTGAGATTTAAGTCCTGGCCTGAAAGAGCTAGACCTCCAAAAACCAAATGAGTTAAATGTGTAACACACTTTGCAAACCTACAATCTTTTTAAAATAATCAGATCTTAGCAGCTGCACTAAGAGGAGAAGGGGCAGAGGAGGTTTGGCTAGAAAACAGTTGATGTGAAAAAATATTTTTAATTTAAATTTTCTTGGTTTTTTTTTTTTGCTAGGCAATGGGGTTAAGTGACTTGCCCAGAGTCACACAGCTCATAAGTGTTATGTGTCTTAGACCGGATTTGAACTCAGGTCCTCCTGAATCCAGGGCCGGTGCTCTATCCACTGCACCACCTAGCTGCCCCTTACATTTTCTTAAGTACCTACTAAGTGTTAGGCACCTCTAGTTGGGGCAGCTAGATGGCTCAGTGAATAGAGCACCAGGCATGGAGTTAGGAAGACCTGAGTTCAAATCCACTTATACAAGTCACTTAACCCTTATTTGCCTAGGAGGTAGCTAGATAGCTCAGAGAAAAGAACACTGGGCCTAGAGTAAAGAAGTCCTGAGTTCAAATCTAGTCTCAGACATACTAGCTGTGTGACCCTGGGCATGTTGCTTAACCTCGGTTTGCTTTAGTTCACTGCAGAAGGAAATGTAAAACCACTCCGGCATCTTTGACAAGAAACTCCCATGGACATTGAGGTCCATGGGGTCACAAAAAGTCACACACAACCGAACAACAAATGCATCAGGCGCTGTACCAAGTGCTTTACAAATATTATCTTATTTGATCCTTCCAATAACCCTGGGATGTAAATGCTATTAGTATCCCCATTTTACAGATGAGGAAACTGAGGCAGATTAGGGTTAAACTTGTCCAGGGGCACACCATTAAGTGGCTGAGGTCAAATTTGAACTCAGATCTTCCTGACTCCAAGTCCAGGGCTCTATATACTGTACCACATAGCTTCAGGTGTATTAGGTAACTTCAAGCTCACTATATCAGCTGAATGACCTAACAGCCAGAAACCACCTTAGATATTAAGCAGCATTATCAAAATTATAAATGAGTTTGTTTTTTTTAAAATCATCATAATTTCCCCAAATATCCCTCCCTCTCTCCTTCCCAGAGAATAATTCTTTTCTCTATCATATATCAATCCACTTCACTTAGGTGACTATCCCCATTTTAGGAATAAAGATGAGGTCCCCACAAATCACCTGACAAGGGACTCCAAATTACAACCTCCTAGTTTATAGAAAAACAAAGATTTTTCTTTTCTTATCTCCTATTCTTCCCTTAGTTAACGTGTGGGAGTTTTCATTCATCTAAGAATGAGGAATAAGGAAATAATCCTTTGTTGATTGACTAGCCCTTCATTTCTGAAAATTATGGAACAGATAGCAGAAACAAAATTTTTAAATATAACTCTTATCCCCACCCCGAGTCATGATTTGAGTCTTTCTTACTTGAGTAGAAAGTGAAAGAAGACTAGATTGTGGATGGCTTTTATAGGCCAAGAAAGCAAGGGTTGGGAACATGAATAGATTTTTCCAATATTTCCCATGGGGGAAGGAGAATTTGAGATGATACAGGGGACCATTTGTAAGTCATTTGGAGTTGACCCCAAATGATATAGGGTATCAGGAGGATCCTTGAGGCCCCCTTTTGTGGGAAACCCTTGTCCAGATATATAAAATTCAATTCTTTAGGCATCCAGAGGTGTTTCCTCCATGGGAACTAGAGTAACATTTAGTGCTTCTAGCATTTGGAATACAATTTCCAAACAGCTAACCTCCAAAGCTTATTCTCCCCCCTTTCTTCCTTTCTTGCTTTCTTTTGATTCTATCATCTTCTAGAGGAGTGCAGCTTTCGACATGGTGTGATTATGCCCAAGACTGAGAAGTCAAAGAGGACAGGTCTGCTCATCACTTCCTCCATCATGCTGATCCTCCTCTTTGGGGTCACAATCTATGTTTGGAAGAGGTCCCGGGCCAAATCCCAAAAGGCTCAAAAGGCTGGATATGAGAAACTGTCATACCAAAACAAGACTTCCTCTTCCTATAAAAGCAGCTATCGAGAGAGCACCAACTTCCAAGAGGACCAAGTTATTGAATACAGAGACCGGGACTATGATGAAGATGAAGATGATGACATTGTCTACATGAGTCAAGATGGCACAGTCTATCGGAAATTTAAGTATGGTCTGCTGAATGATGATGATGAAGATGAGTTGGAATATGATGATGAGAGCTACTCATTTAAGTAAATTCAAATATATTGATAGGATTACTTTTCTACTCCTAAGTATTAACTTTGGGGAGTATTTTATTGCTGGCAACCCCAGCTCAGGCTTTGTGGACATCCTTAAACATTTTTTCTATTCTTTTGGGTATTTAAGCTCAGGTATCACTCCAAATTCATTCAGAATCCAAGAGAAAGGCAAAGATGAATAGGTCTTTTCCCTAGGCATTATATCAAAGCACCACTACCCTCACTTCAGTTAACAGCCCAGAGTGAAAATACATGTTTTCCACTAGTTGCAAGAGATCAAACATTCCCTACAGGCCTCCCATTTCCACACTACACAAAGGAGTTGGGAGTGGCTCCTGGGACTTTCTAAAACTTCCTGGGGTACTCTTAATTTTTTTCATGACTTTTTTTAACTGTTTATTTTTAGTTTTGTCCATAAGTCAAACTGTGAGAATTAACAAGAAAGTCACCCCTTCTTCTTATCACAGACTTCTAAACTCTCTCTCTCTCTCTTTCACACACACACAGGCTGGCATTTGGCACATGCTACAATGGAGTAGATCTGCTACAGAAGTTGTCAGCTATTGCCTATATTCTTACAAGATTTAGAGAAAGTGTCAGGGGAGAAGAATGGACGGTTTCCTAGGCTTAATAGCTCTTTGAAATGCTATAGGCTGACAATATTGTTTAGGGACCAAAGGACTACAAATGGAAGTGTGGGGAGGCAGGCAGTAATAAGAACAGGCAGAAGAAAACTCTGAGATTGCCAAAGAGCACATCTGTCTCTTATTGGTGTGGTTGTTTTCTCCAAGAGCCCAAGACTATCCATTCTGCAGATTCAGTTAAAAACATCGAGAAATAAAGATAATTGGCAATGCCAACCCCCAAGCAGATGTGATTTAAAAAAAAAAAAGATATCCTCTCTCCTTAAAACAGCTTTAGCTACAAAATCAGGGAGGCTTTTCAAAACAGGTTTTAGATCTGCTGATTTGATAGAGCATTTGGGAAAAGAGTCTAAGGCTAAGGGAAAGAGCCAGCATTTTGGCTTCTTAGAGTACAAATTATCTCCTCTCTGTCTCTGTCTCTGTCTCTCTTTCTGTCTCTGTCTATCTGTCTGTCTGCCTCTCTCTCAACACTTTCTTGAAAGACTTTTGTTTCTATAGCATTCCACACTTATGTAAAATATATTTGAGCCCAAGCTTTAGAATTCTCTGAAAAAGGAGGGGGGGAGGCTTTCCTGAAATAAACAATGACATGAGAAGAACCCTTACTATACAAAATAATGAAAGCAAAGCCCTTTTTATTTGTTGGCTTGTTTTGGAAAGAGTCTCCTGCCAAACTAGAAGTCTACACAGAGAGCTTGAGTGGGAATAACTCTCAGCTTCAACAATGTCAATAGTGATCATATTAAGCCTTCCCATCAAATTGTTCCCCTAAGAAAAACTACATCTCAAACATGGTGGCCAGAACTAAATGGTGCTGAAGTTAAAAAAAAAATCCTAGAGGTAGAGGCAGGGATAAGAATATCAGGAAGTAGATGAACCAGTTTTGGGTAAACTGCAAGTCATGTACAGTGGGGTGGAGGTAGAGGAAGAAGGAAATAGTGTGTAGTAAAAACATGCCTCTGCATGGGTTTTTTCTTCACCCTTGTGACTTTTTTAAAAAAAAATCAGTATTTTTGTAATACTTGAATTATCTTCCTTTAAAGCAAGCATCTTTTTAATGAAAAGTGTAACCACCTACATTCATGCTAAAGAATTCTTTCTTGGAACTCCTGTGTCCCCTTAATAAAACCCTCTTTTAAAAAGCTAACTTTAAAGCCTGTATTAGAGGTTTTGCTCTTTTTTGGTGTTATAGATCCCTTTGGCAGCTCAGTGAAACCTATGAGCCCCTTTTCAGAATAATATTTTTAAGTGAATAAAATAAAATACATAGGATTACAAAGGAAGTCAATTATATTAAAATACAGTTATCAAAAATTTTTTACAAAACAAGTTTGTGGACCCTCAGCTAAAACCACCACACACACACACACACACACACACACACACACACACACACACATACACACTATGCAGTATGGAATCATGCATCAACTAAAATTGTCTCCACTATTGGGGGGAGGAGGGTCGAGCATCGCACTTGCAATTTCCTATGTATAAGGAATTCAAATGAGCAAATTCCCTCCAGGAGTGTAGATCAACACCTACTCCGCAGCTTTCATTCTTAGACAAGTTACCTGTGGCATTATGAGATTAAGCAACTTTCCCAGGGTCACACAGCCAGTATATGGCATAGGCAAGTCTTGAACAAAGGTTTTCCTGATGTCAAAGCAGCTCTCTATCTTTTGTGCCACATTGCCTCTTCAACTACAACAATCTTTTTTAAATTGCGTTGCTTCTTTTCCAATCCAATATTTAAATATAATTGTGTAAACAAATCAGTCACCTTGCCAGGGTGGACTACTCCCCATTTATTAAAGACTCCTCTCAGATTGTACAACATTGTTGATATCGCTGGTGTAATGTCTCTTGTTCTTACTGTTTTCAAAGCATTTTTAGGGACCCCAACACTCCTCTAGGGCACCTAGAAGTTGTTTCCCACTTGGAAAGGACTGGTGTTTATGATACATTGTGTAAAGTTAAGAAGGTCCTTGAATTCTGAGGGAGAACCCTCTGTTGCTGTAACTTATAATGAGAACTTGCATTTATTGTTAAAATTTAATGTCTCTCTTCCTTGTCAGAAATGTCACATTATGTTTCAGGTTGCTTTGCAACAATGTGCAAACAAGTGCTTAATAGATAAAAACATGTTGGGGGAAAATAAACTTTTTTGTTTTGTTTTGTTTTCTGTTTGCAAAAGCCTTGGTAATTTTCTGAAGAATCAGTGAGTGCTGGGAATACACCAAGAAACTGGATAATATGTTGAGATGTTCAAGATAATGAACATAAATGTGACGTTAGAAAGGAAATAAATGCTGAACGACAAAGGGACTTTGCTCTGCATTTGGAGATGCAATCGGTTGACCCAGAAGCATTTACTGAGTACCTACTATGTTCCTAGCTCTCTCTAAATTATGAATAAGGATAGGTTACATGAGAAATATAAGGCATGATGCCCATGATAGTGAATCTTTTGGTTTATTTGGACAGGCAAAACTTATAGGCACATGGTAATTACTGAATAACACAAGACAGCAGCATGATGTAATGACTAGAGGACTGGCCTTGGAATCAGGACATTCTGGGTTCAAGTTTTGCCTCTAACACATACTAGCTCTGTGACTAGGGACAAATTCTCCCAGTGCCACAGACAGCTTTCTAAGGCTATATACTAAAGATAAGGAGCCAATCTGCATCACTACCAAGAGTTTCCACACCAGGGAGGTACTTAATGGATGAAATCATAGATTAGGACCAAAAAAAGTTCAAATTAGACACTGTAGATTGAGTCATTAAATTGTATAGTTGTGACTAGGCATTTTAGGAAGGGAAAAAGCAAAAGTGACCAGGTTAGGGAAGGAAGGCTTGTAATAGAAACATAGATTTAGAGGTGGATGAACCTGGCAATCTTACAAATACAGAAATTGAGGCTGAAAGAGGTGAAATGCCTTGCCAAGGATTTTACAGATACTGTGCCAGTGGCAGAAGCAGGATATGAGCTCAATTCCTCATTGGATGTGCTACTAGAAAGAAGGCTGGCTTTGGAGTCAGAGGACCTGGGTTCAAATTCTACTTCTGCCACACACTTAACTATCTGACTTGGGATATGTCATTCCCCCCCCCCCATTTCCTGATCTATAAAATGAGGGTTTTTTCCAGACACAAATCTATAGTCACATCCCAGATCCATTATATCACAGTGCCTCTCAATGTTGCATCATGAAGACATGGGACCTGAGACAGGATTTAAAGGATGGGTATGATTTGGGAAGAAAAAGAAGGGTGGGCAAGCAGGTACTAGGTGATAACTAGAGAGAATCACGTTGATTGGGAAAATGCTGGCCCTGCCTATCTTGTGACAGAAGAATAAATTTCATCCCAAAGTGGATGGGAATAATTGCTGTAATCTTACAATATTCAATGATAACCTTCCTCCTTAACAGTAGGATGGGGGGAGGGGGTAGCTAGGTGGTGCAGTGAATAGAGCACCAGCCCCGGAGTCAGGAGGACCTGAGTTCAAATCTGGCCTCAGGCACTTGATACTTACTAGCTGTGTGACCCTAGGCAAGTCACTTAGCCACAGTTGCCTCACCAAAAAAAAAAAAGGTAGTCACACTGTTGGTGAAGCAGTGAGATTATCCAACCATGCCAGGATACAGTTATCCCTTCTATAGTGTGACTTTCCCCATCACAGTTTCGATATATTATGGGTTGGCATAAGAAATTAAATGGGAATTTGGGAGGAGTTTTGTGGAAGCCAAAGACAACATATGAAGGCTAGCAGACAACACAGAAAATGTTTAGAAATGCAAAAATGTATTTATATATATATATATATATATATGTATATATATAATATTGTATAATATCAACATATTTTATCTTTTAATGCCATAATAATTCAGAATTCTTCTCTGGTACTAAAAGAGGACCAAGAAATTTTATGTGCCTTTTCCGGATCACAGGGGTACCACACCCCTAACCCCCATGATGTGGAAGGGAAAGAGAATCAGATAAGGGGTAGACTATGAGGTGGCCTTAATTATCAATCTAAGAAGTTTGAACTTTGTCCTATAAGCATTAGGAAGCCATTGGAAGATTTAGAGTAGGGTAATGACATGTAAAAAGGTAGTATATGAAGATGAATCTGTCATGAATATGTTGAATGGATCAGAGGTCAAAGAAACCAGAAAGGAGAGTATTACAATATCGTGGCATGAAGTGGAAAGATCCTGGGTTAGGATGGGGACAAAAGGGATGGACAGAAAGAGACGGATATGAAAGACAGGCAAAAGAAGATTCAGAGGATCTGGTGAGTAGGAAAAAGTAATCGATCATGACTATAAAGTTTTGAGCTATGGTAACTATGGAAGAATGGAGAAACAGAGAAAGCTAGAGAAATGGCTGGTATGGGGAGAAAGATAACTAAACACGTTAAGTCTGCAATGACATTGGGCTATTGAGGTGGAGAAGACCAGTGGGAAGTTAGAGTCGTGGGACTGAAGCACGGTGTGCTAGTCAGGTTTGGGAATTTTAAGTAATGTAGACAAAACCTTACATTTAGTTTCTCTAACTATAGAGTATAGTTATAATGTAAGAATTGATTTTTAATTGTTTGTTGATATATTTTGTTTTCCTATCATGTTCATTTCTGTCTATATCCTTCTTCCTCTCCTATCCAGTGATCCATCCCTTATAACAAATATTTTTTTAAAGAGAAGAATAGTTTAGAAAAAACCAACACTTCAAACAAGTCTGAAAGTACATGCAATATTCCACACCCATAGTCCTCCACATTTGCAAAGAAGGGTGCTGAGTACATTTTCCCTATTCTCCTCATACACTGAGCTTCTTGGTCATTATAATCACACAGAATCCAGATTGTTTGTCACTGTTGTTGTTATTTCCATTTACATCATTACGCAAATTTATATATTCATGCAAAGAGGGAAAAAGGTTTTTGCTCTTCTCATCAATGATATCTCCATATACCTGCTTTGGCCTGATGCAGGGAAGCAAAGTCCCAGACATAAGTACTGTAGCTGAATCCCAGGAAACCAGCTTGGTGCAAGCAGCCAGATGGCTCAGCATGTTCCGTGGTAATTAGAGAGGGCTATTGCATTTTCTGCCAGGGCAGAGCTAGGATTCTCTCTCTCTCTCTCTCTCTCTCTCTCTCTCTCTCTCTCTCTCTCTCTCTCTGTGTGCGTGTGTGTGTGTGTGTGTGTGTGTGTGTGTGTGTGTGTGTGTTTTCAATGAATGCATCTGTTCTAGGGTAAACAGATACAGCTAAGGAGAATTCTCATGGAAATTCATCAGTATCTCTGTCTCCATAAGCATGGATCATCTCTGGCTAAAAAGGCCCTGCTCTAAGTGGCCCACCTCACACAAGTTACAGGTCCAGACTGAAAACAGATTTGGGAATAATTTAGAGACAAATCATCATTTTACAGTATGTGAACACAGTCCAATTCGATTAGGTTATAAGTTCCACGTGATGATAAAATATGAATGTGGGAGATTTGCTAAATTAAGAGAGAAAAAAAATTAACTCCAACCTAATCTTGGATCTAAGATTTCAAATGAAATGAGTATGATGGTGCTAGTGTTTAGAATACTTTCTGGTGGAAAATTAAGAAAGGCATCATCCATGGTGATTAATAAATGAAAAAATGGCAACCACAGATCAGCAAGCTTAGGAAAGAACTGGCAGAACACTTCCAAAGTTGACCTAAAAAAGGAAATAGTTAAGGCAATCATTAGCCAGGCTCAAGATTAAGAGGGTCAGAGTCTGGCTTACTGTCAACCATGTCTAATATTAATTGCCACCACATGTTCCCAAACATAACAGGAATGAGTTCAAGGAATGGGGCAGAAGACCTTCAGGCTTAGGAGAAAGGATTATGGTTTACCACTTTTTTCCTCCTCCCCTCTCTCCTCCCCCTCTCCTCTTCTCTTCCCTTCTTTCCTCTTTTTGTAAGATTGGAAATCCCTATCTTACCCCAGGCTGGAAATCCAGCACCTACTCACAGGTCAATTCCAAAGCCCAAAAACTTTAACACGCTTCATTTTTTTTTTCAATGTGGACTAATTTATCCCTCCTTGGGCAGCATAGTGGCTGCCCAAGTGGCTGCCCATTCCTGGGGGTTTACCTTGTTGGTATCAGACTTGGTGCAGACAACCAATCACCTCTAGCTCTACTATAATTAAGACCTCCCATACCCGTGATTCACCAGCAACAGGGAGTGCCTGTTTGACAAATGTGTGCCACTGCTTTACCATTTTTTAAGCTGGCTTCTCAGAAAATAATAGTTACTCCTTAATCACAAATTAGATGTTTTTAAAAGTGTAAGAGCAGGAGGACAAATATGGGATAGCCGATGATACTGGGCTTGGAGTAAGTAAAGACCTGAGTTTAAATCCCACCTTTGACACTTACTAGCTATTTAACTATAGTCTCCTCTTAACCTTTCTGAGACTCAATTTCTCTTCTTTAAATTGGGGATACTGTAGTACCTATTCCATAGAACTCTTTTAAGGATGGAATTAAATAATATTCATTAAGTACTTTGCAAAATTTTTATATATATATATATATAGATAGATAGATACATATATATGTATATATGGCAGTTATTATTATAACTGCTTAGACTATATGTGTGTGTGTGTATTCCACAAATGTGGGCAGCGTGATCCATAGCTCCCATACAAGCACTCAAGGTAACAAATGCATGTGAGATACAAGAGAGCCTTTATCTCACCCCATCAAAAATGCAGAATATACAGAAGACTCACAGGATCCCACAAACAACTAAAGGAAAGACATGACATGATGCCTAATAGCTCATAAAACACAATTCTTCCTCCTCAGTGAGCTCCACTTTCGCACAGAGCCTATGTAGGTTCCCCCTCCCATTCTAAGTTAGTATAATCCTATAGTTTGGAATTCTGCCAGAAACAAATACATTTTGCAGCTGCTAGACTGACAGTATACTCCAACACTCCAGTTAGTTCATTTTTCATCCTATAGATACACCCCACCCCCACCCTGAGGCCTTGGACCCCATCTAGAAGGGAAACATACTTGAAACTTCTAGATAGGCAAACTATTCTTCTAGGATCTGAATCCTCCAAATATGTAAGGGGGAAAGGGGTCTCAATCCCTTGCTCTTCTGGGTCCTTCCTCTAATCCCTTGATGTTTTCTCTTCTCTCTCTCTCTCTCTCTCTCTTCTCTCTCTCTCTCTCTCTCTCTCTCAGAAGCACACTGCTAAAGAAATGTCACCTCTCTAGAAAGAAAGACTGAGCTCCAAACTCTCAGACTTGGAGTAATTTGTGAGGCAATTAACAGGGCTGGTGATGCACACATCTTCTTCTCTGCTAGAACCCTAGATTTTGGGATCATACTGCCAAGGAAATTTCACTCTTCTAACTAGAAGGTAAGGGTTCAGGAACTCTTCCTCTTAAGCTACCTGGGAGGTCATTAGTAGTTCTTGGGGGAAGAAGGGTAAGTATTTAGAAGGGATAGTAGTTCTGTGAAACTCAAGGATTGGGGGTAAGCTCTTTTAGTTTGATTTCCTAAATATATGAGGTTTCCCAAATACTAAGGTGTGATTTGTTTTAACTTGAACACAGGGGTCAGTTTCAATCAAATTACCTGTTGGGTCATCTCATACTCCAATGAAATGTAAGATACCTGAATATATGAACTCTAAATGAATGTTAACGTTATTGTGGCAATAACCTGCTGGAGAATGGTTAAGAAGAGTTACAATTTTAATGAGAAATTCAAACAAATTTTGGCCCTTTTGTTCTTTGTGAGCTCATGACCAGTGGTGAAGAAGAATGAACCATTTGGCTGTGAGAATGTTTCCAGATTCCAGAAAGACCACAAAAAGTAGAGTCATATCTATGAGAAAGACCTAAAGTTAGCCATGAATGATCCAGACTCTTGTCCGTCCTTTACATTTCTCTCTACTTCGCCATATCAATTCATTATGATTCTCAAAGATCTCAAACTATAGATCTGAGAGCAAAAATAACATGCAACACCTTACTTCCTTCACCAATCACTGTTCTAGAACCTCTGGTAAGAAATATTCTAATACACATCAGAAATCAGGTATTTCCTGTACCAAAGGGGAAAGCTGGGAAGTCATTTTAAAGAGCAGTTACCCGTCCCTTATTCCCCCAACCACCTCCCTACACACACATATATCCATTGATCTGATGCGGATTTGGAAATTTGTAGCATCCTCCATCTCCAGCCCTTCTGAGGCCTTGATCAGCTCTAAAGAATATCTGTCAATAAATCTCCTTTAGATACATGGCTTATGAATGGTCTTTCTCCTTTTCCTTGTCTTAGAATCCATGCTGCTTTACCTTAAAATTACTCAGTTGGAGAGGCATTGTCACCAAATATAGGAATTAAAATGGGTAGGAGAACTTGATCAATTCTCTCCTTCATTTTAAGAGGAAACAACATTCTGTGGACCTTGAGAGACAGTATTAATTCACCTGCCCCCTCACATATCAGGTGACACATAAGGCCAAGAGATGGGAAGGCATTTTCCCAAGGACACACAGAAAATAAGTAGCAAAGTATGACAACTTGCATCCATAATAATAATAATAATAGCTAATATATATGTACATATATAAATCACATATGTATATGTATGTATATAATTTGATCCTTATAATAACCTTGTGAATTATATGATATTATGATCTCCAGTTTTGCCGATAAGAAAACTGAGACTGAGAGAGGCAGAATTCAAACTCAGGTCTTCCTGACTTCAAGTCCTGTACTCTATCCACTATAACACCTGTTTTTGTTGTTATTTTAGTCATTTTTCATACATGTCCAACTCTTCATGACCCCACTTGAGGTTTTCTTCGCAAAGATACAGGAGCAGTTTGTCATTTCCTTCTCCAGCTCATTTTAAAAGATGAAGAAACTAAGACAATCAGGGTTAAATGACTTGTCCAGGGTCACATAGCTTAGGAAGTGTCTGAGGATTTGAACTCAGGTCTTCCTGACTCTAGGCTCCCACACTCTATCCACTGTGCAATGACATGTTGCCATTCTACACCTAAAAGGCATAAAGACTAAAGCTCTGTCTGTAAAACTCCAAACAATTTTGGAGGAAATCTATCCAGTCTTTTTAGCTTCTGATCCAAACAGTATCAGTCAAGGTTGAGACGCTTTCTCCTTTGCCTTCCAAAGAACACACAAAATCTGGGTGAATATCTCTTCTGTATTTCCCAAATGCAAACCAAACAAACCAAGACTTACATCTGTAGGGCAAGGACCAACACTACAATTTCACCCTCTCTGAACGATGTAACTTCAACCAAATCCTTGTCATCCTGGGTTGGGATGGTCTCATCAAGTACAATACCAGAATCTGTACTTTTCAGTGAATCTTTGACCTTTAACAATGACTTTGAGCTCCTAGGGCTGAGTCAGGGCCTCATATAGCCCAATTGTTCTGGGTATGTGGGTGGAAACAGAAAAGAAAGGAACATGCATTTGTTAAGGACCTATACTATTTTCCAGAAACTATGCTAATCCCTTGACAAATGTTATCTCTTCTGATATTCACAACAACCCAAGGCTCTGGCAAGAAGGGTTAGGGTCAGATACCAATCTGGATAGTGTGTTTCTCTATACTTGGGAAACATCAGTCTTCAAGTCTTTGGGAATAGCCTGAAGAAGTGGGGAGCTGTCTTTAAATATTTAAAAGTCTATCTTTTGGAAGAGGAATTATACTAGGTTTGCCTGGCTCCTGAGACAGAACTAGAAACAGAGGCTAGAAGCTGCACAAAAGATAAATTTAGGCTTGTTATAAGGAAAAACTTCCCCAAAGTTAGAGTTGTCTAAAAATGAAATGAGCTGCCTTGGGAGGTTGTAAATTTTCCACCACTTGAGTCCACCTGGAGGAAATATTCCCTAAAGAAGGCTGAGGTCTTCCAATGACAGTATTTGTGTATAATTGTTCTGATTACATTGAGCTCTGGAGCAATGCAAAATCTCCTAAATGAGATCCATATTCATTCAAATGAATTCAACAAAATGACTATAAAACATCTATCATACAGGATATCCAACGAACAATCCATTGCATGGATCCAGCAATACATGGATCTAAGACCACAAGAGAGAGGAGAAAGCAGATTGGATTATCTTTTAAAAATTATCAGTCCTTCCAATGATCCAAAGCCACTCCTGAAAAAAAAAAAGCTTTACCTTTTCTAAGGTCAATATTCTTCTGATGATGCTATATGGTTGGAAAAGTGATTGAAAAGCGATGTGGTATGGTTGGAAACATAACAAATGGTCAGCCTGAATTCCACACCAGGTCCTAATATAATGTTTAAGAAAAAAAAAAACAACAGTAACAACTTCTAACCCACTGAGTACAGCATCAAAGAAGGATTTTCCTTTTTCTTTCTTGGAGGCAATTGGGGTTAAGTGACTTCGCCAGGGTCACACAGCTATTAAGTATCTGAGGTCACATTTGAACTCAGGTCCTCCTGACTCCAGGGCTGGTGCTTTATCCACTGTACCCTCTTGCTGCACCACTGAAGAAGGATTTATTGAAGAATATGGACAATAAACACATAGGGTGAAAAGTAATGCACAGTTTGCAATCTGTATCATTGGAGGGAGTAGTCATGTTATATAAGATACTGGAACCATTGAAGTATTGAAATATTTAAACAACAAAAATAGTAATCAGCTAGAAAATATCAAAGTATCAAAATTGAGGGGCATATAAGAGACAATTGGAAAATGCATGGGGGCATAAATAGGCTGCTACATGTTGTGAATGATTCACATATCAGAAATAGCAGAAAAGATTCCAACAAAATTGAGAATATAAAACAAATGGACAAATATCATGAAAAAAATGTAAAATATCCAGATTGGCAAAGCAGAAAATGGAACATTGAAATAAATCAGTCTCACAAGGAGAAATGAAACAGGCCATTACTGAGGTGACGCATAAAAATGCATTGAGATCAGACAACTTCGTAAGGGAATTCCAGCAACCATTAAAGAATAAATAATCCCCACTTTATATAAAATATATATTTTAAAATGTATTAGTATACTATCCTACCTAATTCTTTCTGTGAGGCAAATATCACTCTGATATCCAAACCTGGAATAATAAGCCTAAGAAAAAGTGATCCAATAGCCAATATGATTCGTGATCACCAAAATATAAAGCAAAATATTGGCAAATAGAATATGACAATATATACAAAGTTATTCATTGCAATCCAATAGGATTTATACCCATAATGAAAATTCACTATCAGGAAAACAATTGTATAAGAAATGATCAATAAGAGAAATTATACAAAGTATAGCTTTTTGTTAATAGGTATAGTAAAACTCTGGTAAAATACGTTTATCTGTGCTCAAAACAATAAACCTGTGATTTAACTTATATAAGGGACTTCTAGTATGGAAAACTCCCTCCACTGATGCAGATGGGCAATTCCTCTGTAATTAATAATTTTAAACATTTCTTGGGGGCACTGACAGGTTAAGGAATCTTAACGCAAGGTCACAGGGCTAATATGTGTCATAGTCAGAACTCAGACATAGGTTACTACTATACTGGCAATCTAGATATTACACCCTGATTTCATAGGTCTACAGACTAAATAAATAAACAATAGAGTAAAAACTATTGGAGTAGAACAAATTTTCCTCAACATATTAAGAAGTATTTATTTGAAAGCAAGAGCTAACATTATATGTAGTGGTGAAATATTTAAGTCTTTCTCACTAACAAGTATAAAGCACTTCCAAATTCACCATTGATATTTGACACAATTTTAGAAATGATAGTTATAACAATTCCAGAAAAAGAAATTAAAGGGCTAATCTAAGGCAAAGGAATTTAAAATATTTTTTTATTTGCAGATACTGTGATGATAATACTCAAGATCTTCAATAATGACAACAAAAATAAATAAAGATCAATAAACACTTCAGTACAATCGTAGGATAAGAAAGAAAAAAGCTCACCAAAATCCCCATCATGTCAATAATCCATTAACAAAAGGCAGAAGAAACTGATGGAGATAAATGCAATTTACAATAATGATGAAATGTATGAAGTACTTGGGCATTAGCATACAAAGACGTGTATTGAACATCTATGAATAGAACTAAAAGCTAAACAGAAATACAGGAGTGAAACAATGGCAAAGACAGCCAGTTTGTCAACCACCTTTTTATTAAGTATCTACTATGTGTTATGAACTGTGCTAAGCCCAGAGGATAGAAAAAAAGACAGGGGCAACCTTGGAGTCAGGAGGACCTGAGCTCAAATTTGGCCTCAGACACTTGACACTTACTAGCTGTGTGACCCTGGGCAAGTCACTTAACCCCGATTGCCTCACCAAAAAAAAGAAAAAGAAAAGAAAGAAAGGCAAAAGACAGAACCTGCTCTTGAAGAGCTCACAACTCAATGGAGGAGACAACAAACAAATATATTCAAAATAAGGCATAGAAAGGATAAATTGGAGATGCTCAGTGGAGGGAAGGCAATAGAATTAAGAGGGTTTGGGAAAGGCTTCCTATGGGAGGCAACTTTCTAGGCGTGGGGGACAGCCAGTGAAAAGGCCATGAGCTAGGGAGACGGAGTGCTTTGTCCAAGGAATGAGGCCAATGTCACTGGATCCAATAAGGATGGGGTGGAATAAAGTGTAAGAAGACTAGAAGGGTAAGAGGGGGGCAGGTGAAGGACTTTGACTGCTAAACAAAGGATTTTATACTTGATCCTGGAGGTGGTAGGGACTGATTGGAGTGTACTGAATGTGAATAGGGAACATGGTCAAACCTGCACTTTAGGAAAATGACTTGGACAGCTAAATGGAGGATGGGCTGGAGAGGAGGGAGACTTGTGGTAGGTCTATTGCAATATTCCAGGTATAAGGTGGTAAGAGCCTGCACCAGGGGGGTAGCAATGTCAGAAGAGAGCAATAGATTGGGGTAAGAGAGAATAAGGAAGTCATGGATGACATCTATGGCCTAGGCAACTAAGAGGATGGTGGTGCCTCTGACAGCAACGAAGACGTTCGTTCAAAGAACAAAGAGGGCTTGCAGGGGGGAAATATAATGAGTTCAGTTTTGGATATGCCAAATTTAAAATGCCTATGAAACATCTAGTTTGAGATGTCAAAGAGGCGCTCCAGGGGGCAGCTAGGTGGCACAGTGGATAGAGCACCGGCCCTGGAGTCAGGAGGACCTGACTTCAAATCTGGCCTCAGACACATAACACTTACTAGCTGTGTGACCCTGGGCAAGTCACTTAACCCCATTGCCTAACCAAAAAAAAAAAAAAACCAAAGGGGCACTCTGAGATGCATAACTGGCTCAGGAGAGAGATTAGGGCTGGATATATAGATCTGGGCCAGCAACATGGCTCAGTGGATTGAATGCCAGGCCTGAAATCAAGAAGACTCATTTTCCTGAGTTCAAATCTGGACTCAGACACTTACTAGCTTTGTGACCCTGGGCAAGTCACTTAACCCTGTTTGCCTCAGTTTCCTCGTCTGTCAAAGGAGCTGGAGAAGGAAATGGCAAACCGCTCCAATATCTTTGTCAAGAAAACACCAAATGGAGTCATGAAGAGTCGGACAGGGGTAAAACAACTAAAAAACAACAACATATAGATTTGAGAATTATTAACATAGATCATTGAAACCATGGGAGCTGATGGGATCACTTAGTGCAATAGAATAGGGAGAGAAGAAAAGAGGGCCCAGACAGAGCCCTGGGGCAATGAGAGGAGAGTAACCCATAGAGTAAAGATGGCAATATCTTCCAAGTTTCTAATGGATTTAATACTATTGCAATTATAATATTGATGTGCTATTTCATAGAATTCATGATGAAAAAAGAATAAACATACAACAATATGGGGGTTGATTTTTTTTAGTTTTGTTTTTTTTTTTTATTGATTTTCTTAAGGAAGAAAAAGGGGGACTTGTACTGCCAGATCTCATCTTATACTACAAAGTGGTTAAGTACTAAAACTCTCTGGTATTGGATTTAAAATATAAAAAAGATGAATGAAATAGAATCAATAATCTCAAATTAGAACCAAAGTTAAACATTGGACTATCTTTTGATGAATACAAGTTGATACAATAGTAGAGAAGTGAATCATTGTTTAATAAAAGCCATTAGAAATTGGAAAGCAGTGGTGTAGCCTAAAAATGGAATTAGAGCAATGCTTCATACCATACTATCATATATTCCAAATGAATGAATTAGTTAAATGTTAAAATTATGTCATAAAAATAAGAAAATGGAATTTGCTGTAAAGATTTTCCCAATTCTTTATTTCCTTTTTAATCTCAGCTTTATTAGATTTATTTTTGCAAAAACTTTTAAATTTCACATAATTAAAATTATCTAGTTATCTTCTCTGATCCTCTCTATCCCTTGTTGGGTCATGAACTTTTCTTCTATCCATAGATTTAATAGGTAATTTTTCCATGTTTCCCTGTTTGTTTATGACATTACTTTTTTCTATCTAATTTAAATACCCATCTGGAGCTTATTTTGGCATAAGGTAGAAGTTGCTGGTTTAAATCTAATTTCTTTCATACCGTTGTTCAATTTTCCCAGCAGTTTTTTTTTGTTTTGTTTTTGTTTTTTACCAAATAGCAAATTTTTAGTTCAACAGTGGCATTTCTATGTTGAAGGTCTCATATCCAAGATATATAAGGAACTGATTCAAATTTATAATAACAAGATACATTCTCCAATTGACAAATGGTCTAATGATGTGAACAGGAAGTTTAGAAAGAAAGAAACCTAGATTTATATATAGCCATATTGGGGGGGAGGGTGGATGCTTCAAATTACTACTAATTAAAGAAATGCAAATTAAAGCAAATCTCAGATTCTACTTCACACTCATCAGTTTGACAAAAATGAAAAAAAGGGACATTTCAAATGTTGTGAAAAATAGGCTTGTTGATGCACTGTTGGTGGCTATGTGAATGGATACAACCATTTTTGGAAAGCAATTTAGAGTTAAACACAAAAAAATTACTAAACAGAAGCATGCCCTTTTACCCAGTTATTCCACTGCTAGGTCTATACCTAAAAAAGATCAAAGAAACAAGAAAAGGTCTTAAGGGCTCTCTGTGTTATTTAAATGTGTGTGTGTGTGTGTGTGTGTGTGTGTGTGTGTGTGTGTGTTTATTTATTTATTTATTCATAGTAGCTCTTTATATGATAGTTTAAAAAAACCCACCTGAAAACCAATGGATGTCCATGAGGAATGGCTGAATATGTAATGGTACAGGAACATGACAGAATAACATTGTGCTGTAAGAACTGAGGAAGTAATGGCTCCACAGAAATAGAAAAACTTATTTGAACTGCTTCAGAGTGAAGTAAGCAGACCCAGAAAAAAATTTTACATTATAACATCAATATCACAATTTTAAAGACTTTTATAAAATTGATGAAGAACTAAATGAACAGAACCAGGAGAAAAACGTATATAATAACAACACTATGAAGACAAACAACTTTGAAGGCTGCAAGAACTATGATCAATTCTATTCATTATTTTAGAAGACTAATGATGAAACATAATACCTATCTCCTGACAGACAGATGATGGATTTAGGGTGCAGAATATGACATCTTTTCTTGAAGAAAGCCAAAGAGTAAACTTGCTTTGCTTCACTATGCATATTGTTACCAGGAATGTCTTTCTTTCCTTCCTTCCTTCCTTCCTTCCTTCCTTTTCTTTCTTTTTTTTTTAATAAGGTAGGAATAGGGAGGAGATAACAACAGATTTTTGTTAAGATAATAAAATACAATGCCTCTTTCATTAAATTATTGGAAAAAACATAGGTTTTTAGAACGTGTCTAGAAAACAAGTACAATGCCAGAATGTGGCATGGCAATAAAATACCATCTTGGATTAATGAAAGCAAGGTTAATATTCAATTTGTTATTTACATTTTCTTCCTTCTTGTTCCAAGAGAAATATAGGCACGACATGCTTGCTTGAAAATTGCTCTATTTTTTCAGTGCGCATAACCTGACCTCTCACCTTTTGTTTTCCTTACCTCGCACCACCTGTGTTGGACTTTGGAACCAAAGGCTCAGGAATTTCCAGTTTTCAGAGAAAACTAAAACTTTATTAAAGTCAAGATGAGGTTTTTAAACCTCTTGTTCTAACTAAACACAAAATCAAATAGTCATGCCTATTCTTTGCTTTCGCTTGAATATGATATGACCATCTTAAGGGGTCTGGTAGTATTGTTTCATGGTCATAAACTTGGCACCTCATTCCTTGCACTGGCTGACTCAGCTCCTTTTTATCGGTAGATGAGATCTTTGCTCTCTTCCCCATTTCTCTATTATGAGTCACCTAAGCAATCTTTTTTCATGAAAAGTGCTGTGACAATTTGAGGTATACTAGTATAGTTAGAGATAGAGAAATAGCAACAAGGAAACTGAAACACAAAAAATATATCCTGTTCTATACCCCACTATCAATGAAGACAACTAACTTGATTTACAATTATTTAGGTTTAAGTTGATGAATTTCAATGCACAAAATGCTATAACTCTTTAAGTCTCTATCAGAAATTATTATTTGCCTCTTAATTCCTATTCAATTTTCCTCTTTTGTGGACAGAGTTAACATGTATTCTTTTCTTCTGGTTCTGCTTTTTCATTTCAAATCATTTCATTTGCTTTATGTTTCTCATACTTGTCCATCCCGATGGTATTAAAATATTCATTAACATCTTGTATCCCCAGTATAGGAAACTCCTATTGTACAATCTCCTTCCACCAATGCAGATCAGTAGCTTAACTGTAAATAAGTAAAAAAAAAAAAACCTAGAATTTATATAGTACTTCAGGGTTTGCCAAGCATTTGACAAATATTACATCATTTTATCCTTATAACCCTGAGAATTAGATGTGATTTTTATTCCCATTTTACAGTTGAGGAAACTGAGGCAGATAGCAGTGAAGTGACTTGCCCAGGATCACATAGCACATATGTATCTGGAAGCCAGACTTAATGTCAGGTCTCACTAACTCTAGGTCAAGTGCTCTAACCACTGAGCCACTTAACTGGTGTCAAAGTAAATTGTACAGAGTTGAAAACTGAGAGGCCTAGTGATTTGCCAATGTTCCTAAGCTAGCATATATTATATGCAAACTTAAAGCCAGGTCTTCCCAATTCTAAGGCTAGTACTCTATCCACCACACCATGCTGCCTCTCATGTAAGACATTCACAAAATCATTCACCTATTTTTGGATACAAGTTACTTCAAATAGTTTGGGGTTTTTTTCCATTGTAAATAATGTTGCTATAAAAATCTTTGAACAGATAGCAATCTTTTTTGGTTGTTTTTGATAACACTTTCGAGGTATATCCCCAACAATAAAATTATTAGGTCAAAATGTGTGATTTTTGTGTAGTTTTTCCTGTGTATTTTAATATTGCATTCTAAAAAGAAAAAAGCAATTACACTAATTCGCGATTCCACACTCTCTTGAATCTCTCTGTCTCTGTTGCTCTCTGTGTCTCTGGTGATATTATCTTATTCTCATTCTTTTTTTCTGACTGTCTTCTCCATCATCTTCACTGACTTCTCCTTCTTCCACCAGATAGTTTCCTCTTTTTTATAGGCTACATTCATTCACAATTCAGGCTGTCTTACATCTATTGATTGCCAAATCCATGTCTCTTACCTTAAATTGTCACACACAAAAAAAAATTCACCATTACGAATTTTGTTGGATTAAGTCCCTCCCACATGAGCTTCCCTTCACAAATTTTCTTTTTGTTACTGACACTGTAGTCATTCCCCAAGGCTCTGAACCAGGGGTGGGGGAACCTGTAGCCTGTGGCCTCAAATCCAGATTCAAAGGGCTGCACTTATGGCCCTAGAGGGCCACATATGGCCTTGAGACTGAAGGTTTCCCACCCTGCAAACCATATAGTTGTAACTGGGGTGGTTAAGGAGGTTGGATAAATCCTTGAAGGTTCTGAGAACACATCCAAGTCTGGAATACTTTTATCATTTCTGGACTGGTGTTTTTATCTTGTTTAAATACTTTGTGATCATCAATATAAATGGGTAATTCTCAAAGGAAGAAATGCAAGCTATTGACAAATTTTTAAAATACTTCAAATTAGGGGCAGTGAGGTGGCACAGTGGATAGAGGACCGGCACTGGATTCAGGAGGACCGGAGTTCAAATCCAGCCTCAGACACATAACACTTACTAGCTGTGTGACCCTGGGCAAGTCACTTAACCCCATTGTCTAACCTAAATAAATAAATAAATAAATTTTAAAAGAATAAAATAAAGTACTTCAAATTATCAATAATAACAGAAATGAAAATCAAAACAACTCTGAGATTTTATTTCAAATCACAATGGCCAAGATAACAAAAAGGAAAAGGAAAACAGCCCCACTAATGAACTATTGATGGAGCAGTGAACAGTTTCAGCTATTCTAGAAAACAATTTGGAATAATGTCCCCAAAGTCAACAAACTATGCATATTGACCTAGCTAGCTTACTGATCTAGCTGATGACCAAAAGACATCAAAGAAAGAGGAAAAAGATCCAGATTTACACAAACATTTGTAGGGGGTTTTTTTGGTAGGGTCAAAAAAATAGAAACTAAAGGAGTACACATCAACTAGAGAATTGCTGAACTAATTATGATATAGTCATATTAATTACTATATTAATATCATGCAATATTGCAACTAAATACGATATAGTCATATTAATTACTATATTAATATAATGTAATATTGCAACTAATTATGATATCATCATATTGATTACTGTATTAATATAATACAATATTGCATCATAGAAAATGACAGAAAAATGGTTTCAGAGAAGGGAATACTAACATCAGTGAGATCACAGATCCATTTCTGCATATCATTCCTACCACTGATGGGGTGTGGCCCAAGCCGAGGTCTTCGCCCCTTGTCCCAAAGGGAACCTGAATCCCGTTTGTCTACAGGCCCTAGCCCCTCATCTCCCTTTGAAAGCCTTAGCTTACCTTTTAATCTTATTCAGATGCACCTTTGCCCCTCTCCCTAAAAGAATCTGGCTCCCTTTTGCCTATGGGCCCCAGAACCATTTTGTCAAATGGTTCCTTATGGACTCCCCTTATCTCCCTTTGGAAGCCTTAGCCTCCACCTTTTGGCCTTACTCTGAGGCCTTCTAGCTCCCTCCATTACAGGTCCCATAAAACACTTAAACTACTCCCCTTATCTCCCTTTGACTGAAGCCTTCCTGTTCCCTCCATTAGCTATTCCCATTGTCTATTCAATCTCTCAGACCTCCCCAATTAGAATTCTTACCTAGATCCACCCTGGCCCCCATTCAGATGCTGAGAACCTCATGCTCAAAAGGCTGAGACTTTCTCATACCCACTGGTCCCCATGGGTGTTACTAACCTTCAGCTAATACACTGAGAATCTCTCATGCCCCAAAGGCTGAGCTTTTCTCATGCCTGCTGGTCATTATGGGTGTCACCTGGCCTATGTGATTTGTCACTAATAAACTTTTACTCTGGCTGAAGAAGATTTGAGTTGAATTCATTCAGACAGGGCCCAGTATCGCAATTTTGGGGTGTCCTCCAGCAGCACCTCAAAAGTGCTAGGACCTCTTCATATGATTCCCTGACCAGGAAATAACTGCTAAATCTTAAACTCTTCTTTAGCCACAACTGGTAAGCCTCCCCCTCCCTAATTCCTCTGTTGTCTTGTGGCTGGGAGGGGGATTTCCAAGTACGGTAGCTAGGCTTGGCTTGGAAGGGTTTTCGGGCCTGATATCTCAGGTCCCTGTAGGTCAGACAGCTACGAGGCTGTCTCAAACTCCACCTGATACTCTCAGGCTATGGTTCAGTTCCTCTGCTTGAGCAGTTGGACCTGGGTATATCTTCCTTAGCATAGAGGACGGACTCCCTATCAGGAAGTATAGGTCCAAACCTCTCAGTTTTCTCCACACTAGGGAATTGGGAAACTGTTGGATATTTTTTCTTCTTTTTTTTTTTAATTTTTTCCTTTCCCCTAAGCCCACAATGGGTCAATCTTCAATTCCCAAGAATTCACCTTTGGGCTGTCTTTTATAAAATTGGAAAAATTTTTGCTTCTGTAAAGGACTTAAAAGGAAAAGGCTGGTGCATTCACAACACCATTTGGCCTCAGTATCACCTGGAAAATTGCGAGGCATGGCCCCTTTTTGGGACATTATATGTAAAGACCCTCGCAGAGTTAGAAAAATACTATCACAGAGAAAGAAAATGGGTGGAGATTTCTTACTTAATGGCTTTTGCTGAGCTTTCTAGAGATCCCATTCTCAGAAAGGATTATAAGATGCTCGTAGCTAGAGCCACCCCACTAGCAGAGAGTGGGGATCAAATGGACCTTTTGGATGATCCTCTTCTTATGCCTCCCAGAGTTATGACACCCTCCTCTTCCCAACCTCCATTGGCACCACCTCCCCAACACTTATCTCCACCCCATTCTCCTCCGGCCTCTCTGGCTGTTCCCTATTCCCCCCAGACCCCTCCTTCTGCTCCCCATCCTTCCCCAACCCTTCCTTCTTCTCCCCATTCTCCCCAGACCCCTCCTTCTGCTCCCTATTCTCCCTTGACCCCTCCTGCATTTCCCTATTCTCCCCCCCCTTTCCCATGCCACCACCTCCTTGCCCATCCTCTCTTTCCCTTGGTTTTCCTTCCCTTTTCCTCTGGCTCCTGCATTTCTCCCACAAGCTCCTGCTCTACAGGCTGCTCCTACTCAGGCCTTAAGCAAGGGTCTCACCCTAGCCTCCACTTCCGAAGAGACCCTACCTCAAGCTCCGGATGAGGTTCTCAACTCAGTGCCTCCTCCCCAGACCTCTACTTCCAACGGGACCCCTCCTCAGGCTCCAGACAAGGGTCTCACCTTGGTGTCTTCTCCCCTGATCCCTCCCCCTCCTCCGGTGCCAGGTAATCTTTCCCCTTGTCATTGGATTCCTCGGCCTTGCCAGTTCAGCTGGCACTTTCTAGCCCCTCACTCACAAGAAGTGGGACTTCCTACCTCCCTCCCCTGCAAGCCCCTGCTCCTGCAGGGCCTTCAGGGCTTTTTCCTTTAAGGGAAGTACCTTCCTCTCCTAATGGGATACTTAGGGGGCATGTTCCATTCTCCATTTCAGACCTCACCCAGATTAAGGAAAGACTGGGTCGATACTCTGAAGATCCCACTAAATTTACTGAGGGTGTCAGGGATGTGTCCCTACAATTCCAACTTTCTTGGGATGAATTGCATGTCCTCTTCTCCACTTGTTGTACCACTGAGGAGAGAAGAGAATCTGGGAACAAGCCCAAACCTTTGGGGATCGTTTTGCTAGCGATGACCCCACAAAATACCCCCCAGGAACAGCTGCTGTTCCTGCTAGTGATCCGGGGTGGGATAATCAGAAGAGTGAGGATAGGGGAAAGAGGCACTACATGATACTTTGCCTGCTAGAAGGCCTGAAAAAAGCATTTCAAAAGGAAGTAAACTTTGAAAAGATTAAGAGAATTACTCAGGGAGAAAAGGAAAACCTGCTCTTTTCCAAGATAGGCTAGTAGAAGCCATTAAGAAGTATACGAATTTGCACCCTGACTCTACAGGAGGGGCGGCAATCCTTAGCATGTATTTCATTAACCCGTCTGCCCCAGATATTACGAGGAAACTACAGAAACTGGCAATGGGACCCCAAACTCCTCAGGCCCAGTTATTAGAGATTGCCTTTGGAGTCTTTAACAACAGGGACCTAGTTGAAGCAGAGGAGAAAGAACTCAGGCAGAGGGCTAGAGACAAAGAACATGCTCGATTCCTGGCTGCTTCCATGGTCAGGAAAAGACCCAAGGGTGTTCCTGGCAACTTGGGCAGTGGGAAAACGTGCTTTTGATGCTACTGGGGGGTCACTGGTCCAAGGAGTGCCCCTCCGTGGCACCCCCGTGGAGGAAGCCCCCAAGATGGACACCTCTAGGACCTTGCCCAAGATGTGACCAGGAGGGACATTGGAAGAAGGATTGTCTCTGAGGTAGGAGAAGTGGTGGAGCAGCTCCCCAGTACCCTGTCCTCCAGTCTTCTCAAGACTGGGGAGGACAGGGGAGCCTGGGTGCAGGCAACACTCCCACTTTCTCCGTCTCTCTCGCCAAGCCCTGGGCAAAAATCGAAGCTGAAGGTAAGGTTACCCACTTTATCATGGCTATGTTCTTTGCTTTAACCAATTACTCTGGTCCTGTTCGCCCCCTGACTCATCTGGTCATGGGCATATGAAAGGTAACTGAGGGATGTCTCCAGACATACCCCTCCCCCTGCCTATTTGAGAATCTGTTGTTTAAACACTCCTTCCTTATGCTCTCCTCGTGCCCTGCCCCTCGTTGGGAAGGGACCTAATGGTGAAGTTTGGGAGCCAATTTTCTCTAGTTAAGCTTCCCATCTCCCTTTTCCCTCTGTGTGCCAGACCTCCCCATGTCTCCCCTGGAAGTGTGGGAGACAATTTGGGATACCTTTGCCGCCCCAGGCCTTGTTCACCTCTGAGACCCTAAAGTATTTTCCTATCACTGTACTTGTAGCCCCACCCAAGAGGCTTCTTTGTCCTCTGCCTCAGGAGTGCTTAATTTCTTGGGAACTCAAGGCTATAGGGTCTCTGAACAAAGTCCAGATAGCATCCCAGTCTGTAAAGTTTCTGGGCCAGGAACTCCCTGTACCAGCCACTAAGAAACAATTTTGAACTTTTACCTGCACTACCTATAAAATACCACTAGTGACAAGAATTTTGGGGAAAAGGTGAAACTAAGTGCCAACACATGGCAAGACTCCAGAACTTCTGACTTGGACACCCAATGTTTGGCACTCTACAAGGACTTTGGGGTGTGCACCCTTGGATTTTTAGCACCGCCCTTCTCCATTTTCAATGCCAAACAGCCCACAGTCTCTAACTTAAGGGCAAAACATGGATTTTGGGGAAATGTCCTCTGGTCTCTTGAAAAGGGAGCACACTATCTTATGCCCTGGTATAATTTACAACATGAACATATTCTCTCTAACCTTACAGAGACTATTCACCAGTTGGTGAAAGTGACAGTTTATGGTCTCTGGGAAATTCAGAAATCTCTGGATTCCTTAGCAAAAGCAATTCTAGACAACAGAACAGCCCTAAACTACTTGCTTGCCTCTAGTGGGGGTGTATGTGCTTTAGCAAACATATCTTGTTGCATGTACAACACCTTTGGGCAGGTAGAGCTCTGTACTGAACATATTTTAGAAAAGGTTAATTGGATACAAGAAATTCACAATAACCTCAGTACTTCAAAATCATATTTTTCATGGGAGTCCTGGCTTCTTTCTATACTGGCCCCTATTCTCATTCCACTGCTGATCATACTTCTCTTGTGTTTGTTTGGTCCACGTTTACTAAATATTCTTGCCAGATTCCTTTCTTCTAGGGTTGGAGCCATCAACTTCCAGATGACTGCTTAGGCTGTGTACCAACCCCAGGACTCTAGCTCGCTGAACCTGGCATCAACCCAGTTTTGAAGTTTGACCCCTCGATCGGGACCCAGAGAGGCAGGGGCAGCTCTACGCCCCTTGCCAGCAGGAAGCAGTTTCAGAAGCAGAGACCTTTGCCCCTTTCACCAAAAGAATTTGGTTCCAATTTGTTTAAGGGGGGAATGATGGGGTGTGGCCCAAGCTGAGGTCTTCGCCCCTTGCCCCAAAGGGAATCTGACTCCCATTTGTCTACAGGCCCCAGCCCCTCATCTCCCTTTGAAAGCCTTAGCTTACCTTTTAATCTTATTCAGATGCACCTTTGCCCCTCCCCCTAAAAGAATCTGGCTCCCTTTTGTCTATGGGCACCAGAAAGCCCTTACTCGTGTCTCAAATGGTTCCTTATGGACTCCCCTTATCTCCCTTTGGAAGCCTTAGCCTCCACCTTTTGGCCTTACTCAGATGCCTTCCAGCTCCCTCCATTACAGGTCCCATAAAACACTTACACTACTCCCCTTATCTCCCTTTGACTGATGCCTTCCCGTTCCCTACATTAGCTATTCCCATTGTCTATTCAATCTCTCAGACCTTCCCAATTAGAATTCTTACCTAGATCCACCCTGGCCCCATTCAGATGCTGAGAACCTCATGCCCCAAAGGCTGAGCTTTTCTCATGCCCACTGGTCCTTATGGGTGTCACCTGGCCTATCACTAATAAACTTTTCCTGTGGCTGAAAAAGATTTGAGTTGAATTCATTCAGGCAGGGCCCAGTATCACGATCTTGGGGTGTCCCCCAGCAGCACCCCAAAAGTCCTAGACCTCTTCACCACCACTACTAGAGGCCCTTCAGCTCAGCACAAAAAGCTACTACCCATAAGCACTGACAAGGCTTTCCTTTTCTCCCCTCACTGGTAGTAAATATTCTCTCTGCACCTGCGTGATCAACTGGATTGTCTCCTTTGATTGCTCAGCTGGGTGTATGCAATGAAACCAGATGCTGCTTTTTGAGAAAGTGTCATAATAATAATAATAATAATAATAATAATAATAATAATAATAGATTTCCCTGAAATAGTGAAGAGAAAATGACAGCTGATTTTACTTGAGTGAAGAAAAATCTCTAGTTTCAGGGAATGGGCTAGATGTTTAGTACCACATAAACTTATACAATATTAGCTCTCAAAAGTGAAATCTTGTTCTAAATCACTAATGACTAGAGAAATGCACATTAAAACAACTCTGAGGTATCACCTCCTATCAGATTGACTAACAGAACAGAAAAGGGAAATGACAAATATTGGAAGGTTTGTGGGAAAATTGGGACATTAATGCACTGTTGGTGGAATTGTGAATGGGTTCAACCATTCTGGAGAGCAATTTAGAACTATGCCCAAAGGGCTATACCCTTTGACCCACCAATACCACTACTAAGTCTGCATCCCAAAGAGATCATAAAAAAGAGAAAAGAACCCACATGTACAAATCCAGCCTCAGGCCAAACACTTGATACTTACTAGCTGTGTGACCATGGGTAAGTCCCTTAACCCCAATTGCCTAAAAATAAAAGAATAAAAATTAAAAGAGATGTAAAATAAGTACACACTAGTTTGGAGAGGCACTAGGGCCTCAAATAGGTGGTAGTGTTTAAAGCTAAAGGAAATCTGGCTTCAGACCTTATCATTCCACCAAAACTGCTTGCTCTGACTAAAGTTACTGGTGACCTCTTTGCCTTTTCTCAATGCTTCTTGATCTCTCTGCAGTCTTTGACACTATTTATCACCCCTTTTTATTTTAAACTCTCTTCTCTCTGGGCTTTAGGGACATCACTCTCTCCCCTCCTACCTATCTGACCACTCCTCCTCTGTCTTCTCTTCTAGGTCCTCCTCCAGATTATGTCCTCTAGCCATAGGTAGCCCTCAAGATTCTGTCCTGAGTTCTCTTCTCTTTTCCCTCTATACTACTTCATTTGGTGATTTTATCAACTTCCATGCATTTAGGAACAGCTAGGTGGTGCAGTGGATACAGCATCAGTCCTAGAGTCAGGAAGACCTGAGTTCAAAAGGGACTTCAGACACTTAGTAGCTGTGTGACCCTGAGCAAGTCACTTAACCCTGTTTGCCTCAGTTTCCTCATCTGTAAAATAAGCTGGGGAAGGACAGGGCAAACTATTCCCATATTCTTGCCAAGAAAACCCTAAATGGGGTCACAAAGCGTCAGACACAGCTGAAAAGGACTAAACAACAATGGATTTAATTACCCTCTCTATGCTGATGATTCTTAAATCTACCTTTCCTGCCCCAATCTCTCTGCTCACTTCTAATTACCTTTCAGACATCAAACTCAACATGTCCAAAACAGGACTCATTATCTCTCCCCCTAAGCCCTCCCCTACTCCTGCCTTCTGTACAGCATCCCTCAGCTTTGCAATATAGGGGTCATCTTGGACTCCTCACACTCTCCCAATCTTTTGCCAAGGAATGTCAATTTTACCTTTGCAACATCTCTCGAATACGCCCCCTTTTCTCCTCTGACACTGTCACCACTCTACTGTACATCCTCATCACCTCACACCTGGATTATTCCCATAGCCTTCTGGTGAGTCTGCCTGCCCCAAGTTTCTCTTCATTCTAATCCATCCTCTATTCAGCCACTAAAGTAATTTTTCTAAAGCACAGGCCTGATCATGTCTTCCCTTACTCAACAAATTCCAGGAGTTTCATATTGCCTCCAGGAACAATGCTCTGTTTGACATCCAAAGCCCTTCATAACCTACCTTTCCAGTCTTCTCGTACCTTATTCCTCACTGTGCACTCTTTGATCCAATGACATTGGTATCCTGGCTGTTCCATGAATAAGACAATCCATCTCTCACGTCTGGGCATTTTCTCTGGCTGTCCCTGACACCTGAAATACTATCTCTCCTCTACTCCAATGACTGATTTCTCCTTGGCTTCCTTTAAGTCTCAATTAAAATCCCACCTTCTACAGAAAACCTTACCCAATTTCTCTTAATTCTTGTGCTTCCCTATTTATCCTGTATATAGATGTCTTTGTATATATTTGTTTGAATGCTATTTATTGTAAGCTCCTTGAGAGAAAACTATCTTTTGTCTCTTTTTGTATCCCCAGTGTTTAATACAGTACATGTAGGCATTGAATAAATATTTATTAAATGAATGAACGGTTCTAAGAGGTGTGACCACATTTCAGATTTACCCCAATAGCTTGGGCCAGGAAATTGACATAGGAGCTAGAATGTTGTGTGTAAGGAAAAGCAAGAAGCCCATTTTGGTTGGATCATAGATTTAGAGTTGGAAGGGACCTTAGTCTCAAAGTCTAGACCAGCCATTAACTCTCATCTCCTCATTTTACAAGTGAGGAATTAAGGCTAAAAGAGAGTGGGTTGCCTAAAGCCACACAGCTAGTGTCCAAAGGAGCTGAACAAAGTCAGGTCTTCCTAAATTCAAGTAAAATACAGTTATGCCTTCCACATCTCAGGAGTTAGGGGCACTGGGCTCCATGATCTGGAAAATCTGTGTAAAATGTTTTGGCTCTGGCAGAGCCAAGATGATGGAGAGAAAGCAATGACTTGCTTGAGCTCTCCCCCAAACTCCTCCAAATACCTGCAAAAAAATGGCTCTGAACAAATTCTAAAACAGCAGAATCCACAAAAAAGACAGAGTGAAGCAAATTTCCAGCCCGAGACAACCTGAATTGTTGATCAGAAAGGTATATCGGACTGAGCTGGGAGAGGAGAGTAGTTTAGTGTGGGCGCGCAGGCTGCAGTGACCTGGAACAGGCCTCAGAGGACTGAATAGCGGGCAGCTCTGGTGGTTTCCAGACTTCGCAACCCGATGAACGCCAAATACAGCTTAGCAGATCAGTGGGAAACGTCTGTTTCCTCAGTGAGAGAGAGAAGCTAGATCCCAGCCGCAAGTCCTGAATGGGGCCCAAGATGGGCTGCCTTCTGAGCTTCTGGCCCATAGACTGAGGGGGAATCGAGTGACTGATCAGAGGGGAATTGCAGGAATCTCTTTGCCAGTGCTGAGGCAGGAATCTCTTGCTTTGCCTGTGCTTGGATCTGGGTCACAGTTCTGGGTGGCGGTCCTGGAGGGAGGAGGAGGAGAGCTGGCATGGTGGAGCTTGTAGTGGCTGTAGAGAGGCAATTCTCACAGTTACAAGACAGAAAAGACTGCTTGTGATCACTCATAGACCAGAGCACAGGCCAGGAAAGGAGTAAACACCTGGCCCCTTATCATACCACCTTGGAAGAACTGAAAATTTACAGGTCCCTACAAGTATCTCTGAAAACAGCTGCACAAACCCCTGAAGCTTGGGACAGTACATTCTCCACATTGGAAGCAGACTCTTACCTTAACAAAGAGTTTAAAATTCAAGTAATTGGCCAGGATCACGAGCAAACCTGCAAAAAGATTCAGACTGTATTATCTTACTTGGGTGACAAAGAAGATCAAAACATACAACCAGAAGAAGACAACAAAGTCAAAGTTCCTACATCCAAAGCCTCCAAGAAAAATATGAATCAGTCCCAGGCCTTGGAAGAGCTCAAAAGGGATTTTGAGAAGCAAGTAAGAGAAGTAGAGGAAAAACTGGGAAGAGAAATGAGAGTGATGCAAGAAAATCATGAAAAACAAGTCAACAGCTTGCTAAAGGAGACCCAAAAAAATACTGAAGAAAATAACACCTTAAAAAATAGCCTAACCCAAATGGCAAAAGAGGTCCAAAAAGCCAATGAGGAGAAGAATGCCCTAAAAAAAAATTGGCCAAATGGAAAAGGAAGTCCAAAAGATTACTGAAGAAAATACTTCCTTAAAAATTAGAATAGAGCAATTGGAAGCTAGTGACTTTATGAGAAATCAAGACACTGTAAAACAAATCCAAAAGAATGAAAAATTAGAAAACAATGTGAAATATCTCATTGGAAAAACAACTGACCTGGAAAATAGATCCAGGAGAGAGAATTTAAAAATTATTGGACTATCTGAAAGCCATGATCAAAAAAAGAGCCTAGACATCATCTTTCAAGAAATTATCAAGGAAAACTGCCCTGATATTAGAACCAGGGCAAAATAGAAATTGAAAGAATCCACAGATCTCTCCTGAAAGAGATCCCCAAAGGAAAACTCCTAGGAATACTGTAGCCAAATTCCAGAGTTCCCAGGTCAAGGAGAAAATATTACAAGCTGCCAGAAAGAAACAATTCAAGTACTGTGGAAACACAATCAGGATAACACAAGATTTAGCAGCTTCTACATTAAAGGACCACAGGGCATGGAATATAATATTCCAGAGGGCAAAGGAGATAGGATTACAACCAAGAATCACCTACCCAGCAAAACTGAGTATAATCCTTCAGGGGAAAAAATGGTCATTCAGTGAAATAGAGGACTTTCAAGCATTCTTGATGAAATGACCAGAGCTGAATAGAAAATTTGACTTTCAAATAAGACTCAAGTGGAACATGAAGAGGTAAACAGGAAAGAGAAATCAGAGACTTATTAAGGTTGAACTGTTTACATTCCTGCATGGAAAGATGATATTTATAACTCATGAGACCTTTGTCAGTATTAGGGTAGTTGGAGGAAAAAATTATATGTATGTATATAGATAGATAGATAGATAGATAGATAGATAGATAGATAGATAGATAGAGGGCACAGGGTGAGTTGAAGATTAAGGGGTCATATCTGGAGAATAAAATTAAGGGATGAGAGAGGATTATACTCAGAGAAGAAGAAAGGGAGAGGTAGAACGGGGTAAATTATCTCACAAAAAAAACAGGGAAAAAAAGGTTCTTACAGTGAAGGGGAAACGGGGGAAGGTGAGAGGGAATGAGTGAACCTTTTTCTCATAAGATTTGGCTTAAGGAGGGAATAACATACACACTCAATTGGGTATGGAAATCTGTCTTAACCTACAGGAAAATAGGGAGAGAAGGGGACGAGAGAGCAGAGGGATGATAGAGAGGAGGGCAGAATGGGAAAGGGGGTAATCAGAAGCAAATACTTCTGAGGAGGGACAGGGTCAAAAAAAGAATAGAATAAAGGGGGCAGGATAGGATTAAGGGAAATAGAGTTAGTTTTTCACAACATGTCTACTATGGAAGTGTTTTGCATAACTGCACATGTATGACCTATATTGAGTTGCTTGCCTTTTCAATGAGGGTGGGTGAGGAGGGAGGAAAGGAGAAAATTTGGAAGCCAAAGTTTTAAAAACACATGTTTAAAAAATAAAATAGTGAAACGTGTTGGCCCTCCCTTCATGCCAGAGAAAAAGTCTGAATTATTGTGATATTTAAAGATAAAGTATGTTGCTGTTGTCAACCTCCAGAGTTCTAAGAAAGACAAACAGAATTAGGCTATATGCATATTAATTTCTCTCAAAGCAGGTGGGCATGCATTTATGGGAGGTACAGTTGGAACTGAACTCATGTTGGGGTTAGACTGCACAGATTATAAAGCCGTGAAGCAAGAAAGACCTCCTGACTCAAGATGTCTGTCCAAGATTTCAGTTTCCAATAAACCATGAAGTACCCCTGACTCAGGATGTCTGTGCAATCTTAATCTGGGCTTGTAGTTATTGATGGAGCCCAAGGATTTTGGATTCACTTAGAGAGCATCGCAAAGGATTATTGACATGTCAGTCCAGAAGGGCTCAAATCATCCTTTCAATTAGCTGGTCCAGGTTTTTGGCCTTCTTCAGGTGATGAGGGGCTCAAGTAGGTCTCACAATATTAAATAATACTATACATATATTTTATGCATTTCTGAGTTTTCTAAACTTTTTCTCTGTCATCTGCTGGTCTTCACATGTCTTCTGAAGCTTCCACCAAACTCCCAAAAATTCCCATTTAATTTCTTAGGCCAACCCATGATATATCAAAACCATAATCAAAACTCCACAATGGGGAAAGTTAGCATGTGTAAGGGATAACTGTGCTCTAATCCACCACACCATGCAGTTTCTCAAAACAATTAGTGGAGGCAGATATTGATCCTTCAATTTGCCCATCTTTTCCAGCATTCTACCAACTTCATTAATCCCCCATGATGGCTTGTGGAGTGCTTACAGAGAAGTAATGTATAATAACCTTTGAAAGGTAGGATGGAGTCAGTTTGTAAATTGTTAAATGCCTAACACTCTTAGGCCCATTCCTCAGAGACAGAGTAGAAGAGGAAGCAGGGGAAGGAGGGTCCTTCCACACTTCTGGAAACAGCAATTAAGAGTTGCTGCAGAAAAAGGGCTGTGGAAAAGAGCATAGCCAAAAAGACTAATAGGCTGAGCCTCACCAATTTTAAAGATACAGATAGCCATTCAAAGGAGGTTGCCCCTACCCACATGGCAGAGAACTCAGGCCTGAACTGGGCATGCTCAGACCAACCCAGGTTACATATGCGTTTAAAAACATTATCCTGAGGAGGGGTCCACAGGCTTTACTAGACTTCCAAAGGGCTACATGACACACATACAAAAAGTTAAGACTCCTGGGCTAGAGCCTGTGCTCTCTCCTCTGTACCATTCCTCTCTTTGTATTTAATCCTAGAGGTAATAGGGAGCCACTAGGGTTTACTGAGCAGGGTAACCACAGGGTCTGACCCATAATTTAGGACTGTCAGTTTGACCGATGTAAGGAGGAGGGATTAAAGAGAAAAAAGACTTAACAACAGAAACTACAACAATCCAAACAAACAAAAAACCCACCAAAACAAAACTAAAACCCCGCATAAGTATAATGACCAGTCTTGACCCTAGAGAAGAGGAAAAGATATGGACTTGCTTTTGTTGAAGAGGTGGGGGACTATGGGTATAGAATGTTGTATATACTATCAGATGTTGTTATGATGGTGGTTGGTTTTGCTTATAACTGATTTTCTTTGTTACAGGGGAAGGCTCACTTGGTGGGAGAGAGTGGGAGAAGGGGAGGTAAAGGTGGAGCATAGCCAGAAATGACTGCATGTAAAATGAAAACAAAACAAAACAAAACTGACACTCAATAAAAGTTTTATCCAAAAGTTCATTAAAAGCACTATTAATTTCCTGGAAATGGAGACTGTCCTGGAAAATCTAGTCCATATGTTTGTCACACATACTCTATGGAAACTGGAAGGAGCCAGAAAAATTGCTCCAGCCAAATATCTGGGTTTAGTTTCCCTAAATACCAACTCATAACAATGTGGGGAATCTGTCAATGAATCAATGGTATCAGCAGATCCAGCACTCCTTTCCACCCCCCAAAACATAGCAATTCAAAGAAAAAACCTAGATTCCTAAAGATCTAATGGTGTGGAGCTGTTAATGTTAATACTCTGTCATGAAAGTCTAATTGAGCATAAAAGATGTGGTTTTTCCCAAGTACAAATAGGACGGTGGAAAGCAAATCGGCAGTTAACTTTTTTTTCTTTTCTTTTTTTCCTGGAGGTGTGATTTGCCCAGGGTCACACAGCTAGTAAGCATCTCAGACCAGATTTGAACTCAGGTCCTCCTGACTCCAGGGCCAGTGCTCTATCCACTGTGCCATCCTAGCTGCCTCACGATTTCACTGCAACTTTAACATAATCAGGCTTCATGTTTTTTCGAAGGATGTGGAGGAGATTTTTAAGTGTCCTCCCGTCAGTCTCAGTTTTCCAGATTCTAGTTCCTTTACATTAATGAACCATGTCCATTTCAGCACAGGAAGCACTGTGAGGTGATGAAAAGAACACTGGACTTAGAAGACCTGGGTTCAGACACTGACTTACTTATTCTGTGTGACCTTGGGTAAACCCCTTCCCCTCTTTGGGACTCAGTTTCCCCATCTGTAAAATGAAGGAATTGGACTAGGTGGCTTTGAAGGACCTTTCCAGGGCTAGATCTATGATCCTGGGAAACTGAGTAGCCCAGAAAGAAAGAGGAAAGGATTTGTCCAACTATCCAGTCAGAATATTACAGAGTAAGGATAACCCTAAACGCCCTCAGAGTGACTCCAAATCCATTTCAAATGTGCCAGCTTGTCCTCATGGCTTCCAATAACCTTTCAATGGTGCCAAGGCAACACGAAAAGGAAAAGCAGATAGAGTTTGTTGGACTGTGCCTTTGGGAGCCATTGGGTTCCTTGACTATGGTGGAAATGGCTGAAAATGTGACTACCAAATCCACCCAGCTAAAGAACTATTTACTAGTGAACTGAACTGTCACAGAATGAGCTTCCTTCAAATCCAAAGCTAGAGTAGCTTTGCTTGCTGCAGAAAAGCTGCAATATAGTCTCATAGCTCTAGAGATGGAAGAGACCTTCGAAGATATCTAATGTAGAGAGGTTAAACAATTTACACAAGGTCACACATATTGGAAGTATCAGAGGTGAGATTTGAACCCTAGTTTTCTGACTTTAGAGAAAGAGTTCTTAAATTGGAATTGCAAAGCAGTCCATGAATATGGATAGGTTAAGAAAAATACACACACACACACAACACACACACACACACACACACATATATATACATATATATACATATATATGTATATACATATATATGTCTATACATGTATATACATATATATGTATATATATGTGTATATATGTATATATATATATACACATATATATATATACACACACACATATACACATACACATATACACATACACATATACACACACACATATACACACACACATACTGTAGACCCCTCTCCAAACCATTTTGAACCTCAACACCTAACAAAGGCCTAAAGCCTGGATTGGCTAATCAGGAGAGACATTTCGGGCCACTCTGGGCTTAATTTACCATAATGATTTGTGTGCCCTGGACATGCATTGCGTTACTCTCTGAGTGAACCCAGAATGCCCCTTTCTGCGTCATTAGCTGCTGCTGACCAAAAGCGTTTTTCTGTTTATGCCCACTAAGACACCTTGACCCGGATGCTACCTTAAATAGTGGGACTTTTCTTATCTTAGTATTTTATGGACATATGCTATGTTATGTCATGTTAATGGTAAAAGAAACAGATATTCTGGATCTATAATTTCAGTCGACACTTAGACACTCTCCTGTCTTATTGTATTTACAATATATTCACTTAAGAAATTCCTTTCTCATATCATGGTTAAACATTTGGAGACCATAATTTTGGCTGAGATAGGCATCCTGAGCCAGGAAAGGAGGAAGGGATGAGAGGTAATTGCTCTGAACATATAAAAATACTCTTTGTCCATCTTTGAGTTCACTGTCTCATGATGAGCTCCCATACATGTCTCTATATGCATGTTTCACAAGCTTTGATAGAAATAAACACTCATATTCAAAATAATGTTATTTGTCCTTCTAAGAACAAACTTAGTAATGGTTGACAATACACGTATATATGCATATGTGTATATACACACATACATCTTTATTTCAACAGAGTGCTAGGCTTAGAGTCAGGATGATTTAAGTTCAAATCTGGCCTTACACACTTACTAGCTATGTGACCCTGGACAAATCTGTCTGCCTGCCTCAGTTTCCTCAACTGAAAAATGGGGATCTACCTCACAGGATTGTTGGCAGGATCAAATGAGATGATGTTTGTAAAGTGCTTAGCACAATACTCGGCATGCAGCATGTGCTTAATAAACGCTTCTTCTTGTTGTTGAGTCATATCCAACTCTTCATGACCACATTTGGGGTTTTCTTGGCAAAGATAATGGAGTGGTTTGCCATTTTTTTCTCCAGCTCATTTTACAGATGAGGAACTGAGGTTAAACAAGGTTAAGGGACTTGCCTGGGGTCACACAGCTAGTAAGTGTCAGAGGCCAAATTTGAACTCAGGAGGATGAGTCTTCCTGACTTCAAGCCCAGGACTCTATCCAGTGCACCATCTACCTGCCAAATGTTTATTCTATTCCCTTCAATACAATTGGTTTCCTTGGTAATCCCATGTATTATATTTTATGTGTAACCCACCATCCTCACTCCACTTCCTAAAGGCCTAGTAAATTAGATTTTACCCTTCCCCTAGGGTTCTCCAGTACCCTTAAAAAGATTGGGGTGGGGGGAGGGCAGTGTTCTCTTCTAGGCCCCACTAATGAAGTTCCTCCACTGCTCCCCCAGTTCCATTTAGCCCCTAACTGTCAAATTAGCTTTTATGCTAAAATATTTACTTCCAAAGGTATAATCGCAAATATACAAAATTACTCTCCTGATACCTGGCAGGCATAATCCTCTTCTCCCCCGTCACCACCTCAGTCTTGGGGAAGGGAAGAGGATTAGGTTTATGGGATAGCTCAGATCCAAGTCCAACCCCTGCTCAAATTCCAGGGGCTCAGATTCCAGGCGCTCCAGCTTCTCAGGCTTTAGCATCATCCCTCCTGCAACCTTGGTGCCAAGGCCATTGCAGCTTGAACTCTGTGAAGATCATCTCCAGTACCTGAAGCTGAGGACAAACTTTACAAAACAGAAATAAACACTCTTAGGCCCATTCCTCAGAGACAGAGTAGAAGAGGAAGCAGGGGAAGGAGGGTCCTTCCACACTTCTGGAAACAGCAATTAAGAGTTGCTGCAGAAAAAGGGCTGTGGAAAAGAGCATAGCCAAAAAGACTAATAGGCTGAGCCTCACCAATTTTAAAGATACAGATAGCCATTCAAAGGAGGTTGCCCCTACCCACATGGCAGAGAACTCAGGCCTGAACTGGGCATGCTCAGACCAACCCAGGTTACATATGCGTTTAAAAACATTATCCTGAGGAGGGGTCCACAGGCTTTACTAGACTTCCAAAGGGCTACATGACACACATACAAAAAGTTAAGACTCCTGGGCTAGAGCCTGTGCTCTCTCCTCTGTACCATTCCTCTCTTGAAGTTCCCTCTTACTGCTGAAGAGATAAGAGGAAAGCCAATTCATCATAATACAGTTCATTGAGTTTGGGTGTGGAAAAATATAGTTTATGATTCTTCCATAGAAACTGTTGAGCTTCTGCAGCAGTTCAATATTGACCTTGATGCTATGGGGATCTGTGTACAGAGTCGGTGCTAGAATTTTCCATGTTCTTATGGCTACAAATAAATCTCTTTCTATGAGAAAAAAAATAACATTCTCTCTATAGTTATTTGTCTGAAGGTTAGCTTTGAAAACTGATGTATAGAACTCTAGAGGAGTGAGTAAAAATGCAAAAACACTGGGTCTGCCTAACCAATCCAGACTGGTCTTGCCACTCAAGAGGCCAATCCCACTATAGATGGGCACAGGAGCTATGATCTGTTCCATGTCTCATCTGAGCTGGTTCACCCAGACAGCCCTCCTTAGGTCGCCTGGTAACCCCCTCCCAGCCCACATACCCTCGCAGGCTCACCATATTGCTGCCAAACTTAGTGGCATTGGCAGTACCCAATAGGACTTCCTTAACTAGAACAGCAGCTCAGGACTCCTGAGCTCAAGGGATCCACCAGCCTCAGTCAAGTATTACAGGTATGTGTCACCATGCCTGATTTATGCTTTTCAAATGAAAACTCATTCATTCATCCAATTTTAGTGCTTTAAGGACTGAATTACAGGATTGCTTTATGCTGAGTCCCAGAAACAAACAAACATGGAATCCTGAAGCTAGAAAGTTTTTCCGGTTCAACCTAGTAGATTGTAATCTCCTTAAGGACAAGGATTATTTTTGTCTTCCTTTTATATCTCCAATATCAATCAGTCAGTAAACATTTTTAAGTGCCTACTATATGGTGGAAACAGTTTCAAGTGCTAGGGATACAAATTTTTAAAAAAAAAGACAATCCCTGCCCTCAAGAAACTTACAATCCAGCAGGGGAATACAACACACAAAAGGAAGGTGAAAGGGGTGGGGAGGGATAGAGAAGGGAAGTATGATGTATATGTCTAGGAGTACAGGCAGTGAGAAATGAACAGGTGGTCAGTCTGGGCACCCTTATTAAATGGAGGTTCTGAGAGGAGCTCTCGACCTTCTAATGAAGAACACTGATGAGGTGTGAGTTCCAAGGCTGATGTGATTTTCTAGGATGAAGAGGTTCCTGTGCTTGATGATACTCCAGCGGAGTATAGCTGGTGGAACATTAGTGCTGTGCTTTAAATTCGGTAGGTGTTTAATAAATGTTTATTGAATTGCTTTGACCTGATTCTGTGTTTCAACATAACACCCTTCTACAATATTCCCAAAGCTCTACCTGTGTACCTTTGTGGCACTGTTGTCTATCTTTCCCATATCATGGTGATTTTTTTTTTAACTCTGAGTAAGCCATAGGAGAGCTAGGTGGTTCAGTGGATAGGACAACTGGGCCTGGAGTCAGGAAGATCTGAGTTCAAATTCAGCCTTAGCTGTGTGACCCTGGGCAAGTCACTTAACTCCTCTTTGCCTCAGTTCCTCATCATAAAAAGGGGATACATTAGAGAAAGAAATATCAAGCCACTCCTGTATCTCTGCCAAGAAAAAGACAAAGTCCATGGGATCACATCAGGTTGGACATGAATGAACAATGAAAACAACAAAGCAAGTCATACCATGTCTCCTTCCTTATCTAATTTTCTATTTACAGCCTTTGCTTCATCCTGATTCCCTTGAGCTTCCAAGGTAAAGACCTTGACTCTCAATCGTTTCCCCATTTGACGGCCTGGTTCAGGAAATGCTTGATACAGACATTGATAACTCAACTCTTCTTACAGCTATCTATTGCTATACGGGCGGCTTAGGGCGTGGGACAATTATTGCTATGTGGAATAATATCCAGTTCCTAGGACTCCAATGTGCTTGTAATTTAGTGGTGGGGAAAGGGAAAGAGGAATAGTTCACCTGGGGTGTGACCACTAGAAGAGAAAGTAGTCTACTACTATTATTATATTATATATTATAATAAGCTATTATTATATAGCTTATTATTTTAACAAATTCTTCTTGCTATCATGGTGTGAGCTCAGTTATTTCTATGCTGCCTTTGGGGGAGGGGGTTCAGGGCTCAGTGGCAATGCCCAAGTAATGACATCTTTGTTCCATCTGTTTGATGCTTGATGAAACTAGACTTGTAGTCAACTCAGCAAACTCTATAATTATGCAAAGTTTCAGGCTTTATAACTCTAACTGTTCTTATAGCTACTCATCTATCAAAAAAAATTTAAGATCCAACCTTTCAGGTTGAATCTATATACCCATCCATTCAGAAGTCAAATGAACCTAAGTGATTAATACACTCTTTTCATATATAATGCTTGAGGGAATCTGCTTTCCTTAATTAACTTAAGTGTCACTAATGAAGAAGATTCATCACTGCCTTGAAATCTAATAAGCATTTCCACTGGGCTCATGAAAATGTGTTCCCTCATTAAAAGCAAAGATGGAGATTAAAGAGAGGGGTAATTGTATTTAAACATTGGGTTTGGCAAAATAAAGCCTTCCTCTTTAGAAGCTGAGTCAAAATTTAAGAGGTTGAAATTGCTCCTCTTGGGTCAATAGCCAGGCTTAATTTGTCCCTTACAAACCAACCATTCTTCTAGTCACTTCACCACGCTGGAAATTCCCCTTTGGACTTGCTTTACCATATCATCTCCAGCAGTCTGGACTTTTGTCTTGCCACTGGACTCGACTCTGAAAGAGAGAGAGACTGACTTTAAGCAACTCCGCCTCACTTCAATCCAATTTATGTGCAAGTCAAAAGACATCACCCGTACCATTTTACTATTTTCACCTACCTCAAAGTCCTGTGGCAACAAGCAAGTGACCAGGAAGCAGGTACAGATATACTGGAAGCTGTAGTCACAACCCTTCACACAGGTGGCCCAGGCCACAGGGTCGTCTTCTCACTGGACTGAAGCAGCAGTGGGATTTGGCAGCCCCTTGCGTGTCTGAAAGGCCTCTTTTTTGGGAGGAGGGAGGCTAAGAATCACTTAATAGTAATCTTTGGAAATGTCCTTTTTTAAAATGAGACAAACATAGTCTTTTTAAAAAACATTTTTTAAAAGTTTTGAGTAACAAATTCGATCCTTCCTTCCTTCCTTCCTTCAATCCCCTCTCCCTCACTGAGATGGTAAGTAATCCCATATAGGTTAGATAGGTGCAATCATGTAAAACATTTCTATATTAGTGATTTTGTACAAGAAGACTTGAATAAGAAAAGAATGGAAAAAAAGTGAAAAATAGCATTTCAGTCTGTATTCAAACAATAATCAGTTCTTTCTCTGGAGGAGAATAGCATGCTTCATCATGAGTCCTTTATGTTTGTCTTGGATCATTATATTACTGAGAATAGCTAAGTCATTCACAATTCTTCATTGCACAGTATCACTGTTACCATGTACATTGTTCCCCTGGTTCTGCTCACTTCACTTTGCAACAGTTCATGTAAGTCTTTCTAGGTTTTTCTGAAATTTTCTTGCTTGTCACAATAATATTCCATCACAATCATATACCATGGCTTGTTTAGCCATTCCCCAGATGATGGGTATCTTTTTGATTTCCAATTCTTAGCCACCACAAAAAAAAAGCTGCCATAAATATTTTTGTACATATAGGTATTTTTCTCTTTTTTTGGATGTCTTTGGGATATAGACCCAGCAGTGGTATTGGTGGGTATGCACAGTTTTATAGCCCTTTGGATATAGTTTCAAATTTTGAGCAGACTTTTTAAAGGACCACACTGCTCACCTCCTGGTGTGAGGAAGGGGCTAGAAAAGGTGCCCTAAAAATTGCCTGCTTTGCCAGTTCTGGCCTGCTTACTGAGGCAAGCAGGGATCCCCACCCTGAGATCAAAACACAAAAAAGGTACAAATACTTTTGCAAAGATAATTCCACTCATCATCAATACATGGAATGTGCACAAGCTTATGTACAACATGAAATCCAGTAGACCTGAAAAGCAAACAGCTCTCATTGAGAGAGAACTCAGCAAGGTATTGCATCCAAATAGCAGCCCTGAGTGAAACACGGTTGACAAATGACAGCCAACTTGGCAAAGTTGGAGCTGGACACACATTCTTTCTGGAGTGGTTGGGGTGATGAAGAACACTGTGAAGCTGGCATAGGTTTTGCCATCAAAACTAATATTGTCAACTAGCTCATATGCCTCCCAAAAGGAGCGAACAGCAGGTTCACCACAATGTGACTGCCACTTGAAGGAAAGCACCATGCCACCATCACCAGTTCATCTGCTCCCACCATGAAGAGCCCTGATGAGGTCAAAGAAAAAAATTTATGAAAACCTGGACATCCTCATCATCAATGTGCCTAAAGAGGACAAGCTCCTAATTCTGGGCGACTTTAATACCACAGCAGGCACAGACTATCAGACATGGCAGGGAGTCCTTGGAAGGAATGGAGTCAGCAACTACTGTTACTTAATACCGAAGACTTGTGTGTCTTATGATTTTCTCATCACCCACACTGTTTTCTGTTTACCTAAATGCAATAAAACTTCATGGATTCAATCTCGCAGCAAACATAGGTATTTAATGGACTATGTCACCATAAGGAAAAGAGACAGACAGAATATGAGAGTGACAAAGATGATGTGTGGCACAGAGTGCTGGACTGACCACACACAGACTTAAACTCTCTAAGCTAAGCATTTGCATTCAACAGAAGCAGCAGCCCCAAGGCAAGATTACTACCAGGAGACTTGATGCCAACAGACAAGAATGCTTCTCTGTGTCTGAACAGTTTGTTGCCAACTTGGAAGAAAAGCTGAGCCAACACACAGTTGGCAACAGTGGAGCAGAAAAGGAGTTGGCCACTTTCAGAGATTTGGTGTACAGCATTGCATTTACTCACCTGGGCCAAAACACTTGCAAACATCAAGAATGGTTTGGCAAAAATTATGGGGAAATTCAGAAGCTGCTAAATGAAAAAAGAGAATTCCACAGGGTTTACCAGCAGGATAGTTCAGTGTTTATTCCCGCCAAAAGTAAAGTGCAAATGAAGCTTAGAGAGATGTAGGATTCTTGGCTCAGTAAGAAGGCAGACAAAAGTCAGTTTTATGCTGATGGTAACAATCCAAAATGCTTTTATGAAGCTATTTATGGGACAAAAACCTATGATGCATCTCAACTACTCAGTGCTGATGGAGCCACATTGATTAATGATAAGGACATGACCCTGGAGAGGTGGGCTGAATACTTCCATAGTGTTCTCAACAGACCATCATCAATTAATGCTAAAGCCACTAACCTATGTTGAAGTCAATCCCTCTCCAGCCAAACTTCCAACTGAAGAAGAGGTTTTGAATGCCATTAGGTGGCAAAGCACTTGGTGCTGATTCTATTCCAGCTGAGATTTACAGGGCAGAGGGTCCACTGCTCATACAAAAGCTTACAGAAATTTTGGGATTATATGGCAAAAGGAGGTCAAGGAGTTCAAGGATGCCTCCATTGTCCATCTCTACAAAGGAAAGGGAAATAAATTATCCTGTGACAATTACAGAAGGGGTCTCTCTCTTAGGCATTGCTGGCAAGATTCTTGCCACAGTTCTCCTTCATGGGCTGATTCTTCACCTGGAAGATGTTCATCTACCCAAGAACCAGTGTGGCTTCAGACAGGGCTGAGTAGTGGTTGATATGTTGTTTGCTGAGCAGAACAGAGGTCTGTAGACAACATTTGTTGATCTGACCAAGGCCTTTGATACTGTCGGTCATAAAGGCTTGTGGAAAATTATGGCAAAATTTGGTCGCCTGGAAAAGTTTATCAATATTGTATGTCAGTTTCTTGACAGCATGTTTGCATGGGTTCTGGATAATGGACAATGCTCTTACACTTTCCCAGTCATCAATGGAGTGAAGCAAAGGTGTGTGCTTACTCCCATGCTTTTCAGCATGATGTTTTCAGCAGTGTTGTCAGATGCCTTCAATTAGGACAAAAATGGCATCAACGTCAGCTACCCCACTGAAGGTAAGTTATTCAACTTGAAAAGGCTACCAGCCAAGGCCAGAGGGGAGGGAGAGTTGGTGTATGACTTTTTGTTTGCAGATGATTGTGCACTTTCAATGTAGGCCCTAAGGCTGAGATACGGCAAAGTATGGATTGATTTTCTGCTGCTGGTGCTAATTTTAGCCTAACAATTAATACCAAGAAAGCACAGGTTCTCTACCAGTCATCACCGCACCATCTACATGGAACCATCACTTACAACAAATGGAGAAATTTTGAATACTGTGGATAAGTTCACTTACCTTGGCATCTCCACTTCACATGTTCATACGGACTATTTGTGTCCAACCTGTGGTAGGGTCTTCCAAGCCCGTATTGATCTGATCAGCCAGTCAGACACATTATTCCTTGACCCCAACGTAGTGATGTCATTTTGGTCCTCCTTGAGCACAAAGGACAGCGATCGACCAAACAATCATATCAATATCCTTTTTGAAATACCTCCCTCCAAACTAAATACAGTCTGACCCAGGTGAAGTCTACTCGGGGCAGAGGAAAAAAGAGTGTGTCATCTCTATTGTATTGGACTTGTACTAATGGAAATTGATATCACATTTACGTTGTTGTTGTTGTTGTTATCGTATCACAGTATTGGCTGATATTGAGCCAACCTAAGGTCTATTTCAAATGACCTGGCCTGGTGGATAAACCACCAGCCTTGGAGTCAGGAAGACCTGAGTTCAACTCTGGCCTCAGACACTTGACACTCACTAGCTGTGTGACCCTGGGCAAGTCACTTAACCCAATTGCCTTGCCCCCCCCAAAAAAAAAGTATCGAATGATCTGCCATGATTCCATCAGAGTTCTAATGATAACAGATAGCACTTATACAACACTTCTACAGATGTTATCTTTCTTCCTCCTCCCCTCATTAGAATGTGAGCTTCTTTTGTTCTAGTTACTTTCCCCCCCACTTAATAGTATTTTATTTTTTCCAATTATATGTAAAGATTGTTTTCAACATTCACTTTTATAAGATTTTGAGTTCCAAATTTTTTTGTCCCTCCCTCCCTTCCTCCCCAAGACAGCAAATAATCAGATATAGGCTTTACATGTACAATCATATTAAACATATTTCCACATTAGTCATGTTGTGAAAGAAGAATCAGAACAGAAAGGGAAAACCACAAGAAAGAAAAAAAAAAGGGAGAGAAAATAATATGCTTTGATCTGCATTCAGACTCTGTAGTTCTTTCTCTGGATGTGGATAGCGTTTTCCATCATGAGTCTTTTGGAGTTGTCTTAGATCCATGCATTGCTGAGAAAAGCCAAGTCCATCAAAGTTGGTCATCACACAATGTTGCTATTACTGTGCACAACGCTTCTCCTGGCTCTGCTTACCTCACCCAGCATGGGTTCATGTAAGTTTTTCCAGGTTTTTCTGAAATTTGCCTACTCATCATTTCTTATGGAACAATAGTATTCCTTTGCATTGATCTACCACGACTGGTTCAGTCATTCTCTAATTGATGGGCATTTCTTCAGGTAGAATGTGAGTTTATTGAGAGCAAAGATTGTTTAACTTTTCTATTTGTATCCCCAGTGCTTAGCACATAGTAAGCACTTAATGTTTTATCCATTCATTCACTTTCAAGCTTGCAAAGCTCTTTATAAATACTCTCTCATGTTATTTTCGTAACAATACTGGTGCTATTATTATTATTCCCATTTTCCAGATGAGGAAACTGAGGCAGACAGCCATTTAGTGACTTTTCCAGGGTCACACAGCTAGTCAGGCTAGATTTGAACTCTGGTCTTCCTGACTCCACTCTTTTCACTTTACCACCTACTGCTTAGCTATAGCTAGTTATTTTTTCACCTAGGACAAGTGCCACAAATTTTGCCTGGGGCAAATACCATGAAAGATGCCCTCACTGGGGATAAGAGGCAGATATCAGCTCATGGTGAGACACAGACACTCTGGAATACCATAAGGCTGCTGGGGAGGCTGTCTCAGGAAAAGGAAATAGAATACTTGGTAAGTTTCCTACTTCACTTAGTTATTCTTGATAACTAGATGCTAAAGAGGCTGCCAGCATGGTGGATAGAGAGTTGACCTGTCAATCATGAAAATCGAAGTTCAAAACTCATCTCTGTCACACAATGACTGTGTGAGCCTGGACAACTCACTTAACTATTTATTGTCCCAGGCAACTTTTAAGCAAAGGCGTAGATCTTCATTGGCAGAGAAAGGCCCTTGCTGGGGTATTCTTACATCAAATAAATTATGGGTGATTGATATAGATGTAGAAATGTAATATACATACACACACATATCTACATCTATATCAACCACCTAAAGTTTATATATTAGATTTCTTGAGGCCAAGTATGAAGAAACAACTCACCTTAATGCATGTGCACATGCTCATACACACACATACACACAAATACATATAATATGATATATAGTATGAAGAAACAATTCATCTTAGTATACACGACATATAATACAATATGATATATGTTATGAAGAAACAACTCAGCATACATGCACATGTATAAATATAACATATATTATATATATCTATATATTACAATATATAGATATGTACATACATAATATGTATTGTGTGTGTGTGCATGTGTGTGTATATGTGGGTGTGTTTGCTAAGGTGAGTTGTTTCTTCATATTTGTAAGTCTAATTACTAGTACATGTGAGTATAAACAAATCGATAGCAAATAATAAATAAAGAAACATAATTTAATTTTAAAAGGTAGAAGTTTTTAGGAAAGAAGCTAAAAGAGGGCTTGAGTTAACCCACATCAAAATTCTCGTATTCTAAAGGTAGTTGTGCACAACTGGAAGGGACTTTCCCACTGTTAATTATTTCCTATTTATCTTGTATATGGGTTGTTTGCATATACTTATCTGCTTGTGATCTGCCCATTAGATTGTGAGCTCCTTGAGGGCAGACACGGTCCTAAACTCTCTAGAGTTTAGACACTACTACAGTATCTGGCACATAATAAGTGCTAAATAAATGTTTATTGATTGACTGACCTTAGAGCTAGTCAGCTAATTCCACCATGGAATTGGAAATTTTACAGATAAGACCCTAGAATGAGGAAACTACTTGCCCAGGGTCAAAGGGAGTGGCTCTTCATCAAACAGAAGAGGTAGTGTAAAATCTCTTAGCCTCACAGACTGTTAGAGCTGGAAGAGCCTTTAGAACTATTTCATCCAAATCTTCATTTTTCGTAAGTCCAGAACCTCTGTCTATCCCCTAGTCTCAGAAGGATAATGAGCAGATAAGCTGAAAGGGAGGATCCTCTGGGAAGATCCCTCCTCAAGTGCACTTTGTTCTCAAGTTCATGAACCACCCAGGGAGGGAAGGCTAACACCTTCCTTCTTGGGTGGGGTGGTACCTCCACTCATGCTTTCCTCTCGTGTAATTAAGTTCGGCTGCTGGGCACTAAGGCTCTAGCTTGGGAGGTTGGGGGTCGGGGGAGGTAGGCTGGGTCTAGAGCTGGGCCTCTCCCTATATTTGGTCATCCTTCAATTCTCCCCAGTATTCCTGTGGGGCAGATCCCTTACTGCTCCTGCACTTATCCCTTTCCTTATCAGCCTATGACCAAATTATGTCTAGAAACAGATCCACCCCAACATGGAGCTAGGTCTGGGTCTTATCCCTTACAGGAGTACAGATGCTATGGGTACCCTCTAAATTTCTTTCCGAGACAATTTCCTTGCACAGAGCAAAGCCTGGTCACTCTATCCAGCTCTATCTCCCAATCATACAGGGAGATTTTTTTTTTAATCCCAAAGTGTAGGACATGACATTTATGATTAAAGCATCATAAAGATCTGAGATGAGAGCTAGAAAGAACCTCAAAGGTAATCTAGTCCAACCCTTTCATCTTACAGATGAGAACACTGGACCCATTTGTTGTTTGGTCATATAGGTTCAGTTGTATTAGGCTCTTCATGATCCCATTTGGGGTTTTCTCGGCAAAGATACTGGAGTGGTTTGCCATTTCCTTCTCCACCTCATTTTATAGATGAGGAAACTGAGGCAAGCGAGGTTAAGTGACAAGTCGCCCAAGGTCACACAGCTAGTGTCTGAGGCAGAATTTGCTGTCAGATCTTCCTGAGTCCATGCCCAGCACTCTATCCACTGTACCACCTAGCTGCCTTCATTTATTCCTATTAAGTTTTGTCTTATTAGATTTAGTCCCATTGCCCTAGCCTAATGAGAGCCTTCCTATCATCCAAATTATTACTCCTAGCTCCCCAAGCCCTGGAGGGAAAGATTCTAGTTTCCCAGAAGATAAACCAAGTGGAAAAAGATTCAAGTTATTGCCTTGGGGTTAGGAGGAAGTTGGGTTAGGAGGAAGATCAATACATCATCTTGTCTCAACGCTCCTTATACCAATTTTATCCAGATAGCTTCACTCCTGGCCCCCATCTCTGTGGTGGCTGCCTCCCTCCAAGCTTCCTTCTCCCAATTCCACACATTTCTTCATGTTCTCTGCTTCTCCAGATCCATATTTCTCTTTTGTCTCAAAAGGAGCTGTTATTTTTCAAGTCCGACCTCTACCTGAACTGACTTTTAACAATGACCAGGATGGCATTATTTATCCTATCACTTGTTAGTATTATTCATTCAAAGAACCTGTTGGTACCTGTAACTCAGATCATCTGGTATGGCTACATCTTCACAACTGTTACACTTTTCATTATTTGACTCTTTGTTATTAAGTCATGGGCTTTCAAGGGGGATGGTTAAGTGACAGTGAATAGAGAGTGGGACTTGGAGTGAGGAAGACCTAGGTTCTAATTCTGATTCAGACATTTACTAACTGTGTAACATGGAATATCTCTCAACTGTAATTCCTTATCTGCAAAATGGGGATCATAGTAGCATCTACCTCACAGGATTTTTGTGAGGCTCAAATGAGATAATATATGTAAAAAGCTTTGTAAATCTTAAAGATCCAGATTAATGCTAACTATTAGGGACTATTGACTCAAAAGAATATAAGTGGGGAAACGAGCAGCTCCAGGATGACCAGGATCCTCTAAAAGTAAAGGATCAGAATTTTCCTCCCTACCAAAGAACTATTATCTGTCTTCATTTCCATAGACACTAGAAGGTATTTTGGGAGAAGACAATTCCCCAAATGTGTTTCTTAGTTTGAAATGGGAATGAAGATGAGTGACCTTGGAACAACATTCTATCTCTACATGGTATAGAGGAAAAATGGATGGATTTAGGGTGAGAAAACCTGGATTTTAATGCCAGTTCTGCTACTAATTACCATGTATAACTGTGGGCAACCTGTTTAGCTTCTCTGGGCATCCTATTTGTCATTTGTAAAATGATTTAGCTGGATTCAATGCTTTCTGAGGTTCTTACCAGCTCTAAACATACAATCCTAGAATCCCAAAAGAAAGAATAAAAATGAGAAGATATGGCCTAAAATTGAGGCATTTCCAATCTGGCCTACTTAAAAGAAACTATTGATACTTAAAATAAGCACTGGATAAAAGAACAGATATAGACAGAGACTGTCCCCAGTTTATGTATGTATGTATTGTGGCAAGTGAAAGATGAAATGACTGAGAAAATATTGCTTCCAAAAATATTGATTTATTAAAGAATGCATGCAAATTGCATAACAAATCAGGACCAGGCCTTCCTCAGTTTTGTCACTGCATCCTGATTACATTTTTTATTCATTAAAAACAATTAATCAAATAAAACTGATTAATCAAAAGAAAAACAATTAGCCAGAATACAAAATTGGGTAATCTGATTTCTAACCAGAGGAAAGATTAGGGACTTTCCAAGTTGGGAGGGGGAGAGCAAACAGGTGAAATTCCCTGAAGTCAGGAAAAGAGATGCCCCACCCTCTCCAAGTGTCTGTGTTCAATCAAAGGAACATAGAAACAATAACTGATTAACCATTATGGGTTAGTTTTCAGATAAGACATGCATTGCTTGAGATGTCTAATTGTGTGAAAATTTCTTGCATTAATCTTTGGATCTGACCAGGTTTCTAATCAGCATAACCTAGGTCCTTAGTTAAGGGACTCTAAGCAGCAGATAGAGGTGGCCCAGCCTCCCAGCCATGCAGGGCTAGGTTTAAACAATGCAATAAAGCTTTCTCACAATTCCCACAATTGAATAAAGTTTTTTTTTTCACAAGACAGAAATTGGATTGGAACCATAATTGAATAGAAATGGATCTGAGTTAGCTCCAGAATTGAGTCACAAGATGGAGTCAGCGTGGTTCACTGAATTCCCACTATACTTGCTGTTCTAATCCCCTTAGTATGCACACACACACACACACACACACACACACACACACACACACACACACACACACACACTAATAGCCATAACAAGGAGACCAGAGACCAAAGAAACAACCTCCTCAGTTTATACCATTTTTTTCTTTATCAGAGGTAATGTTATTGCCCACTTGAAAATGTAGCTCTGCCGTATTGGAGTTGAATGTGAGGCTGATTTCCAGAATGCCAAGTAGTTATTGCTAATAAATTAATAATGTTCACAAACTATTTCTTCTTTTCACTGATTTGATGTTTATAGCTGGGGCTAAAATAAGGGTAAGGGAGCTGCAGCTGTGCTTAAGTACTGAATCAGTCTGATGAACCAGCTAAACAAGGTTCTGGAAATCACCTCACAGGAAACACTTATAGTTACAAGGCTAGAGGTATTTAATGAAGAATATAGCAAATCAAGAGGAAATCAGAAACCTGGCATTCCAGTCCTACTGATCCTGAAGTAGCAAACTCATTAATCATAATCATCTTCAGATCTTAACTTACTGTACTCTGAAGTGTAGTTCAAAGTGCATTGACTTCAGATGTATGTCATATTGTACAAACACTATCCTATGTGGAGCTGACCTCCTTTTTATTGCTCTTATCCCTGGGGCAAGAAGTGTTCTCAAAGGCAGTATCATTATTCATGACAGTGGTGATTAGTCAGTCTCCAGAAAGCTCCTTTCCTGAGTTACATGTTCCTTTGGTGACTATAATAGGCTTGTGTCTGGCACTTGTAGGTGAGCAGAATGGGTTCCTTCCCCACTTTGTTCTGGTGGCTGTACAGGTGTGTAAACCATTTAATTAAACTTGCTGTCATGAATTAATAGGATATGAGCTCTGTCAATCAGGAAGAGTTTATTTTGTCATTGTTCAATTTTTTTTTCAGTCACATCTGAATTTGTGATCCCATTTGGGTTTTGTTTGGCAAAGATACTGGTTCACCATTTCCTTCTCCACCTCTTTTTATAGATGGGGAAACTGAGGCAAACAAGGTTAAGTGACTTGCGCAGGGTCACACTGCAAGTGTCTGAGGCCAGATTTGAACTCATGAAGATGAGTCTTCCTGACTCCAGGTCCAGCACTATATCCACTCCGCCCCCTAGCTGCCCCAAGTATTTATTAAGTGCCTACTATTTTCCTGGTACTCTGCTAAGGACTGAGGATACAAAGAAAGGCAAAAGACAGGCCCTGCCCTTAAGCAGCTTATAATCTTTTTTTTTCTTTTTGGCTAGGCAATGGGGGTAAGTGACTTGCCCAGGTTCACACAGCTAGTAAGTGTTATGTGTCTGAGGCCAGATTTGAACTCAGGTCCTCCTGAATCCAGGGCTAGTGCTCTATCCACTGCACCACCTAGGTGCCCCAGAGCTTATGATCTAATGGGGGAAACAACACGCACACAACTAAGTACAAACAAACTAAATATAACATAAATAGGAAATAATCAACAGAGAGAAGGCACTAGAATTAGGAAGAACTAGCAAAGGCTTCTTGTACAAGATGGAATTTTGGCTGGGACGTGAAGGAAGCCAGAGAAGTCAGGAGGGAGAAATGAGGGAGGGTGTTCCAGACATAGGAGACAGCCAGAGAAATTCCTGGAGTCAGGAGATATAGTGTCCTGTTCATGGAACAGCCAGAAAGTCAGTGTCAGGACCAAAGAGTTTGGGGGGAGGGGTGGTATGTGTGTGTGTGTGTGTGTGTGTGTGTGTGTGTGTGTGTGTGTGTGGTAAGGAGGTAGCTAGGTTATAAATGGCTTTGAACACCAACCAGAGAATTTTGTTGTTATTCCTGGAGGTGATGGGGAGCCACTGAAGGTTATTCAGTGAGGGTGGGAGGGGGAGTGACATGCTCTAAGAGAGAAGCAATGTCTATCATATGACCCGTCAACAAAAACAGGGCTTCACTGGCTACTTCATTACTGGGCGTGGGTGCTGATAAATCCGTGCCCAGCTTGTTACATGATTTATTTCTTCTAATATGACCCATCTTGAAAGGAGAGTAATGAGAACTGGGGCAGGGCCCACTGGGAGTAGTTCCTGTTTGCCTTCTCTAGGTAGATTGAGGGTAAATGCTAAGGAAGATTAATTCCTGAGACAGACAAACATAAACATAAAAACAAAGCTTAAGAAAAGCAGCCTATACCTACCACCTAGAAGACAGAGTCAGTCCAGGGTTTTAATTTTTCACAAGCCAACAGTACAATTACTGACCACTCTAGGGGCAAAACACCAGATAGTTCGGAAACACCAAATGCTTATTATGCAAGCAGAATTCTTTCAGTAAACCGGTGATGCCCGAATTGTCAAATGAATCATAGGATTCGTGAAGTTTCACAATTACCTCTATGGCCATGCAGCCAATAGGCTTTGGGACCCTCTGATTGCTTTGGGACCCTTTACTAAAGTGAATCCTGCACCATCTGTTATATCTCCATGAATGCAATGCTGGAGACTTTTGGTTCATGCTTATGGCTATAAGTCTGTTTCCAAGGCTAGATGAGCAATGTTTTGACTGCCAATAACTTGATCCATCTGCCACCATGCCTCGTTGTGTCATTTAAACAGTGTAATACCAGAAGGAGGACAGCTTAGCAAATATCACCTTGGATGGAGAATGTTCATTTTCAAAAGATTTCAAAATTTCAAAAAATAAAAAATAAAAAAACCATAGGTCTTTGGTTTATGTGAGAAAGCCAAATGATCATCATTTTATTATCTGCTGACCATAATTAATAAAACTGATTAGTAATTACCCAGAAAAAAAGATTATACACAACAGATAGATCATGAAAATATATAAAATTCATTGTGTGCCCCTGTCCTCCAGGAATAGAGATGTTGAGATTTCTACGGAATACTTTGGAAAAGTCTCATTTTCCTGAGTTTTTCATTCAAAATTCAAGAGAGCTTTCATAAGCCTTAGCAAGTGAAATCATTATCATAATAAGAGCTAGCATTTATATGACATTTTAAAGTTTGCAAAATACTTCGCACAGGTTGTATTATATGGGTTGTACAACAACCCTGTGAGGTAGGTGCTACTATTAGCCTATTCTGGATAAGGAAACTGAGACCCAGAGAAGTTAAGTGACTTGTCCAGGGTCACACCGCTAGTGCCTGAGGCAGGATTCGAACTCAAGTCTTCCTGGTCCAACACTTTATATACTTTGCTGCCTAGCTGCCTCTGAAAGTCATTTCTATTTTAGTTAGTTCTCATTAGCTCCATGGTATAGTCTGTTGTATCTGCGTGTACTTCATCTGAGAGGCCTTTCTGTCTTGGTTTCACATGTCTTCTTTGCTTCAGTATCCACTGGCTCTTGGATATATCTGTTTTCATGGAAGGTCCTCGCTTGGGCTATCATATCCAACAATTATTTAGTTTCCTTCAGCCATCTTCCATTACCTGTTCATGCATGCCCTCACCTGTTCTTGACCTCATTGGCCCACTCAGAGAAAGTTCTGAGTTAACAGCCAAGATCTAAGAGCTTTTATACCTTCTCAAGAGTAATCAAGGTATTTATTTCTGGTTAAGCATACACATGTAACATGTTGTATGTCAGAACAGAACTGCTTATCTTAAGAAAGCAAGCTCAAAGATCCTCCAGTAGTGTAAGCGAGAAAGGATGGAATACATAGTAATCTCGAAGATCCTCATATGAGAAATATTGACAAGTCAACCCCAAGCCTGTGAAGATTTCCCTGGTTGGAATGGGGGCTTGAGAACAATTTGTTCCAATGGCTATGATGGCAGCTGAAACAGGAGCTATGGAGTGCTTAGATCTTGGTCAGACATCGAAGGTGCCAAGGTCATCCTTCATCATAGCCAGTCTTCCTGACTGTTTTGTCACAGGACATCAATGACTATGGAAGAGAGTGAGGCTGGTGACTTTGTGAAACTCTGCCTCACTTAAATCCAATTCATGTGAAAGTTAAGACATGACATCGTTGGTCCTCTTCTAAAATGGACCAACAACAACAGACAAATGGCTTCAGTTTCTAGGTGTTATAGTCTTAGAACAAACTCTTTGGGGTTCTTATTTATCACTCTCTACTTCTCTACTAACAAATAACAACTGGAGGCCTTAGTTTTCTAAGCTTCCATGGTGCATTTTTTAAAAGCTTGACATGATCGTAGAACTTAGGGCTGGAAGGTAACTCAAGAGTTTATCCCGGATCACACAGTTAGTAAGAGTCTAAGGTGGGATTTGAACCCAAGGTTTCCTGACTCCAAGTCCACTGCCTTATTCACTACTTTCTGCTGCTTCTCACAACAGCCTTTTGGGAACTAAAGTATTAGAGTCCAAATATTATGATTCCATTGTCATTGGTGATAAAAATAGATTGCTATAGAAACATTGACAAATTTGTTTCACTTAACATCTAGTTGCTGTCTTTCTGCTGATTTCATCCATGAATATTCTTGGGATCATGTAGCTCAAGCTTTCTACAGACTTATTTTTGTTGATTTCTGCAGTTTTATCATGTGATTTTATTACTAAATCTTCAGTAATCCTTCCCTGTAGTTTTTTGTTTGTTTGTTTTAACAAATGAGTTTGCATTCTAGAGTAGTATTGCTCTTGCTTGCCAGGACTCTCAGTTGGCAGGGAGACCAATTATTTGTTTTTTTCCAGGCTCTTTTGGCCTTTTAATTTTAGTATCTACTTGCCATGGGTTAAGCTTTTCTAGGAAATCATGATAACTAAGATCAGTTTCATTTTCCATTTTTCAGCGTTGACAGCTCATTTGAATATATCAGGTTGAAAGTATTGACACTGTGGTACTTTCATTTGCTGTCCACTCTCCCACACAGAGGAACATTCCTTGCAACAAAGATTAAACAAGGGGAGGGGGGGGACTCCAAGTCTGACAGTGTGCATCGTGTTTCATCCAACTTGTTTCACATTTCTGCAAAAGGAAGGAAAAACATGTTCTCTCCTCTTTTAACACAGCGAAATCAACATGTATCAACCCAACATTCAGAGGGTTTTTTGGGGAAGGGTACTGATTTTTTGTTTGTTTCCATTTACATTGTTACAGTCAGCTTGCATGTAATTTTCCTCTTTCCTTTTACTTCAACTTTGTATCAGTTCATTAAAGTCTTTCCCTCGGTCAATAAACGTTTATTAAGGGCCGCTATACGCCCGGCACTGTGCTAAGCTTAGTTGTTCCATTCTTCTTGGTATTGTTCACATTCATCACATTTTAAGGCTCGGTAATATTCCATTCCATTCATTCATTACATAAATTCCACTATACATACCACAGTTTATTTAGCTAGCCCCCAGCCAGTGGGTGTGTACTTGTTTTTTAATTTCTTTGCTGCTACAAAAAATACTACTATAAATATTTGGCTGCATAAGGGTTCATCTTTCTTCAATCCTCCTGGAAGTGGGATCTGTGGAAGGAAGGATAGATATACGCACACTTTCTTTGCATAATTACAAATTGCTTTTCAGAATATTTTAATTCAATCACACCTCCATCAACTGTTCCCACCTTCTAATAACTTTCCCAGTCTGCTGGAGGTGACATGAAACCTCAAAGTTGGTTTGATATGCATTTGCTTCAAATTCTTTTCTTAAAATGTTTCCTGTAGGTTACTAGCCAAAGATTGCCAAAAAATGATGTGACAGAGGGTAGCACTACTCTCATATTGCAGCTGAGACCCAAAGGGTTAATAAGTTTCTCACCCAACATAACACATCGAGTGAGTAACAGAGGAAGAATTAAAACCCAGCTCTCTTTCGGCTTACTCCAATGTGCTCTCCACTTCTGATGTTATATGGTCTTATACTCTGCCTCAGGGAAAATTTCTTGATTATATGCCTGGAGTAAAACCCCCGTAAAGAATTCTACACTGATTCCATTCTACACTGATTTGTTGATCTAAACCATGAATTCAATATTGGATCATACATTTTTGTAGTTCAGTCCTGTCCAACTCTTCATGACCCTATTTGAGGTTTCCTTGGCAACGATAATACAATATTTTGCCATTTCTCTAGCTCATTTTACAAATGAGGAAACTGAGACAAATAGGGTTAAGTGATTTGCCTAGGGTCACACAGCTACTGAGTGTCTGAGGCCTCATTTGAACTCAGGTCCTCCCTGACGCCAGGCTTGGCACTCTATCCACTGTACCACCCAGTTCTTAACCTTCCCTGGGCTATTCCTTTACTATTACTGCAATCAGATCCATTTCTCACTCCAATCTCTCTGCTCCAGGCATTTTCACAGGCTATTCCCCAAGTCTGCAATGTTCTTCCTCCTCATTTCCACCTCCCGGATTCCTTCAAGTCTCAATTCCATTAAAATCTTACCTACTACAGAAAGTCTTTCCTAAACTTTCTTAATTCTGGTGTCTTCCATGTTGATTATTTCCTATTTATCCTGTATGTAGCTTGTTTATATATAGTTTACATATTGCCTCCCCCGTTAGACTATAAATTTTTCTGAGGCAGGCGTTGCCTTTTTTAAAAATTTCCTGTATTTATGCTGGCACATAATAGCTGCTAACTGTTTATTGACTGAGATTCCATCCATCTATGAGGTTGCTTTAAAATGGCTGGAAAAGTTGTTTTGTATTTGGAAGGTCTCTCTGTTAGTTTTTTTCCTATTTATCCTATACATAACTTCTTTGTATATATTTGTTTTCATGTTGTCTCCCTAATTAGATTGTGGGCTCCTCAGGGGCAGGGGCTGTCTTTTGCTTCTTTTTGTATCCCTAGCACTTGACACAGTGTCTGACACATAGTAGGCACTTAATAAATGTGTATTGATTGACTGACTGACTAAAAAAGAAAAGGCTGTAAAAATGACCGATTCTACTACACCAAATGAAGATTAGAAGCAGCCAGTTGACCAAGGTTAATGCCTTTTAAAGTGGCAGTTTCTTTAATTTTCAAAAAGAACGGTGCCAGAGCGTCAAACATTAGCCTCTTTTTTCCCCTTTTTCTTTTTGACCATTAAGATTAGTATGTTTGAATGTTGTGGTGAATTTTTCTTTTCCTTTTTTTAAAAATTAATTTATTTTGATTTATCAATAATCACTTCCATAAGCTTTTGAGTTTTAACTTTTTCTCCCCCTCCTTCCCCGCCTCCTTCCCCAAGATAGCGAGCAATCTGATATAGGCTATACATATACATTCTTATTAAACATATTTTCACACTAATGTTGTAAGGAAGAATTAGAACCACATAGGAGGAGCCACAAGAGAAAAGAAAACAAAACAAAACAGAAGGAAAAAAATAGCAAATGGTGTATTTTGATCTGCATTCAAACTCCATAGTTCTTTCTTTGGGTGTGGATAGCATTTTCCATCATGAAACTCATGATGTCTTAGACCCTTGCATTGCTGAGAAGGACTAAGTCTATCAATGTTAGTCATCACACAATGTGGCTGTTACAAGTGGCCTCAGACACTTGACATTTACTAGCTGTGGGACCTGGGCAAGTCACTTCACCCCACTGCCTGGAAAAAAAAATCATTACTAAATATATTCTCCAATGTTACATATGAGTATGTTCTTTGGCTTCAATTGACTTAAAAAAACATGGATTGTGCTTTGGTCCAAGGTTTCCTGGAATTGCAAATACAGAACAATGAATTTTTGCAGCAATTAGAATAAATAGGTCAGAAACTTTCCTCACATCTAAAATACTTTAGAGGTGGATAGGAGCGAGAGGTTAAGGAGATTCTTGCCAAGATTTGGGAGAAAAACTGACATGATATTCCCAGAGTAAAATTATGTATGTATACACACCTATGTGTGTGTGTGAGCCCCATTAATTGCTAAGTGTGGCTTATATAAATGTAGAGTGGTAAAGGGTTTCTTGTTGTTTGAGGATACATTGAGCTCAAAACTTCCCAAATACAAATTCATATCTAAACTTGCCCTTAATACAGTTACATTTAAATTCCAGGGCCCCCAGCATTATTTTCCAAAGTAGGGCCCTTTCAATCCATTACCCATCACCTGAGACCTGTCAACCTCCTGAATATTAGTCAATAAACTGTCCCTTCCCTTAACCATGACTGCATTATGAGATGCTTGAATTCTTAAGACCTTAACTGGTTGGTAGTTTCGATTTTCCATGGCAAGACTCACGAAGAGAGAAGTTGGACAGTAGAAGGTGTCTAAAGGGGTGAGGTTTTCAGATTTAATTCCCATATGGTACCAATAGCTTTCATTCAAAGGCAATGAGGTTACAACTATTGCATATCAGCCTCATTGCCTTGTCTCTCCCTAGTAATCTGAATTACTTGGTGTACACCAGTCCCCAAATCTCCCTGTCCTCAGATGTCTGAGTCTCTTTTTCTTAATGATGTACCAAGCAGTGCTATGGAAAGAGCTTCTGGGCTTAAACATTTGCAGTGATATGTACTTGTTGAGAAACCTTAAGCAAATTATTTAAATTTTTGATCATCTTCTATATAGAGGGAACATTTGTACTACTTGTCTCACAGGGTTGTTGGCAAGGTTCAGATGTTTGAATCCACAAAACACTGCAAGTGAACAATTATTTTTGTCTATAAAGTTTTAAGGAAGCTGGGTGGCACAGTAGTGGATAGAGCACCAGGACTAGAGTCAGAAAGACTTGAGCTCAAATTTAGCCTCAGATACACTTACTAGCTGTGCGACTCAGTGCAAGTCACGTCACCCTGTTTGCCTCAAATTCCTCATTTGTAAGATGAGCTACAGAAGAAAGTGGTAAACCACTCCAGCATTTTGTCAAGAAAACCCCAAACAGGGTCACAGAGAATCAGACACAACTGAAATGACCTAACAACAAAAAAGTTTTAATGACCTTTCTTTTATCTATGTCTGATCTAATTATTGTCCAACAAAGCATTTACAATTAACTTTTGATTCAACCTTTCAGATTATTACTGATAGTAAAGCTAAAACTTCTCCACCTTCCATCTGTCCTTGATAGGTTGATAAGTTTCTGGTGGTTGGCACAACGTGTAAGACATTGAACTGGAGAATCCTGAATATTCCTGCATTTATTTCATGGTAGTTTGTGTCATTTTGAGGTGCCCACCTCAATAGACACCCAAATCAATGAAACAAGTAGCATATGTTCTATTCCAGGCATTGTGGCAAGACTTGGGGATACATAGACTGAAAACAAAACAAAACAAAAACAAACAAAAAAATAAAACAACTCCATGGCCTTTCAAGAAGACAACATTCTATTGCTGAAACATCTTCAAATATTTATAATGAAAGAAAAGTCACTTCAGAATGGTTTAAGAACTTCAGTATGAAACTAAAAGTCATTTGAGTCACATGACAACACAAATGCTTTTGGGTAATTTGTGTCGGAGTCAAAACTTTTGTTCACAAAAATAGGTGTCATCTAGATAGTACCTAGAGACCCTTTTAGGTGGAGCATATAAAACAATCTCCTATCTGTTCTTTCCCAGTGCTCCAAATCACGCTTGCTAGCTCTATGCAAATGACTTAACTGTTCTTTACCTGTTTCCCTACCTATAAGAGGAGGAAGACAAGACTGGAATGGACTTTTAAGGTCCTTTCCAAGTCTAATTTTATGATCCTTTAAGCTTCTAGGCCTGGAAATTTCCCTTTTCACCCCCTTGCAGGTTGAAATCCTTTAATTTTCAAGACCCAATTAAGACACCACTGCCTTCCCTCGGATCAATCCTTTGCATTTATCTCCTTCATATTTGGCTATCTGTGTATACACTTTCTCTCCCAACTAAACTGTCAAACCCAAGAAATCAAAGGCTGTCATATGTATTCCATTCAATAAGAATTTAAGTGCCCACTGCATCCTAGGCCCTGGGTTATGTGCTAGATATAACAAAAAATTTTAACAACCCAATGCTCTGATAAAATTTAAAATTCTATAGGGGGAAATAGCCTCATCAGATAGATACAAAGTAACAAAATAAAAGATGAATACAAAGTAACATTCTAGTTGTACTCAGAGACTCAAAAAAGGCCTCTTGCAAGAGGTGGAACTTGAGATGACCCTTGGTGAAAGCCAAGGATTCTAAGATACAAAAGGGGGAGAATTTCAGGTACAGGGCAGTCTGAAAAGCCTGAAGATGGGAAATGAATCATGTAGAGAGCATTAAGTAGGCTGGAGCAGAATATTCAAGGGGCAATAAGTTATAATCAACCCAGATAGTCAGAAACTATAGTATGAAGAGCTTTAAAGGCCAAATAGGAGTTTGTGGTTTACCTTAAACATGGTAGCTGAAACTTCTTGAGCAGGAAAGCAATATGGCCAGAACTTTGAATGGAGCTCTATGGAGGATGGATTGGAGAATCTAGATGATGAATGGACCAGAGACTATTCCAATAGAAAGGTAAAAGGGTTTAAAATAAGGTGGTTTGGGCTTGAGTAGAAAAGAGCAAAAAATCTATACCACGTGCTCAGCTTACTCCCTGGCACACAATGAGCATTTAATAAATGCCCAAAGGGCTATAAAACCACACACCCTTTGACACAGCAGTATCACTTCTAAGGTCTATATCCCCAAAGACATCATAGAAAAAAAGGGAGAACCCACATGTACAAAAATACTTATAGCAGCTTTTTGTGGTGGCCTAAGAATTGGAAATTGAGGGGATGCCCATCAATTGGGGAATGGCTGAACAAGTTGTGGTATATAAATGTAATGGCATACTATTGTAGTATATGAAATGATGAGCAGGCAGACCAGAAAAACGTGGAAAGACTTGTATGGTCTGATACCGAGTGAAGTGAGCAGAACCAGTCCACAGTAACAGCCAACATTGTGCTAGGATCAACTTTGACAGACTTAGCTCCTCTCAGACAGGCAACTCCAAAAGACTTATGATGGAAAATACTATCCACATCCAGAGAAAGACCTTTGGAATCTGAATGTAGATGAAACCATACTTCTTGCTCTTTTCTTTTGTTGCTTTGTTTAGTTTCTTCCTTCTTGTGGTTCTTCCCATTAGTTCTAATTCTTATTTACATCATGACTAATGTGAAAACATTAAGAATGGATAAGTAAAGTCTATGTCAGATTGCATGTTGTCTTGCTTTAAAACTCTTAGGTTAGCAAATGTTGAAAACTAAGAATTATAAAAAGAAAGTTTCACCCTGAAACTTTCACAACCCTAAAACACAAGAGCACCCATCTGACAGGAAAGATTCTAGAACATATCAAAATTTTAAGAGGCAGTTCCAAGTTGATGAAGCTACATGTGAAAGTCCTTTTTTTCTGAAACTATGGTAAAGCCATACTCATTTCCTCTAACATCTGCTAGTGCCTCAATCCTAAACTAGCTGGCTGCCAAAGATACTTTGCAATGTCTTAAAATTAGGTAGGTTTCAATTGAAGGAAAAACCACAATGAATACAAATAGCAGAGGCTAAAAACTTCAAATTAAGTCAGCAGGGGAAAAAGGACAGCAACATTGAATCAAGATTCATTTTAATTTCTGAAGATACTGATATTAATAATCCATTTTAATTATACCATCCCGATACAAGTAACATTTCTTGTACCATATTAAATTGTCAATGTTTTATAACTAATCCCTAGTTAAGGTGAAACATCAAAAACAGTAAACATCCAATCATCAAAAACTAACGGCCGACACCTAACAAAATGCTAGTCACTAGTAAAATACAAAAAAGCTTTCAGAGTTCACAAATGTTATTTAACAGCAATATAAGTGATTCAAGTAGAATGCTGTTTTAAAGTTATTCCAACAACAAGCATGGGTGCATGTTGTACTTTGTAATTGTTTGCTTTGAATCTTTACTTTGTAAAATCACTAACATTTTATCACTAGACAATTATGGGGTTGCTGATTAAATTGGCATTTAAATATTAAAACAGGGAAAATAAAAGCAATAATCCCATATACTGCTTCGTCAAAATAAGTCCTTAATTTAAGTGAGTCATCCACTCATCCTCCACTAGTTTTTGCATTTTTAAAAGAGTAGTTTTCCTTAAGGGTTATCATTGTTTATAAGCCTGAACTTTTGTTTTCCTTAACATTCTTAGAATGTCTACTCCTGAACATTTTGATCTTTAAGGCACTACACAATGAAGTTCCCTTTAAAACAAATTAACAGAAGTGATTTAGGGATGGCTAAGATCTTTTAAATTCTCTTTTCTACTTTGGTTTATAAAGTAGTGGTAATTTGCTATTTAAGGGCCTAAAGCAAATTACATTCAAGTACATTTTCCTAAAAATCCAATGTTTGTAATAGTAATAGTAATTCTTTAAAAAAAAAAAAAGGAATCATGTCAAAAAATTCAGGTGTTTATTTAGAAAGTAGAAAAGTACATGGGATTCAAGGGGGAAGATTTAAAGAAAATTTTAACCTACAAACCTCCCAAATCCTTTTTCAAGTTACAAGTATTAGTAAGATGGGCATTAACATTGTAATTATACAATTACAGCAGAGCTTACACATGCTTAACATACATAATTACATTTAAAATAAGTTAAATAACTTTAAAAATATGTTCTATAATTTAATTGGCCTTTAAATGTTTTCCCTTTGGGAAACATCAGCTGAACTTAGGCTTTTTCTATCCAAGTGGTTAATTCTGAGTATTCCCCCCCCCTCCGCCCCCCCTTTAATGAGTTACTTTAAAAACTAGAGTTGTTGCAATGTTCAAAAGTTGTTTTTCTGAAGTGGAATCCAATAATCTTTGCATATCTATTATTGTTCAGAGTTAATGGTAGTGCAGGGAAAGGACTGGATACTTCACTATAAATATAAACTGGAAATATTATGAAGAGAAAGAAATCAAAGTTTAAGGAATAAAAGAAGGTTCAAATAATTTTGAATACAAACAATACCATCTATAATGAAACAGAAAAACATGGAAATTTGAGAGCTATAGTTCTGAACTATTTAAAATTCAAAAACCCTTAGAATTCAGGGCATGAAAATAAATATAAAATGGAAAACAGTGCAACAATGACCCTAATCAGAAACTTCCTTTTAATAAATAATCCCAAATAAAATGAAGTTTCACAAAATCTCATCTTTAACAAAATATATTACGCTACACATGTCAAAACACAAATTCTACCGTTTCTTCCTTTTAGGGCATTAGACTGCCAAAGCTTCACACAATGCACATTTTATTTCTCCATGGCATCCAGGTCTAACAGCAGTTAGTTGGAAGTGAGAAGTATTACAGAGAATCTGTAGCCACTAGAATGACCTCTAGTCTCATCTGCAGTAAATGACTTAGAGCTAAACCAGTCAGTTTTTACTTATAAACATATATTTCCATCATAAAAAAAACCTTAAGATCCTGTTATGCTCTCTGCTTTTACTGTAGTGTGTTTCATGAAGCTTTTGTATAGTTCAACATTAAAAAAATCTTGATTTTTAAAAGAATCTTTTTGGTACTGCTACATGATGGGTTTAATGTAACATTAAGCATAAAATGGCAACTACTTTGTATTGTATAAACTAATTCACAACTATCGGAAAAATTCTTAATCTAAGCAAATACAAGGCTGCAGCAATGATAAAGAGTACTGGAATACAAGGGAAAAAATAAACAAGTAAATAAAATGACTTTTGATCAGTGGCCATTCATTATTTTGCTTTCTGGCATATGGAAGAAATTATCTTCTTTGAGTTTCAAATGTTCTGGTAAATCCAGCTGTCGCTTAGCTTCTTCAATATCATCCTGAATTGCTGAAATAAGGGCATCTGTGAGGGCAGGAGATAAAAAGAATGTAAGCCATATACTTTGAAACAATCTGTATAAATTCACCACAGAATGAAAAATTTATGAAGAAACGATCATGATTTTGTTATAAATTTACATTCCTTGATTTGTCAGTAAGATTTAATTTACTTTAAAAACAAATTTGAGATGAGATTACCCTTGATCCTACTGCCACCACCAACACAAGCCCTAATCACATTATCCTTGTATTAATGAATATATCTTTCATATAGTGAAAAAAGATTCAGGAAGCATCTGGAATCAGGACCTGGGGCTTTAGTTCCAACTTTGCCACTTACTAGTAACATGAACTTGGGAAAATCATTTAACCTCTAAAAGGCTGTTTTCTCATCTATAAAATGGGGACAATACTTACAAATGTTAGTTTTGTGTACTACTATAGTTGTCTTCTAACTGTTCTCCTAAGTCTTGATTCATATTGTGTAGAATATATATATATATATATATATATATATATATATATATATAAAATGGCCATTTTTCTTCTTCAGAATCAACTGTGGCTCACGTGCAAATGCAAGTAGCCACTGGAGTAGGTCTTTTGTTGTGTAATTAAATGATGTAAAATAACCATGTTATATGGTTATTCTCTTGATGTACCAAATATTGTTAAAGTATTAACTAATAGGCATCAAATTGTCTCTAACTTGTTATTTTATAAAAAGAAATCTAAGAGTAAGATCTTATTACTTCATTCTTATGAAGGAATTCCTCTTAAGAGGAATAAAATGAAATTAATATTTAAGAAAAACTTACCAATTGAACTAAAGTTTCTCTCTGGTCTGATGTAGCCAGTGATGACTATACTAAGGATTTCCCCATAGAAGTCCTCTTTGAAGGTATGTATAATGTGAGTTTCCTATAAAGTAAAAATATTAGAGATCATTAATCCTAAAAGGGCAATAGAATCTGTACTTTGTGAACATAATTTAAATTGATTAAAATTTGAGTCTCTTCCTCCCACTCCATAACACTAAAAAAAAATAAAAGAAAACCCTAGAAATAAGTTATGTATAGTTAAAAAAAAAACCTGCTTTGGCAACGTCCAAAAATTGTCTCATTCTGTACCACAAGTTCCTAACTTCTTTGTTAGGAGATTGTAGGTATACTTTAACACTGGTCCCATGAAATGATGTTAGGCATTTGCACTGATCAGTTCTTAAGCCTTCCAAAGTTGTTTGGTTTTACATTCTTATGGTACAAAATATTATGGTATAAATATTCCACTGCATTCCCTTACTAAAATTTGTTCAACCATTTCCCTAACTTACAGGCACCCTCTTAAATTTCTAATTTTTTTTACTACTACAAAAAAGCAATCTTTGATTTCTTTGGGGTATCGATTTAGAAGCAGTATTACTGGGTCATACGCACAGAATTTAATTTAGGGGGCACAGTTCCAAACTGCTTTCCAGAAGGGCTGTACCAATTCACAGCTCTACCAAAATCAATGTGTCTTCCTGCAGCCCCTCCAGTACACCATTTTCCTCTTTTGTCAACTTTACCAATCTGATGAGTGCAAAGTAAAGCTCCAGTTACAATAATTTGAATCTAATTAATGGTGACTTGGAGTATTTTTTTGATGCAAGCTATCGATAGCTTGAATTTCATTCTTTAAAAACTGAAAAGTATCTCTGCCTATGAACCCTATAATAAATGTCTTCTGGGGGAAAATGAAAAATACTTAAATTTCCCTCCCAAGCCTTCTATATTATTCTCAGTAAAATACTTATTTCCTTAACAATATTAGAAACATGAAACCTTAGGAAAATATTAGATGAATAAGGAAACTGGCTTTCCTCCTTTTTTTTATGCAAACAAGATATTCAGAAATATACAGTGTAATAAAATGAAAATAAAATCCTTACCACAGATTTTTTAGTATTCTTGTAGTATGGGTTCCATCCTATGCTTAAAACCATCTTATGGACATCTCCATTTCCAACAGAGGCCCAACCATAGTAAATTCCGGTAGAGAAATCACATGGAAGATTATCTACTACTTGCTCTGGAAAGTTAGCTGAAAAATAAAACCATGATTTGAATGTTAATTTGGGAAGAGTTCTACATTAAATATTCATACCAGCCTTGCAAATACAAAGAAAAAGACAGACAACCAATATTGATGTGATTGCACAGTGCCTGGCACATAGTAGGCACTGTCAATGCTCATTCCCTCCCCTCTTCCTTCCTTTAGATTGTTAATTATCACAGATAGATGCCAAGTAATTCCTACAAACAGGTCAGAGGCAGACTGTTTCTGTTATTAGAGGGATCAACAGAACAGGTCCACTCTACTACCTGTTTTTGAAAAGCCCTTATGTCTTTCCACACACAAAAGCAGCAGTGCTCAGTACTTTTCCATTTCTCTTTGGCCCTGGCAAAGATGTGCTGGTCTTCCCCAGCCATGAATTTACTTCTTTTAGAAATACAACTTCCAAGTTATCTGACTTATCATTGCTAGTAGATCTTAAAGCAGGCATTAGGGAATTTCTAGAAAAGGAGTTAGATCCCCTTCCAAATCATTGCTAGCCCTCCCCCACTTCCAGATCTCAGGGCTCCTCCTAACTTGATGTGTCAGTTATCCAAACTTGAGTTGGTGGGTATTCAACCTCACCCCCCAGTTACATTAACAATCTAAAATAGGTCCTCTTAGCTCTATTCTACTACATTCTTTAGCATAATCTTTCAAAGAAGGCTAACTTTCATTTATAATATTATTGCTATGACACTAACTACAATGCTCTCTTTCATTAGAGCTGTGTTTTCAGGAACTAATCAATAAGAGAATTTGAGCTATCAGGATTTTAAGACTATTCCACCAATCAAGATTTCAAGCTGTCACAGAAAGTTTACATTCCACTATAACAATGTTGCTACAGACAAAACAGCTCTTCCTTCTTCCAATTATCCTTAGTTCCCCCCAAATTCTGTTCCAACTCAAGTCAATTTTCTATGGCCAACCTGGTGTTGAACTTCTGTCCAACCTTAGAGAAGCCAAGGGTCAATTTTACAACATGATGAATATAAGTTACTTGATAGCCAGGCCTTTTTATTTTTACTTTGTATACCCAGTATCTCAAACACCCTTAATAAATATTTAATAAGAAAGGACTTCAGTGGACTGCAAAGATTAGCATTAAAATTAAGTTAATCATGGGAGAGTCATGCATGAAAGATTTAGAAGCATTTTTGGTTGTTAAAGTCGTAGCTGAATGTACCACGTGTAATGAATTCCTCCAATAATAAATTATTGTCTAATTGTAGAAGTTTTGATATTTAAAAATGAGTTTCAGTTTGTTTTGACTATTCTCTATGACTTCTCCTTTGTATATCAAGCTAAAAACTACTAAAAATTCTATGAAGCTTACTGTGCTGAAGAAATTACTTTCACTAGTGTTTTTTCCTTGTTTCATAAATATTAATGAACAAGACATGTTCCTGTATTAACTGGATCTCTAGTTATTAATGTTTATATTCATAGTAAATGTGTTGTTTCATTTGATGTGAAAGAAGAAATAAATCTTACATTATAGATTTAGGTACTCTACTTCAAAAGTTACATTTACTAAGCCTACAGCTTCACAGCTAGCAGTAATGCAATCTAGTGATTTAAAGTTAGATGACTTTTAAATTACTCTATTAAGCAGGCCAAAGGTGATTTCTGGTAAACCATGGAAGTTCTGCGAGTTCTTATTAATCCTCAAGCTTAGTGTAACTAAATCAGCTCTTTTACAGACCTGAATTTCTTGCAGTTGTGGATGTAAAAGCTGTAGGGTAAACTGGCAGAGTAGGTGACCTACCAAGAGAGTAATCTTCCCATTTATTGCTCCTCTGGCTCACTTTCCTTGAGAAATAGAAAAATCTAAGGGTAGAACATTCCATGTTTCAAGTCTGAAGACTTGGGTTCACACAGTGCCACAACTTATTAACTGTGTAACCATGGCCAAATCACCTAACTTCTTAAGTTTCCTCATCAGTAAAATGGGAATAAATTTCCTTCCTCACTGGGTTGTTATGAGAATCTAAGGAAACAACATACTTGAAGTGCTCTGAAGATCTTCAAGTGCTCTATCAAGGCCAGGTATTATTCCTGCTCCTGTCTACTTAAAGTTGACCATAATATAAAATTTAAATATTTAAAATGGTAAGTTATAATTACTCAATATTTTTGAATGGTCTCAATGACATACTACTAAGTCAATGGTCCTTAACATAATGCGATTTTGAAAAACCAGACCCACAATCCAAGACAACAAGCAAAAACTGGCTAATTTTAAGATGACCTCGGGGCCAACGAGATTTTCCAACTACGGCTCACCAAGGTGAAGCTAATCTTCACCCTACAAGTGTGCAAGGTGTTTGTGAAGGTGTGTGGGTGTGGGAGGGTGGGGAAGTTACAAAGACCAAAGATTATCTCACTTGTAGAGATATTTGTTTAGAGGCCAGCCCAACCCGTTCATCAGATCCATTACCACCGAACGTAAAGGGTAACGGGGTAAAGACCCCCCAAAAGCCTGGCAGAAAGTAACAGCAGCGTGCTTGCCTCCCACAGGCAGGGCCGGGCTTTAACTTACCCGCCCTGGCAAGCACGGGCTAGTCTCGGTCAGTTTCTAACGCCCTTCCTCCGGGAAAGCGCCCGGTTTCCGTGACGCTCCGGTCAATGAGTCAGGTCAAGCCAGGGCCACGGCTGGGGGCGGGGGGGAGGCGGGTACAGCCCCCGGACCTTAAAACCCCCGACGGCTCGGAAAGACCTAGCTCCGACCGCCGATTCCTGATGCTCTAGGGCTCAGGTTCCCTGTTAGAGTGACAGGATGAGGCGGAGACGAGAGGAGGGTTCGGGCCAGTCAGTCCTTGATCCCACAAACCGGCCGGTCGGGGCCGTGAGGGATGCGCGCGCAGGGGGAGGCTCGCTCGGTGGCGGGGGGATTCCTAACCGTCTCGCCGCCCCCCATCCCAAGCGCTTACCTGTGGGGATGCCGAGCTGCTTGGAGCCGCGTCCGAAGCCCCTCACCACTTTACCCCGGCAGAAATAAGGCAGGTGTTTCATCCTGCCGCCGGCTCCGGGCTCGGGAGACGGCCCGGGCGAAGAGTCCGGAGGAGCCGCCGTGGAACTCAGGGCAACGGTCCCCCCGGGCCAGCCGGGAGCTGGGGGGAGGGGGGAAGGAGGAGGGGGAGGGCGGGAGAACCCTGAGGGCGCGAGGCGGGAGGGCGAGCAGGGGCGCGTGCGCGGCGCGAGCCCCGCCGCCAGCGGCCCCCACCCGAACGCCGCAGGACAAGGGCGCGCGACAGAACCTCCGCACGCCACTGACCCAACAGAAGCCGCAATAGCTCACCGAAGCCGGCTGAAGCGGAAATCTATGAGGGAGGAGGGCGGAGAAGAAACGGAGGGCGGGGAGGGGAGGGAGGAAGAGCGGGAAGGCGCGTTCCCATTGGGCAGCCCGCATGGCTGCCGGTTTCTCCAGGCGGGTCTCCGCTCGCTTTTTTTTCTTTACATAATGCTCTCCTCCGCCTCCCCTCCGCCTTCTTTTCTAATGGACTAGCCCAGCCGGGGCTCGGCGCATGCGCAAAGGCCCGTCCTCGCGCCCCTGCGGGTCAGAACCAGAACGAGAAGTAGCTGGTTCTAGAACCGTCGTCCTTGATTTCGTATATGTTCGCTGTTGATTATGAGGGCTGGATATTCAAATTCAGGCTTTGGAAAAACTGGTCCAAATGGTCAGTTCACCCAGCATGGCCTCCAGATGCGGCTGCTCTCCCTGCAGTGTTGGCCTAGCCTCACTTATTTCTGTGGCGATCGTGCCCATTGACCGGAGCTGATCCCACGTGCGAACACCAGGAAGTCCTTTCAGCACCCCCTCACCCTCCGCGGCTCTAGGGTCTGGCCGAAGGGTCACTAGAAGTCAGCCAGCCCATCGGTACAACTTCATATCACTCCAGGCAGAGCAGAGGCTGGCGCAGGTAGTGTCACGTGGGGGCAGAAAATTGTATTTGAACTGGAGCTGGTCCAATTTTTGGAAAATATGTGAGGTTTGAGTTAGAGCAGGCAGGCATTTGTAGGGCTCCCAAAATGGATCCAAAATAGAAAAGCAAACATTGGTAAAGAGCATTGTGGTAGATGTCAGAGTAGATTAAAAAGAAAAAGTTTAGCCAACAAGCAGTCACTAGCATGAACAAATTCACGGGCTAGTGGAGGGAAACATAATCCCAAATGAGAGATAGGTACCAGAATCTGAGATTAGTGCATTAGAGAACTACTCGCAGTACCCTATGAATCGACTCACCTCGTGCACTGAAAACAGCACAACAAAAGGGAACAACTAGAGAGAACAAAGGCAAAGATGCTTGAGCATGAATGAAGTGTGCCAGATATTAAGGGTATAGGATGCCTAGAGTAAAGTAATTTGAGATAAGACTGGAAAAGTAGGATCATGCCAGGTTATTGGGAGGGGGAGAGGGGAAGGGCTTAAATACCATGCAGAGGAGTTTAAATTATACACCAGAGCCACTAGAAATTATTTTGTTAGTAATTTGGTTGGCTGAAAAAGGTAAAGGTGCGAAAGAATTGAATTGTTAGGTTATTACCGTGTGGTCCAGGTGAGTGATACAATGAGAACAGTGTATTGGGGGAGTAGCAGTAGGAATAGAAAGAAGATCATGGATTTGAGAGATATTGTAGAGAGAAATTAAAAGGTAGAGAAATGTAGAAGTAAGGTAATTTATATAAAAATGTAGAGGTAATAGTCAGAGATAACCCAAGGCTAAAATTATGGGAGACCAGTAAACAGTGGTGCCCCAGATAGAAATTCTGAAGTCAAGAGCTGGAGAGAGGAAAACATGAACCCAGTTTTAACATTGAATTTCAGTTGCCAGTAGGGATACCCAGATAGAAGTGAGGTCAAGGCTGGAGAATAACAGATTTGGGAATCATCTGCATAGACAGTGGTTGAAGCTGTGTTTGCCAAGGGAAAAATGTTTTAAGAAAAGTGGGAGAGATTCAAGCCGATCTTTGAGGGAGCACCCTGATGCAAAATTTTTCGTGGTGCTTGCTGCTGTTTGTCCTTCGTTCTTGAAGAGCACCAGGACACCAGGAAGGTGATGCCATGACATGCAAGTGAATTGGATTTAAGTGAGGGAAGGCTGTGCAAAGTCACCAGCCTCAGTTTCTCCTCCAGAGCCATTTGGGTCCAGTGGCCAGATATCGATCAGGATAACTGGAGATGGCCCAAGATGCAGTGGAGAATGTTGGTCCTTTTGAGCTAATGTCTTTAACAGGTCTCAGTTTCTGGTCCTTACTAGCCACTGCATGAATAACTCAGCAAGGGCTACAAACAGGTAGGTACACTGCAGTTTATCTACTCAAAGACTATGACACTCTAGATGATGTTTATATGTGTCTTAAAATTCCACATCTATGTACTCTCTCATCCTGAGCTGTGTGACCCAGGGTTTGGGTAAGATAAGGTAAGGCCCATTTTTATTAAGTCATGTCCAACTGTTTTTGACCCCATGAACCATAGCATGCCATGCCCTTGTATTCCCCAAGGGCAGGCTAACAAAGCAGTTTTGGGAAAGATCTGATAAGTCAAGGGTGAATTTAAAAGATAGTTTCTTTTTCTTTCTTTTATTTTTGTTATTCTCAGAACATTTGCATTTTTAATTTTATTACATAGTTTCTTTTTAAAATTAATTTATTTTGATTTATCAACAATCAATTCCATAGGCTTTTGAGTTTTCTCCCTCTCCCCAAGACTGGCTCCCAATCTGATATAAGCTATACATATACATTCCTATTAAACATATTTTCACATTAGTGATATTGTAAGTAAGAATTAGAACCAATAGGAGTAACCACCAGAAAGAGGAAACAAAACACAAGAGAAGAAAAATAAATAGCAAGTAGTATGCTTCTATCTGCATTTAAACTCCATAGTTCTTTCTTTGGATGTGTATGGTATTTTCCATCGTGAGGCCTGTGGAGATGTCTTAAATCCTTGTATTGCTGAGAAGGGTTAAGTCTACCAATATTAGTACCTAACTGATTTTGTTATTTCCTTCTAGAGCCAAATCTGATAAGAGTAAGGTTCAAACAATGCTCATCTCCCTCTCTTCTTTCCCTCTGCTGTAATTGGTTTTTGTGCTTTTTACTATAATGTAATTTACTCTTGTCTGCCTCTTCCTTTCCTTTTCTTTCTGTACAATTTTCTTAATTGGATCAGATTAATCCACTTACTTGGATCCATTTAACCCACTTGATTAGATTTTTTTTTAATCATTACATCAAAGTCAACTTATACCTACCCCCTTTATATATACCCTTTAACATGGTATAATAACTATACCGTTCTCGAGGGTTAGAAGTGTCATCTTCCTTTGTAGGGATATAAACAGTTTACCCTTATTAATAACATGTTTTTTCTCTTTCTGTCCCATTAACATTATTATATCTCTCTTGAGTCTTGTATTTAAAGATCAAATTTTCTGTTGAGTTGTGGTCTTTTTATCAGGAAGGTTTGGAAGTCCCCAATTTTGTTGAATATCCATTTCCTCCCCTGAAAGATTGTCCTCATTTTAGCTGGGTTAAAAGATGCATTTTCAAAGAAGAAAAAGGGTGCTTAAACTATTACGATAGCCTATAGCATAGCTATTCACACCAGACCAAAGAAAACTGTCTCTCCTTTATCAGTCAATTAACATTTAGTTGGCTCCTACTTAGTACTTTGTTGGGAGAAAGAAAAGTAGGTGAGTTTCTAGAAATTCAATTTACATTTTTAATTGTATGTGTTTAGAATACAAAAGAAAAATAGAATTCAAACTGTTCAGTAGTTTGAATAGAATTGTTCAAAATCCTAGTGGGTTGTTTTTTGTTGTTGTTGTTGTTTTGGTAGATATAAAGTGATTGGGGGAATATCTGAGACATTCAGTATATTTATATAATAAGAGCAAATTTAGCATGGAATGGGGTTAGTTTCTCCCAAAAATCTACTTTTCAACAATTCTCCCTTTGGCCCTGGATTAAAATTTTTTAAATCACTGGGCCTTCTAAAGATTCACAGTACTAGAAGACAGTTATTTGTACAGACCATGATCAGTTTGACCAGGAATAGGAAAAAAATAAATGAAGAAGTCTGAATAAAACTTCTTAACACGATTGGGGGGGCCATAATCATTTCCAAAACTCATAGCCATCTTATACAACTTTCAGACCTATTGATTTAAACATTTGTAACTATTTGGCAAAATTATCCACATTCAGAGGAAGGGAACCCAGACCTCGAGAGTAGGCTCTTAAAGACACCTAAGGTGCACCCAGTCACAAGTTGAGATGTAATAGAACAATTTTACAAGGAATTAACACAGAGAACTTGAATTTAAACTTTGATTTGTGTTCCAAATCTGACACTGAGGTACTTTTCCATTAGAGTCAGGGTTCAGTAACAAATAATAGACAATAAACATAACTATATTTAGAAAGACCAAAAAAACCCCCCAAAAAACCAGGGAACAGGAATATATCTTAATGTCCATTAGGCTTCTTGATCCATTATCTTGGGATTTAGTTTTCTACTATGTGAAATGATCTGCTTCCTTGAAACATTTTCCCTTGGAATTTTTCTTTCAAAGGGATCTGTCCTAGACTGTGGTCTACAAGTTGTCTGGCTTGGTCTACTTATACTCAAAAGACATACATATCTGAATCAACATTTTGGGTCTGAAAGTATCAAGTGTCAGTTATCAACAGTACCTGAATTGAGCTTTCCAGATTTTGTAAAAGAACTACGCAGGAAAAATGAGCATGATTTTTCGGGGGAGGAGATGGATATTCAACAAAATAGGGGACTTCTAAACCTTCCTGAAAAAAAGACCAGAGCTCAATGGAAAATTTGATCTTCAAATACAATACTCAAGAGAGACATAAAAAAGGTAAATGGGACAGAAAGAAACAACAACATGTTATTAATAAGGGCAAACTGTTTACATCCCTACAAGGGAAGATGACACTTGTAACTCTTGAGAACTGTATTGTTATTACACCACGTTAAAGGGGTATACATAGAGGGGGGTGGGTATAAATTGACTTTGATAAAAAAAAATCTTATCAAGTGGGTTAAATGGATCCAAGTAAGTGGATTAATCTGATCTAACTAAGAAAATGTACTGAGAGAAAGGGAAAGGAGGAGATAGACAAAGGTAAATTACTGTATAGGAAAAGGCACAAACACCTATTACAGTAGAGGGAAAGAAGGGAGGGAGATGAGCATTGTTTGAACCTTACTCTCGGATTTGAAAGGGAATAACATAATCAGGTATAGAAATCTAACTTGCCATACACTCAGTAGGAGGGAAAAGGGAAAGAAAAGGGAGGGGGCCGATAGAAGGGAAGCGGGACTGAGGGAGGCAGTGGTCAAAAGCAAAACACTAGTGAGGAGGGAAAGGGAGAAAGGAGAAAGAAATGCATAAGGGGGGGGAATAAGATGGAGAAAAAGACAGTAATAACTGTGAATATGAATAACATGAACTCTCCCCTAAAACTGAAGCAGGTAGCAGAATGGATTAAAAACCATAATCCTGCAATGTGGTGTTTACAGGAAACACATTTGAAACAGACCTATAGATCTTATCAAAAGAGATAAGGAAGGAAAGTACATCCTGCTAAAAGACACCATAGGCAAGGATGTTACTACACATATATGCATCAAATGGTATAGCATCCAAATTCTTAAAGAAGAAGTTCAGGAAGTTACAGGAAGAAATAGCAAAACTATACTAGTGGAGGATCTCAACCTTCCCCTCTCTGAACTAGATAAATCTAACCACAAAATAAACAAGAAGTTAAGGAGGTGAATAGAATAGTAGAAAAGTTAGGTATGATAGACCTCTGGAGAAAATTGAATGGCAATAGAAAGGAATACGCTTTTTTCTTGGCAGTACATGGTACGTACACAAGAACTGACCATGTACTAGGGCATAAAAACCACACAATCCAGTGCAGAGAGGCAGAAATATCAAATGCATCCTTTTCAGATCATGATGCAATAAAAATTATATGTAATAAAGGGCCATGGAAAGATGGACTAAAAAATAATTGAAAACTGAATAATCCCTAAAAAATGAATAGGTCAAACAACAAATCATAGAAACAATAACTTCATTCAAGAGAATGACAGTAATGAGACAACATACCAAAACTTATGGGAAGCAGCAAAAGCAGTTCTTGGGAGAAGTTTTATATCTCTAAATGCTTACGTGAATAAAATAGAAAAAGAGGAGATCAATTGTTAGGGATCTGTAAGGATGTAGAGGGCCACAGACAGTTCACGAGATCTCACTGAAGGGCTGAGGCCCCTCTCGGGTGCTCTTCTGTGTGCAAATTGCCTGGTTCGGTGCTCCATCCTATGCATCTCTAACTTCCCTAGTTGCTCATTAGTCATTAACAGTGTATTTGTGATTGGTAGTAGGTAAGTGCACGGACTGTGCGCATACTGTCCTTGAGCACAGCACGTCATTGTAACTCATGAAAAAGTGCCTGTTATTTTACTATATAAGTAAGTGCTTTGCTAAAAATAAAGAGTTGCTGCCATCCTTTCTCCTGCCTCATCAATGTGTGCTCAGAGTGAAAGATCAAGCTGGTCTTGATTCTTCAGGTGATTGGGAAACCCTAGGTCCTAGGTAGGCTCTGTAGCCAAGTGAAAAGGTCGCGACAAACTGGCGCCCAACATGGGGCATGCACTGCTGCCATCAAGCTGCATTGAACATACGGAGAGTGAGACAGCTGCAGGAAATAGTCGGGATGCGTCTGGACCAAGAAGACGCGACACCCACATCAAGACACCGAGGTCTGTTGGAGCCAGGCAGCCTCTTAGAAAGAGGTCTCCGACTCGTATCCCATTGCAAGATATGGAGTGGTAAGAGAATTTCTTATCATGGGGCAAAATCTAGGTAAACTCTCAGATAAGGAACAGAATGTTCGGGTAATATATAAAGTGATTAAGGAACAGGGGCGCTTGGTAACTCCTAAGAAAATAAGAGAGTTTGTAGACATTATTGATATAACATCTCCATGGCTTCCAAGGGAAGGGAGTTTTGACTTAGAACAATGGAAGATAGTGGGGGAACAATGGACAGAATTTTGTAATAGCAAAGGCCCAAAATCAGTTCCTCTGGGTACTTTCACTATCTGTAATCTTATAAAAATGGGCTTGCAAGCAGATACACAGGGTGAGAAGAGAAAATTCCCTGCCTGTACTCAAACAACTTCCTTGTTGTGCTCACCTAACAATAGTAGAGCAGGCTCTCCTGAGGGAGAGAGCAGACCTAAGACTTATAGGTTATATCCTGACTTAGCTGAATTAAAAATGGAACAGGCAGAGGAATGGCCAGAACCCCTTCCCCCATGGGATGATATTAGCTGCACAAAAAATGAGGAAGTTTTGGGAGCCGTGGGAAAAGAGGAAGCTCCCCCAGTGAGGCATGAGGGAGTTGGTCAGCAGGATAGAAAAAAGGAAGAAAGAAATTCAAGTTTGGCTAGACAGTCATCTAGGGTCAAACATTGTCCTTACAATTAGAACTATCTCCTCTGCAAAAGGCAATTCAGACAAGTAAAGGAGAGGATTTAAAGGAGTTGGGATCCTTACAATTTTATCCAGTTATTGAGGAAAATGATCCAAACAACCCTGGTCAGGTGAGAAGGAGACATGAACCTTTGGATTTGAGTTTGATTAAGGATTTAAAAAAATCTTGCACTCTGGCTATACTTCAGCTTATACACTGTTAAACCTGGAGAGCATTTCATATAGTATATTGACACCTAATGATTGGAAAGCTATTGCAAGGGCTGTGTTAGCACCAGGAGAAGCAGTTTTTCGGCTGGCAGAATTCTCTGAACAATGTAGACAGATGGCACTCCGGATTGCTCCTGGTCAAGCACAGACTATGTCTAAAGTATGTTTTAATTGTGGGAAACAGGGACACTTTAAAAGGGTGTGTTGCTCAAGAGTACAAAAACCACGACAGGGATTTGACCATCCCAATACCCCTTGTCCGAGATGTGGTAAATCAGGTCATTGGGCTTCAGAATGCAGAAATCAGGGAAACAGGAGCAGGGGGCCTCCCTCACGGCCCCCCGAGACAGCAACAGTGGGGAATGATGAGTACGGAAAACAACCCAGAAGATCAGGGAACAAATCAGGGAACAGAATGAAGAAACAAGTATGCTGCCTTGTTAGCCATGAGACCCCCTCCTTCATAGATATAATTATCATCAGAAGTGCTGGCAATTATAAGTTGCCTGCTCATTCCTGTTGTGAAGTACCAATATTTCCTACACCTTTTATAAAACCAGGCCCATTTGCTTTAATCATTTCCCCACCAACTACAATGTATACACAATTCCACACACAGTGGTTTTCGATGACATATTAAAACATGTGCCTATTGTTAACACCAATGATGAGGACGCATTTATAGAAGAAGGCCAATGGGTTGCACAGGGTATAATTTTTCATAGTCACATTGGACAGTCCATGGCAACCCCCTACAACAGGTAATACTGAGGCATTATTTATAACCACTATTTCTCAGGAACGGCCTATGTGCACCATATTCCTTAATGGCTTACCTTTTACAGGGTTGTTAGATACAGGTGCAGATAAAACAGTTATCCCACAACGTTGTTGGCCACCCCATTGGCAGAAACAACTTGCCTATCAACAATTAACAAGTATAGGAGGAAGACAAGAAACAGAAATTTCTTCTCTACCCATCCACTGGGATAAAGAAGATAAGTCAGGGATTATATATCCTTATATAGTCAGTGGTTTGCCTGTTATTCATTGGGGAAGAGATGTATTAACTCAATTAGGTGTGACATTAGCAACAAATTTATAGCCAAGGCTACTGTTGAGGCAGAGTGCACCCCAATAGCACCAATAAAAATGAAATGGAAATCAAATGATCCTATATGGGTGGAACAGTGGCCTCTTAGTAAAGAAAAAATCTCTGCCTTACAAGAAATAGTACAACAACAGTTAAGTAAGGGACATATTGAAGAAAGTACAAGTCCTTGGAATTCTCCGGTTATTTGTTATTAACAAAAAATCAGGCAAATGGAGAATGTTAACAGATTTAAGAAAAGTAAATGACACTTTACAGCCTATAGGAGCTTTACAACCAGGTCTTCCATCACCTAATATGATTCCTAGAGGCTGGCCCTTATGGGTTATTGATATTGCAGATTGTTTTTATTCAATTCCATTACATGAACAAGACAAAGAGAGGTTTGCATTTTCTATTCCTAGTGTAAATGTGCAAGAACCTTATATGAGATATCAATGGAAAGTCCTCCCTCAGGGTATGAAAAATAGTCCCACTATGTGTCAATATTATGTAGCTAAAGTGTTACAGCCAATAAGACAGCAGTTTCCTCAAGCACTTTGCATATATTACATGGATGACATTTTATGTGCTCATCCTAATCCTGAAGTGTTAGAAAAAATTTTACAAAAGACACAAGATGTGTTGCAAAGTCATGGGCTTCTGATAGCTCCAGAAAAGGTTCAGAAATATCCTCCATATCAATATTTAGGTCACCAGATACTTCAAGAAGAAATAGTCCTACATCCTCCAGCAATAGACCTAAAAAAATTGAAAACACTTAATGATTTTCAGAAAATTATAGGAGATATACAGTGGCTTTGATCACAGATTGGCATTCCAAATTATAAATTGATACCCTTGTATGATTGCCTTAAAGGTGATCCTCAATTAGATTCACCCTGGATACTGACCCCTGAGGCGAAGCAAACGTTGTTGTATATTCAGGAACAAGTAGTTGGAGCACACACAAACAGAATTGATAGGCATGAAAGTATGGAGGCGTCTATATTTAATACCCCAAATTCTCCAACAGCAGTGATACATCAAAAAAACAGAAGCTTTTGGAATGGGTATATTTACCATCTCAGCCAAAAAACACTTTAAGTAATTATATGGCTTTGATAGGGGACTTAATACATAAAATTGACAACAGTTGTTTAACGTTATGTGGCACACATCCAGAAGTCGTGTACCTTCCATTTTCTCAACAAATAATTGAAATGGCAATACAAACAATGCCTAACTGGCAAATGAATATCAATTTGAAAACCCCTTAAATATCATGCAATCTTTGAGAACTGGCCTTGGATAAAACCCATGCATACATCAGGTGAACTTGTACCTGGGATCAATGTTTTTACTGATGCCATGAAAATGAGCAAGGCCTCCATCTGGTGCCCTAAAAGAAAGGAATTACATGTGATCAAAACACCTTTTATCTCCACACAACAGAATGAATTATATGCTGTCTATTGTGCATTTAAAAAATATGAGGAGCCAATGAATATCATCACAGATAGTAAATATGTACAAGGAATCCTAAAACACCTAGAGACTGCAATAATAAAAAATACTGGTAATAATATCTGTCAGTTGCTTCATGATATAGAACATTATATACAGAATAGAACAGAAAAATTTTATGTTTTGCATGTTCAGTCCCACACACTTGCTCCAGGACCAATTTTTGAAGGTAATGATTTTGTTGATAAATCTTAAACAATGAATGTGTAAATAGCAAGGAATTGTCATAATAAATTACATTTATCTGCTAGGTCTTTAAGAACTTTATATGGCATAATAAAATCCCAAGCACGTGAAATTGTTAAGCGATGTGCTACTCGTGTGCCTTTTCAGCCCCCTTTCCGTGTTGATGTACATAACCCCAAGGGACTTACACCTAATGCCTTATGGCAAATGGATGTTACTCATTATTCTCCCTTTGGAAGACAAAAGTATGTTCATGTTCCTATTGATACTTATTCAGGCTTTATTTTTGCTACTGCTCAAGCAGGTGAGGCTATTCGCAATGTTATTAATCATTTGCTTCATTGTTTTTCCTTCACTGGCCCACCTCAATGCTTAAAGACTGATAATGGTCCTGCATATATTTCACAGGGTTTTAAAAAGTTTTGTACTGAGTTCTCTTTTAGTCACACTCCTGGCCTTCCCTATAATCCTCGTGGTCAGGCCATAGTTGAGCGTGCCAATCATACCTTGAAAATGGTGCTCCAAAAACAAAAAGGGGGAGCTAATGGATCCCCGTGGCATCAATTAAACACTGCACTCTACATTATAAATTACTTAAAATTCGAGTGTTGCAACCTCTCTCCTGCAATGAAATATCTGGCAGGAAATGACAACAGTAATAGTGAAACCACTAAATCAAACAGATTCCTTTTTCCTGAACACAATATAAAAGTCATGTGGAGATACGTTGATGGTGCCTGGCAGGGCCCAGGGCAGGTACTAACCTGGGAACAAGGGTTTGTTCTTATTTCCACAGGTGATGGAGAACTTTGGGTTAGAATGAAGGATGTCCGCATTATCCATTCAGAAGGGACAAGGCAAGCAGAAGAGAAAACACAGGCCGACCAGGAATAAAAGGAGTTGAAAGAATAAGAAGAAGGCACTACAAGAACTTTTAACCAAACTCTGACTCTTGTTGTTGTCGTCAGCAGTGGTACAGAACACAGCAGCAGCAGAGACAGGAAATACAACAAGATGGGCTTTTGTGACAAAACTGCCATGGCCAAGACTAGTTACATGGGAAGAGACAATACCTGATGTTATTTTACAAGGGGAATGCATCTGCAGGATTGGGGAAGGAATTTAATTTTACACCTCAAAAGAATGGGTCAATTACAGTAAAGTTTAAGTTTCAAAGATTGGTATGAGTCACGTTCTGATCATATTTTTGGAATAATAGACCAAAGAAATCAATTAGCAATTGTTAGGAAGAGGAGATGTATTTCATGTGTAGCATTAGGAATTGTATCGCTTATAGCTATCATAACTGCTTCTGTATCTTTATCTCAATCTGTATCTATTGCAAGAAATGAAATGGTTCAAGCTGATTTTATGAATCAATTAAATTGCAATGTATCAAAGGGTTTTCAAGCACAAAATAGGATGGACAAAGAATTTTACCATATACTTGAGGGAATGAAGGAAACCATTATTGAAATAGGTACCGAATTGGATATTTTAGAATATAGAACACATTTGAAATGTGATTATAGGTATGAATTCATTTGTCTTACCAATGTTAAATACAATGACTCGCAATGGGACTGGCAGAGAATATGTAGACATCTGAATGGGCTATTTGGGAATTCTACTGTTGCGTTGAATATTGATGATTTATATAAAATTGCTGATGATATTGCGAGGGCAGCTGATGAAGATTTGATGCCAGATAAGACTGCCTAACATATACTTGATTGGATAGATAACATCCATGACCCTTTTAGTAACCTTGGACTTTGGCTTATATCTTTATTAAATAGTCTTCTTTGTTGCCATTATGTTTGATATTGCTGGCCATGCTGTGTTTTGAGCCGTGTTTGCTCAGGTGCATAGCTAATCAGATAAAGGACTTTGGGACTGAGCTTCATGTGCTCTGTCTCCGGCAAAAACAAAAAGGGGGAATTGTTAGGGATCTGTAAGGATGTAGAGGGCCACAGACAGTTCACGAGATCTCACTGAAGGGCTGAGGCCCCTCTCGTATGCTCTTCTGTGTGCAAATTGCCTGGTTCGGTGCTCCATCTTATGCATCTCTAACTTCCCTAGTTACTCATTAGTCATTAACAGTATATTTGTGATTGGTAGTAGGTAAGTGCACGGACTGTGCGCGTACTGTCCTTGAGCACAGCACGGGCTATACGTCATTGTAACTCATGAAAAAGTGCCTGTTATTTTACTATATAAGTAAGTGCTTTGCTAAAAATAAACAGAGTTGCTGCCATCCTTTCTCCTGCCTCATCAATGTGTGCTCGAAGTGAAAGATCAAGCTGGTCTTGATTCTTCAGGTGATTGGGAAACCCTAGGTCCTAGGTAGGCTCTGTAGCCAAGTGAAAAGGTCACGACAATGAATGAATTGGGCATACAACTGAAAAAAAAACTAGAAAAAGAACAAATTAAAAATCCTCAATTAAACACTGGTAGGAATACTGAAAACCAAAGGAGAAATTAAGAAGATTGAAATTAAGAAATCTATTAAACTAATAATACTAAGAGCTGGTTTTATGAAAAAAAACCAATAAAATAGATAAACTTTTGGTTAATTTTAAAAAAAAAAGAAGAAAACCAAATTACCAGTATCAAAAATGTAAAGGGTGAATCCACTACCAAGGAAGAGGAAATTAAAACAATAATTAGGGGCTATTTTGCCCAACTGTATGCCAATAAATTTGACAATCTTAGTAAAATGGATGAATATTTACAAAAATATAAATTGCCCAGATCAACAGGAGAGGAAGTAAAATACTTAAATAATTCCATCTCAGAAAAAGAAATTGAACAAGTTATTGATGAACTCTGTAGGAAAAAATCTCCAGAGCCAGATGGATTCACAAGTGAATAGTATCAAACATTTAAAAAACAATTAATTCCAGTACTATATAGACTAGTTGGGAAGGAGTCTTACCAAATACTTTTTATGATACAAATATGGTGCTGATACATACACAAACCGGGAAGAGTCAAAACAGAGAAAAATTACAACCAATTTCCCTAATGAATATAGGTGCAAAAATTTTAAATAAAATATTAGCAAATAGATTACAGCAACTTATCACAAGAATAGTGTACTATGACCAGGTAGGATTTATACCAGGAATGCAGGGCTGGTTCAATATTAGGAAAACTATCAGCATAATTGATCATAACAACAAAACTAACAGAATCCACATGATCATCTCAATAAATGCAGAAAAAGCTTTTGACAAAATATAACACCCATTCCTACTAAAACACTAGAGAGCATAGGAATAAACGGAGTCTTCCTTAAAATAATAAGTAGCATCTACCTAAAACTTTCAGCAAGCATCATATGTAATGGGACAAGCTAGAAGCATAGCTTTAGCAATAAGAGAAGAAAAATAAATTGAAGGTATTAGAATAGGCAAAGAAGAAACAAAGATTTTTCAGAAGTATTTGTTCCAGTAGATTGAATTTTCAAGTTCCAAGCCACTTGTGGAGGTTTCCTAGGTAATGTTTAAACTTGCTAGTAGAAAGACTTAGAAAATCTGTTCACGATGGCCTTCCAGTGAATAGTTCATGTAGTGAAAACCAGTAGAAATCTTAAAAACAACAGGGCTATAGAAAGAACATCAAATCAAACTACCTGTAATATATTTGGAGATTTGAAGAATTTCAGTTTTCACATAAGATTTGTCCTTTCTGCCTTACCTTGGGGTCGGTTGTTTGTCCTTCGTTCTTGAAGAGGATCATGATATCATGACTTTCAAGTGAATTGGATTTAAGTGAGGGAAGGTTGTGCAAGGTCACCAGCCTCAGTTTCTCCTCTAGAGCCGTCTGGGTCCAATGGCCAGATACAAATCAGGATGACTCGAGATGGCCCTGGTTGCAGTGGGAGACTTTGCCTTTTTTTCACTTTAGGACGTATACATTGCAAGGACAATAATGCCATCTCTAAGCTAGAGGAAGTGTCTTAAAAAGTTGTAATTCAAAAGTTTCTTTACAATTGATTAAAGCATTTCTATATATGGAGCCTCAATCCAACTTGAGATTTTCTAAACAACTTAAACCATATCCAAAAACTACATGAATTTAGGCATTTGTATTGCTAAATATCTGTGGGTATTCAAATGGGCCCAAAAGAGAATACTTTGCTCCACCTTTTTCAGTCATGTTCTTTATTCCTCCAGGATCAAATTTAAAATATCTCATTTAGGATCATCATTTTTACTTAGCTTTTTGTTTTCACTGACACAATTTTTAAGGCTACTAAAAGAATTACAGTTATCAGGAATCTATGAAGTGTGTTCATTTACTTAATGAAAAACATTTGTTAGTCAATCACATCTATAAGCAGTCAAATCTTACTGTTTTTCTCATTATTTAATTGTAATTTTAATTATATTTATTTAATTCATTTTTCTTGTTTTTATTACATCTTATCATTATTATGTCCCCCATTTTGAGGATGTCTTTTATCTTCATGCCATTCAGAAAGATATGATACTATATGGATGTAATCTTATACATGAATACATAACTAATTAAACCAGTAAACAAGGAGATGCCAAGTCTAATCTAATTTTCTGTTGTTGCCTAGATTAGGAAGTTGAAATAAATAATATAAATTCAGAACAATAAAAATCAAAGCAATAGGGTCTTATATACTTGATCTCATCATAGTAACTTGCTGGTTGTAGCAATAAGATTCACTTATAAAACCTTCAAAATTCTTCTGCCATGGTCAGAGAAATGTGCTATGAGAGGAAAATGAGAGACATGGTTGTAAAAATATTAAGACTATAGAGACTGACCTATAGTAGGTATACTAAGAGAAAACTCCATTAGCTCTGTTTGATTTCAGGTATAAAACACAGATACTTTGTCTGAGATGGCCACTGATACAAAAGAGTTCCACATTATTTACAAGGTGTCAGCCAGGCTCAGAATCAACCAGGTGGGAAACTTTCCTGTTCAGAAAGGAAATAATATAGTAGGGAAACTGAGCTAAAACTTCCATCATTTTACTCTTTAAAAAAAAAAAACAACATCCTGATATAAAAATCAATTAAGTAGCTGGGTAGTACAGTGGATAGAGTACCTGGCCTGGTGTCAAGAAAACTTTTCTTCCTGAGTTCAAATCTGGCCTCAAACACTAGTTGCATGACCCTAGGCAGGTCACTTAACCCTTTTTACCTCAGTTTTCTCATCTGTGATATGAGTTAGAGAAGGAAATGACAAACCACTCCAGAATCTTTGCCAAGAAAACCCAAAATGGGGTCACAAAGTTACATGTGACTTAAAGCTACTGAATAACAAAAACAATGAACAAAAAACAAATTCACATTCTGGTGTTTGAATTAATGTGTGAGAACAAAACAAAACAAAAATGGCTACTATTGTAAATTAACCCTTAAAACAGAAAATCTTTTAAACTAGATTCTATCAATACCAAGTTTGCCCAAAGATGTGACTCAATATATATTATTCCAGGTGCAATTTCATAATTTTCATGATCAGAACTCAGACAATTCATATAAATCACCTCTGTATTATAAGCAGACTTAAAATGATCTCCCATTGGCTCTGAGTATGTTGAGAGACTGGCTTAATACTTTTTTTTCCCTTTTTTAAGGCAATTGAGGTTAAGTGCCTTGCCCCGGGTCACACAGCTAGTAAGTGTCAAGTGTTTGGTCTGAGGCCAGACTTGAACTCAGGTCCTCCTGACTTCTGGGCTGATACTCTATCCACTGAGCCATCTAGCTGTCCCTGGCTTAGTACTTCTACAATTATCTCTAATCTAGTGGTAGAATTCACAAAATACTGTTTACTTAAACTTTCTAAATAGTTCTCTCCCACCCCACTCCCATCTGGCAGGGACTCAGACAATAAGACTTCCCAAGGTAACAAATTTACTTTGGCAAACCAAAGCATGCGCAATTAAATATAAAAGACAGATTTTAACCAGTAGAGCACTCTGCAAAAGTCTCCAAAGAGTAGTAGTTCAAAGTTATAAAATAATAGGGTATATTACACAATGGTCTTCTAAAATTATCATCCAAAGAATTAGCATAATGCTGATATAAAATGATATAGATTCAAAGCATAGATCCAAAATAAAATTTATTGCTAGTCAGATAACATCAATCCAGTTGAATGCATTTCATAATTTACATGGATAAAAATTTACCAATTTTGAATTCCTACTACTTGTATTCAGAGATAGTATAGAGAAATTAAAATCAAAACTAACCTTTGGAGGAGGGAAGAAGCATGTCAAAACTTGACAAACTTTTGGGAATGGAAATTTCACCCTCCTATTATCTAAATGAGATCTAAAATTACCTTAAACTTTTCTGTATTTCTACTAAAACCTAGGATTTATTTTGGCCTGTACTATATATTTTGATAGCAGACAAAAATGAGAACTTCCTGTTGTCTCAGTTTGGATGAAAATCACTATTCTGTATTCTTTCCTTGACCAAAATTGAAAATTTCAAGGCATACAGTCATTTTCTCATCTTAATTTCTTGCAAATTCATAGCCTGTTCTACTTCGTATCAGCTTTTGGTGCTTTTGTTTCCTTAGAGCCACATTTTTGCCTTCCTTCTGCCTCTCCATAACAACAAATATTTATTGAGCTGCTATTTGTAAAGTATTGTTCCAGTCACTTAAATGATATAAAGGTAGTGTAAAACAGTCTCAAGCCACAGAATTACATTCTAATTTGAGAGAGATGGTGTACCTAGATAATAAATATTTCATTGCACAGATAAGTAATATAAGGCATCATACAATTAAACGGTAAAATGAATGAAAAAGCATGAAATACTTACTATGTACAAAGCACAATAGTAATACTAATTATATACTGTCTTTTATAAGAGTTCAGTAAAGAAGGAAATCAATGTGAGCTAAGGAGGAAGGATAGGCTCCATGAAGGAAGTAGGACTTAAACCAGATATCAAAGGATACCTCTGTTTTTAGAAAAAGAATACTCCTTTTATGTTCAGGGGAGAATATTCATGGAAGAGAATAAAGTGTGATCAAAGGTAGCAGAGGTAGAAATGAGTACAACATGGAGTGAGATATTTTTCTAGCCCAGGAGAACTTAGGAGGTTGGAAGAAGTCTATAACACTTGGGGTAAAGACTAGGGCAGAGTGTGATGGCAAAATCAGCTATGAACCTTGAAGGCCGTGGTGGCTATAGCAGCAGCAGCAGTAATAGCCCCAGAAGCTCTCACTACGATAGTAAAGGGATTAGACAACTAGCCAGAAAGATATTACAGGAGACTCCTGTGTGGGCACTGGGTGCTGGATAGGGTGTTGTTTGACAACTCCATTACCCAGTGCCTAATTCTGGGTCTCAGGTCCAGGGTAGAGGGAATTACAGTCACAAGGGGGGAGGGCTGTGGTTGTAATTGCAGGGTAGAGAGAGAGGAGGGGTCCTAGTTATTGATAGCAATTCCATGGTGGAAAGTGAAGCACTAGTGCTTGTGGTGGCAAGGGAGCAGGAGACCTTCCTAGGTAAATATTTGAACACAGACCAGGAAAGCAGTGACCACACCTCACCCCACATCATATCGCCTTGCAAGGACTGAAAACTTACAGACCTCAAGAATTAGCTATGAAAACAACAGGGCAAACATAAGGGAAAATGAGGAGGATAGATCCTCCCCAGACCCCTGATGTAACCGCCTCATGACCTGACATAAAGATAAATTGGAGTTAATATGCTTGGCCAGAGGTACCATGGAGACGAAACAATAAGAAACAAACTATGTTACCCAGGAAAGCAATTCACCTCGAGGAATATTTTTGTTGAAAAAAGCATGTAACTGTCTAAGGAACTGATCACTCCTTGGAGACTTACACAACAAACCAGTATCTGGGGCTCTGATCAAGCTCCAACCTTTGTTAAAGATGTGTGCATGTCCTAGACCTGAGCGCTCACCAAGGATATGTACACAAAACAAAATATTAAGATTGTTTTTCCCTGGTTTACATGGATATAAAAGGGGTCATTTGGAAGGGAATTTTTGGAGTTCTTTGATTGATGTCAGAGAGAAGATGCCAAGTCTCTGTTGATCAGAGGTGGATCATGTGCACGGCTTCTGATGTGAGTCGGAGAGGGACGCTGCCCCGTTGCCTCCCTGACTAGACTTCTGACCGTTCTTCACTCTCCCCGGTCCAGTAGGTACGAGCTTGCCTGGTTAATGAGTGTGTGTCCTTTCTTTTCTTATTCCCCCCTTTCTTTATTTTGATGATTATTATATTGAATGTTATTCTCATCTTTATTTGTGTATGTGTTTTGCCTTAATCATTATTAATCATTGTAAAATAAACGTGATAATTTGTTAAGTTTACACTGAGTACATGTCATTATATCTTGAGATCCAAACCTAAAGTGAAATTACTGCAAAGTCTAATCCTTTTGTCCTTTCAATTACATCGAAAAAACCGGAAGCTTGGGACAGTGCCACCTCCACCCCCCCCAGGACTTGAGCAGAGTCCAACTCTAACATAAAATTCAAAGTCAAGAAATAGGCTGAAAAATGAGGAAACAACCAAAAAAGAACCTGATCATAAAAAGCTACTATGGTGACAGGGAAGCTCAAAAAATAAACGCAGAAGAAAACATCCACAAGAAAAACCTGAAAGAAAAATGCATATTGGACACAAGCCCAACAAGAATTCCTAGAAGAGCTATAGAAAGAGAGCAAAAATTATTTTAAAATTCAAATGAGTAGTAGAGGAAAAGATGGGGAAAGAAATGAGAGTAATGCAAGAAAACTGTGAAAAGAGAATTAATAGCCTGGTTAAAAAAAAGGCACAAAAATATTGAAGAAAATAACTCCTTAAAAAGCAAGATTGAACAAACAGGAAAATAGGTACTAACCTTCATTGAAGAAAATAGTTCCTTAAAATTAGAACTAGCCAAGTTCTGGAAGCTAATGATTTCATAAGACATCAAGAAACAATAAAATGTTTTTTTAAAAAAATAGAAAAAAAAATAGAAGAAAATATGAAATATCTCATTGGAAAATCAGTTGGTTTCCATTTGAAAATTAACTGGAAAATATATTGAGGAGAAATAACTTAATTATTGACAACCAGGGTAGCTAGGTGGCACAGTGGATAGAGCACTGGCCCTGGATTCAGAAGGACCTGAGTTCAAATTCGGCCTCAGACACATAACACTCACTAGCTGTGTGACTCTGGGCAAGTCACTTAATGCCAATTGCCTTGCCAAAGAAACAAAAACAAAAAACTATTGACCACCAAAATGATTTTTAAAAAAGAGCCTGGACATGATATTTCAAGAAATTATAAAGGAAAACTGTCTGGTTATTTTAGAACCAGAGGACAAAATAGAAATTGAAAGAATCTACTGATCACCTCCTGAAAGAGATCTCAAAAAGAAAACTCTCAGAAATATTCTAGCCATATTCCAAAGCTCCCAAGTCAAGGAGAAAATACTAGAAGTAGCCAGAAAGAAAATATTCAAATACCATGGGGCCACAGTTAGGATCACACATGATTTAGTGTCTACCATTATAAAGGAGAAGAGGGCTTAGAATAATATGATATTCAAGAAAGCAAAGAAGCTAGGATTACAACCAAGAATAACATACCCAGCAAAACTGAGTATATTCCTTCAGGGGAAAAAAATGGACATCCAGTGAAACAGGTTTTCAAGCATTCCTGAAGAAAAGGTAAGAACATAGTGGTAATATTTGGGAATGCTATTTTCTTGAATGGTCTGAGAAGGGGAGAAGGAGGGTGCGGTAATAACACATAATGGGAGCCAATAATAGTTTAAGACAAAAATACAGAAAACATATGAAAATGTCTACAAGCAAAGCCTTAAAGAGAAATGCACATTGGACACAAGTCCAACAAGAATTCCTAGAATTACTATAGAAAAAGGGTTGCTTTTTTTTTGAGAGCAAAAAAATGATTTTAAAAATAAAATGAGTAGTAGAGGAAACACTGGGAAGAGAAAGGGGAGTGTGTGGTAATAGCATATAATGAAAGTCAATGGGAACAAAAAACAGCAATGAGAAACAGTTTGAGATTTTTTTTCCACCAGTGTTTCCTTTCCTGTCCCCAACCAATTCATTTGAATAAGCCCCTTCCCTTTGATAATGATTCTCATTAAACTAAGCAAATCTCTCTCCCAAACAAAACAGAGTTGTCAGAAAGGTAATTTACACAGAGAGGCAGTTAGGGAGTGACCACAGCTTAAATTTTTATTTTACCTCTTTTTAAGTGATTTGTTTCTAACAAAAACTTTAATTGAGAAATAATCTTGAATATTAGAAATTACAAATCCAGGTTTAATTGAATTCCAAATTAATGTCAGTAGACTATGTTCAACTTATATCTGGGGAACTGTCTGGCTTCTCAGCCACCAAACAGACTTGTAAGTGCTAACTCATGGAAAAGAGAAAAGTTTGTGTGAATCAGGGACCAATCAATTAAAGGATTTTATTAGAAAATCTAATTGGATACGTGGGAGTTTTACAAATTAAAGTGACAGTAGAAATCAATTTAGAAATAACTTTTGAATTGGCATGTGTTTAAATTTAGAAATTTTGCTGTAATTTCTGTGTAATAATAGGTCATATATTTACATTTTTGAGAACTGCTTCGCTTCTTGCACATGCACAAAAGGGGCAGCTAGGCAGTGCAGTGGATAGAGCATTGGGCTTGGACTCAGGAAGACTCATCTTCATGAGTTCAAATCTGGCCTCACACTTACTAGCTGTGTGACCCTAGCCCAACTCATTTAACCCTGTTTGCCTCAGTTCCTCCTCCATAGAATGATCTAGAAAAGGAAATGGCAAACCTCTCCAGTATTTTTGCCAAGAAAACCCAAATGGAGTCACAAAGAGTTGGACACAATTGAAAAATGACTGAACAAAAAACACACTCAAAAAGGAAGAAACTTACTTAAGAAAGCAACTTGAAATGTGCATGATATATATATTTAGAAAAATGCTTTGTGATACTTCTGTGAGTGATATACTAGAACTTAATTAGAATAGGCCCAGTTTTTGTAAGCTGTTGCTAAGAACCTCTTAGTGGGATTTTGGTGCCACCATCTTTTAGGGCATAACAGAATTGCAACTAATTGGCCGTAAGTTGATAGTCAATTGCACCTTGAGAGTAAAAGTAAAAAATAAGTCTTTAGTTTTGTTTAAAAACAATATGTGCTAAAATTATAAAAGTGTTTATAGAATACTTAACATCAGGCCTTGCCCGTATTATCGTGTCAAGTACTACATAAATGTTGGCTATTGTGACATTCAGTACTCCATTCACTGTATTAACTCTTTGTGGAAACTCTCAGGGACTTAAGATGGGGCATGCTATGACAGCATCAGATCAACCTCAACAGAGTTTTTGCCTGGGCCAAAAATCAGCCCTCCACCTAGAATAATTCTAATAGTAATGACATATAATACTTGGCCCAGCATGCCTTGAGTTAACCTAATAATAACAGTTATGGAATTAAATTGGTAAATATGTATTTCTTAGTACTGTAAATGTAAAGATTAATTACATGCAAAAATCTCTTCATTGTTTTATCTAGTAAGATGTGTGAGTCTTGCTATTTGACATGGTTCTAAGTTTGTTTCAGTTGTGTTGGTGACATGTTATAAGTTCTGTAATGCTCAAACTTGAGGGCTGCAAGATATCTTTCAAGTTCACTCTTCCTATCATTGGGAAACAGAATTCGCCAAATATTGGATTGTTCACCCTCTAGTATTTGGGGTTTTAAGCACGAGGTATCAGAAAAGTTATCACAGGGGTAACTGGCTTGTGGTGGCCAAGGGTTCATAGTGTATAATTTTCTATGTAAGGTAATTTGGAAATTCATTCAACTGAATTGAGGTCACCTGACTGGTAATGGGTTTTGTTTAAAGTTTCAAATCTATCATGTATAAAAGCTGTGCAGCTCTGTGAAAGAATTTGTGCATTCCTCCACTTAGAAAACTGAATCCCCATTGTAAACATTCCTTATTGGGGGGAAGGGGGGGGATAAGCAGGAATTTGTTTACATCTCTAACCAACTTAGTCTTAACAGACTAGTCTTAGAAATATGTTTTTGCTTTAAAGGGTTAATAACTTTATTAAATTCTAATAGCTGCCCTTTCTTGTCAGATTGAATTTTAAGCTGTACTTGAGAAAGGGGAATATTAGAAGAAAAAGAATGTTATGCAAAAATCTTTCATGTAACTTTTTTGAAGACCTGATAGCTTTTTTATTTGCAACAACTTGACAGTGTTGATAACAATTGTATCCAATCCCACTGTGATTAGTGAGACTTTGCTATTTAAGGTAAACTTTTGGACCTGAATTTTCTTTTTGAGCTTCATTTTCAGGTTTGTTGTGTTCTTGAGCTAGTGTTTCACCACTTCATTAATATTATTTTGTTTCATTGCCCAGTTTACAAGCTTTGGTAACCTGTGTTCTGCTTTTAGCTTTTGTATATCTTTTTTTTTTTTTTTGGTGAGGCAATCAGGATTAAGTGACTTGCCCAGGGTCACACAGCTAGTAAGTATCAAATGTCTGAGGTCACATTTGAACTCAGGTCCTCCTGACTCCAAGGCTGGATCTCTATCCACAGCGCCACCTAGCTGTTTGTATGTCTACTTTTTAAATGTTACCTTACTTATGTCACTATTAATGATATTTTTAGGCAAACTGCATTTTCATGCCAAGTTTGACTTACATCAGATCCAACCTTAATGAGATACCTTCTATCTTTATTTTTTTCCTTTCTCTCCGAAAGATAATTAAATACCTCTAAGTGTTCCCCAATACTGAAATACTTGTTAGCAGTCCTGGTAGTATGCATACCTGCTCAAAAAAATTCTGAAGATTACTATTTCTAATGAAAATATAAGAAGATGCTGCTAAGAGTGTATTGCACATTTAATTAAATCAAGATGGCTAATGAGATTAACTTTCACCATTGCTGTATGCACCAATGCCAAATGATTTAAAAGTCATCAAGACATTTCCATCAGTCTAGCAATGCTGTGTGGCTATTTGGGGCCATTAAAATTGCCCAACCTACAAAAAAACCCACTGGAGCAGAGCTCTGAACCAATGGCACTTTATTAAAGGGTATCCATGGTCTCCTCTAATGAAGTGGACCTCAGATCTTCCTTACAATCTGAAATGTCCCCTTCTTCCAGGGCCTTATTTTTATAGGGTTTGATACCAGATTTGATACTTGGACATTCTGAAGAGGCTATACAAAGTACAGAATCCCATTGGTTGATAAATCTTGCTTTGTGGGCCAAAAAATGATGCATCAGCTAGAAATGGTATGTCAGCAGGAGGGTCTCAGGTTGGGTGAAGCATGGGGCATCTCCACTGACTAAGTGGTCATAAGATGGTCACTTGCTCATATTGGACAAGAGAGAATGATCTGGAGGTACAAGAATAAGTTAGGAGACTTTCCATGTCATTGAGTTATCTCTGCCATACTGGGCTTGGTCACCATGACAAGGAAAAATGGGTGGAGGGCCTCTAGCAAGTGAACTTACAATGTGCAGCTCGCAACTCTGGGGCCTAATATATATAAGTTGTTATAACCACCTCTATGGAATCATATCAAATGGATTAATAGTGATTGGAATAGAGTAGGGGTCCAAATGAATTATTTCTCACAATTGTTGCTGACAGTGTGGATCAGTAAGTTCTTTATTGAGTGCCTTGTAATAATTTAAAATCAGGCACAGGTAGGTCCTGTGTTAGACAGTAGGATTCAAAAAGTCATCTGTTCCTTTTGAGAATTTAGTTGTAGATTTACCACCCTGAGGATTTATATTCATATTCATATATGTGTGTGTGTATGTGTGTGTGTGTGTGTGTGTATAATGTATATATATAGAGAGAGAGAGCTACATATATATATATTAGTATATATATAGCCAGAGAAAGAGAGAGTGAAAGAGAGAGCAGGAGCATTGCTATCATTGTCACATAGATGTTTAACAATGTTGCCAAATCATTCAAACATTTTTATGGAAGAAGCTGCTCTGAGAACCTGGCTATTCCAGAAGGCCTAGGAGGGAAGATTTCCAGAAGACCAGATGACTGCAGTAGATATTCTCAGAAACCAGACAGCTGCATGAGACATGATGGATTGATGAAATGGACAGCAGGAGTGGGTTACCTTTTCCTTTCACTTCCCCATGTGCCCTTGTTCTTTGTAAGGCCTACTTGCCTTCTTGAAGGTGACTGCTCCCACTGGCTCCTGTCAATGCATTGGTCACCTCAGTGCATACCTTGGTCAGCACCAGAATTCATCTTGACCAAGAGAGGGGAATGTTGAATGCAGCTGACCTTGTCTGATCCCAGGGCTGCTAACTGCCTGAGGGCAATCAAAACCAGAACTCCCCATCCCTCTTCTCTGTGGATTTTCAGTTGTTATGCAAAACAACTTACCTAACAGCTTCTCCAGGCTGTACCTCCCGTGCCCTGTTGAAATGTATTTAACTTTGCCCATCTCTGCCCCTCTTGAGCACTCCTGCACCCTGATGCTGTATGGTGGCCCTGAATTGCAATTCCCTTGCCTAAATTAAAAGACCCTAATTTTTACTATTTAGGCAGTCTTCTGTATTTTAGGTCGACAGTTACGTCTGCCCCTTAGAGGATAGGGTGTGTCTCCTGCCCTGTGTTTAAGCCCCTACCCCTAATAACTCTGCTACCCACCCCTATACCGTTAGGTGTCAGTGATTAACTTCCTAGTTCCATTTAACCACAGCACCAATTAGCTGTTAGAAAAAGATAACTTACTTTGTAGAAATACCCAAAAAACAAAAGCACAAAGTTTACCCCCTATATTTTGGCACAGTTTCTTCTAAATAAACCCAATTTCCAGAACAGGGAAAGAACATATACCAACTTAAAGAACAGTGGTCCTGGAGAGGGGAAGAATAGGTAGAAATCTAAAATACCATGGTTGTGAATCATGTGCACGGGAAACATATGTGGCCGAGGCAATTAACTATTCCAGCAGATAAATGCTGGATGTAGTCAGTAAGTTAGGTGGAGGGGCTAGGTGGTGCAGTGGATAGAGTGCCAGGCCCAGAGTCAGGAAGACCTGAGTTCAAATTCAGCTTCAAATACTGTTTGAAAATGGGCAAGTCAGTTGACTGTAATCTGCCTCAGTTTCTTCATCTGTAAAATGGCAAGGGCTTCGAAGACTGTTGCTCCAGTATCTGCACCTTGATTTTCATAATACCAAGAAAATGTTATAAATCACAAGTCAGAAGCTCACAGAGCTGAAACCAAGAAAGAGAGTATTGCTTCCTTGTACATACTTTGCCCTGGTTTGGGAGAATAGGGAGAATATTAATTTGTTGCTCCATAGACTTTCATTTGGGCCATACATAATAATGCAGTATGAATGAAGAAAAAGGTCTCCATGTTCATCTTTGACAGGCAATCATGAATGGGTGTTCCCAATACAGTAGTAATGTTATTAATCTACTCTCAAATATTACAGATGAGGCACCTCAAATCAGTGTGTTAGACCCAAATAGTCTTGTTTAAGTGCTTTTCAGTGAGAAGTGATGGTTATTTAAGCATTTTTCTATAAAAAAAAGAAATTACCTTTGAAATTGTTGTTTCATTGTACAAGTTCCACTGCCATCCACAAGGTGGTGCAATACCACTTATTTCTAGAACACCAGACTTCACTTTCAGAAGGAAGAACAGATTTTGTAATTACAAAAATGGATAATCACTTACGCTGATGATGATCTCAAGTGTCTCTAGTTCTGGAAAAGATAATAGGAAGAAGTCACTGAAATAAAATGACTGGGGAGAAAATAAGGTTTCTCAGAATGGTGGACTTTACAGGGAACAGATATTTATTTCTCCATTTAAATTATACATCAAAATAAAACTCTCCAGAATAATAATGGACAACTTTGCATTCTCCACAACTTCCATAGCATTGTAAATAAAACTATTTTGCTAAATATATTAACCCAAGGGACCAACTTATCAGTCCTTGGGATGATTACAAAGGGCTGGAAGTAACTTATATGAGAGGCATAGAAAACTAGAGCTGTTTACAGAATATGGTAGAAATCAGCAGAATTACAGTTCATTGCCACTAGCTCTGAAATGACAGCCTACATTCAATGCAGGCAGCTGGAGACTCAACTTCCTGAACTACTGAAGTATTCCATGGACTTAACTAGGGAAAAAAAATGCATGGCAACAAGCAGGGCATTGACTCAGTTCTGAGCTAGCTTAAACCCCTCCTCCCCAACCCCCAATTAGGAGAAAAGCCACCAAAGGACAGCTAGAGGGAAAAATACTGGTAATGTCTTCCTGACATAATCTTGTTCAAGGAACCTCAAGGTGATCCATAGGATGGGGAAAAAACTTGTGACGTATGAGATATAACGTCTTTATCTTTGAGAGATTCTGCAGAATCTGAGGATGAATGGCAGTTCACATGATGGGATAAGGCTTTCTGAAGCAATCCATGGGCCAATAGTCTTCCTCAGACCTGTATGCAAAATTATTTCCTCTTTTTTCCATTTAACGACTAGGAACAATGTTAAATGTATGAATTCTTGTTCTTAGGATCTAAATACTATTAATTGCCTAATTAGGCATTATATAAGACTATGAATTTACCAGGGAGAAGTATTTGGGAGAAAAAGTATCCTTAAAACTTAGAAATTTTACATATATATATATTTGCATATATGTATGTTTGTAATTTCTTAATGAACTCCTTTAATGAATAAATTATGAATATAAATGACTCATTATAAATGTATGTGTGTGTATACACACACACACACACACACACACACACACATACAAGTATATGTGATTCTTTCATTGAAGGTGTCTTCTGATGCCTCAATGTAGTTGAAGTTACTTTAGGTTTTAAAAGATTATGCCAGTGAAATAAAAACCTGATGGGGTCTATCAAGCTGTAAAGACTTCTACTGCAGCACAGAACCAGACTGTATGTCTATCAACCAAAGAGTAGTCTAGGTAAGTTCAGGAAGGTTCATTACCATACAGTTGGCCACAGGCAACAAATTTTCTGGTCTGCAGCAACACAGGAAACCTTAAGGAATGGTGTACATTGGTCTGATGAAATCATAGATCTTTGAAGTCTGCAATTTGAATTCACTTAAGAAGATGTATTCACCACAAAATTAAACTTCTTTATTCATATTTAAGTTATTTTCATAAAGTTTAGATAGGACAATCAACTGGCTAATGGGGATAGAGGGTGATGTGTGTATGGTGTACAAGTAAAGAGATTCCTTCTCAGGGACTGCTTTTTGATATAAGTCCTGACTCCTTCCAGGACTGATTCTCAAGTCTGGGACCTCAGCCTTTTAAGGACAATCAAGGAAGGTGCCAGCTTTCCAAGTCAATCGAGGAAAATTCCTTAAGACTTTATAATAGGATAAGAGGGCATTTTCAATCAGCTGTTCTTCTATTCCTGTTATAGAGAACTCCTTCACTCTTTATAAAAATATACACTAAGTTTTAACACACCTCAAAATTTGTCCCTTTATTCCTGTGACATATTCTGGGTGTCCTGAGCTAAGGAGTTGTTTGGAGACCAACTCCCTTGAACTTATAATTTGCCTTCAAAATTTCTGACTGGGTATAGTTTCCCTATTTTATTTTATTTTTTTATTTTATTGCATTAAATCACTACTAAAGCATGATTTTATTACCTTCTTAATCTATTATTCAAAATAAGTCATACAACTTATAAAGTATTCTGATCAATTATCTTTGTTTTCAAAACATGTTTTTTTATGAATGAAACATTTATTAAGCACTTACTGCATGTACAGCACTGTGGTAAAATCTGGCGATATAAATAGGAAAGTAATACAGTCCCTGCTCTCATGGACCCCACATTCTAATTGAGGGAACTAACACATATGGCAGCTTTCAGCAGCAAGACAGAAGGAAAAGTCCATTGATTCTTATTAAAACAGATGTTCTTGCTTCTTCTTTAATGCCAGTTTGACTGGTAAATTCATGTCAGTTTTTTTTTATATTGAAACATTAATGTTGCCAAGAACTGAGGGCAAGAACTTTCAGGATCTTCACTAGCTCTGGATGTGGTACCTGCAGGAGCAGTTAGCAGGATGCAGCTCCACAAGAATTGCTTCCCAGGATGATAACTGAGGCCTAAACCAAGTAAATTTTTAAGGAAATAGGTTTGTGTGTGTGTGTGTGTGTGTGTGTGTGTGTGTGTGTGTGTGTGTATGTGTGTGTGAGAATAGTGAAGATGTTTTAGGATTATGGAAGTAGACATTCTCCAAGACATGACACACCACCCTGATCTGTGTTAGAATAAAAGTAAAACATAAAAATAACCCCATGCAAGGTCTTCTTCCCCTGTATCCCTCTCAAAAAAAGCACAAGATAATGACACATTTCTGTAAGGGCAGTGGAATAATTTCCTCATTGTTTCACCTGTGGATGTACTCCTCTAGAGCAGAAGATCAGGTTAGAACAGCTCCATTAGGTGGGTCAGGGTATCAGGGTTCCATACTCTGACTATAAGGAAACTCACTAAGAAAAGTTTGGGATCCTGAAGCTCTGGAAATGGAATCATAGTGGCTTAGCTTACATCTGGCTATATATACCTAAAGGAGTATAGTCTCTAGTCTAGGAAAAAGGGAGAAGTAGCCAGCTTCACAGAAAAGTGAAATACCACTCATGACACTCAGCTTAATAAAAGCCTGACCTAACATGATGAGTCAAAGATGAAAGGGAGGGATTCAAAGCCTAAAGCAGAGGTGGGGAACCTGTGGACTCAAGGTCACATGTGGCCTCATAAATCCTTAGGTGCAGCCTTTTGAATTAGTCCAAGTTTAACAGAACAAATACTTTTATTAAGAGGATTTGTTCTGTGAAGTTTGGATTCAGTCAAAGAATGGTCCTTGAGGATCTAGAGGGCCACATGTGGCCTCCGGCCCACCTCTGGGCTAGAGTAATTGAGACCTCCTCCTTGAAGGTCTTCTAGCAGAGGCTAAATGATTATACTTGGTGAATATATCATAATGGGGATGTCTTCTGTGTTTGGATGAGACTAGATGACCATGGAAGGCCTTTCATCTCAAATTCCATGATTTTAATTCTGCGAAGCCTCCAGGAGGGTGAAGTGATTAATGAACAGAAGTCATGCAGGAAGCCTTAAACTCATATTTCTTTGTTATTGGAGGCCACATAGGGAAAACTTTCGTATCTAGGAAACCAAGGAGCAAGGACAGGGTTACTGCAAAGTCATGGCTAGAATACAGGGTGAAGGAGGTGGCTTTAAGTTCATTGTAAGCTAGAAGCTTAGGAGAATGCATTTGGGGGGGCGGTGTGGAATGGAGCAAAGGAAAGGTGCCTGTCATAAGCCCAGTTTTTGATATCTTAAGGTTGGGAGGAAGCAACTTCCACAAAGATACCTTATGATTTTGCCAATCCAAATTCATCAGCTAGAAACCTAGAATTTAATCTATCTCAAATCTAGCCTGGTTAATATTGTATTGATTGACTTCACTGTATGACTGAGGGCAAGACCTAGGGGAAAAAAAAAGGATGGAGTCAATCAGATAGTGGAGTATTTAAGAAAGTGTAAGACTTATTTCCTAATAGAACATATGTGAAAAATTTAAGTCTTGGTTAACTTTGTAGCATCTTTGGTGTGACTGTAACCCCTGTGGGTCTTAGTAAGAAAATTCAATTCAATTCAATACAAGTAAGTGTCAAGCAACTGTTATGTGCCAGGTAATAAGGATACAAAGAAAAAAATGAAATTGTACCTGCCCTTCAAGAGAAAAGTGTGTTCAGAAAAGTGTGGGCAGGTTTATACACACACACACGTATATATGTGCCTACTACTCATGTGTATAATATACCTATGTGTATATACACATACTATATACATATGTGTGTACACATGTAACATAAAGAGTAAATATGAAGTAATTTGTATAAGGGAGCAATAATAACTTGAGGATGAAGAAAGATCTCCCATATGAAGTGGTAGTTGAGTTCTGCTTTGAAGGAATTTAGGGTTTCTAAGATGTAAAGGAGAGGGGATAGAGGAAAACCTATGCAAAGACAGAAATGGAATATGGAATTTTGTGTATGGGGAATGCCCAAGCAGACTTGGAATCACCAGGCTGCAATGTGGAGTGACTGAGGGGAATAAAGTTAGATCAGCCTGAAAGGAAATGTTGAAGCCAGATTGTAAAGGACCTTAAATGCTAGATGAGGAATTGTTATTTTATCCAAAGGAAATAGGGAGCCACTGAGCAAAGGAAATGACATCATAAAATCTGTATTTTTAGAATGTCAGTTTGGAAGCTGAGTGGAAGATGGATTGGTGAGGGGAAGGAAAGTAGTCCGGAAGACCAATTAGGAGGCTATAATGTAGACCAGGAAAGAGCTAATTAGTGTCCTTGAACTAGGGTAGTGGCTGTGTGAGTGGAAACAAGACAAATACCAAAGATATCATGAAATATCTTTGAACTGACAGGACTTAACAACTGATTGGATGTAGGGAAATCAGGAAAGTAAAAAAGGTTATAAGCCTGGGTATCTAGAAGGATGATGAAGGCCTACATAGAAAAAGGGAAGTTTAGAGGAAGGATAGGTTTTGAAAGAAAGATAATGAGTTCTGTTATGAACACTCTGAGTTTAAAGTGTTTATAATATATGCAGAGTGCCAGTAACACAGGCTTAGGGAGGAAAGATGACTGGATGTATCAGTTTAGGGATCATCTACCAAAAAGCAATATATGAATCCATGAGAGCTAAGATCACTTCAATCAGGGGTTCTTACTCTGGGGTCTATAGGCAAAGGATGGATTTCTGTCTATGGGCAGATTTCAAGTAATCAATAAATTCAGATAGGGAAAAAAGTTACAGCTTTATTTTTTATTAAATTCTAACTGAAATTTCTCATTTCCTTCAAGCATGATTTTTAAGAGAAAATTATTATGCTGAGGAGTCCTTTGGTTTTACTATACTGTTATAGAGGTCCATGACACACACAAAAAGGTAAAGTACCCATGGCAAGATAGAGAAAAGAAGGGACAGAACAGAAACCTATGTACACCTAAATATAATAGATGAGACATGATTGATGATCCAGCAAAGGAGACTGAGAAGGAATAGTTAGTGTCAGGAAAGCCCAGGCAAGAGAGAATGTCCAGGGAAGATAAAGTAGACAACAGTACTAAAAGATTCAGAGAAGTCAAGAAGAATAAAGACTCATAAAAATAGCATTGGATTTAGCAGGTTTGGTTATTGGTAACCTTGGAGACAATAGTTTCAGTTGAGTTGTGGGGTCAGAAGTAATATTTCAAGACTTCAAAAAATAAAGGAAAATATTTCAATGACTACAATAATACTCTCTGCCCCCACAATGATAGAGTGAATAAAATATTATTTATTAAGAGCCAATATATTCTGATACATCTTAGAAATTAAACTCTTATCAAAGAAACTTGCTACAAAGATTTTCCCCCATTCACCTGCTTCTCTAATAATTTTAGCTAAATTGCTTTGATTTGTACAAAAATTTAAAATTTTATCGAATCAAAATTCTCTGTTTTGCCCTCTCTGAGTCTCTCTGTCCCTTATGTCACAATTTCTTCCCTTTACCATAGACTCTGCCAGGATTATTTCAATCACTTCCAGAGAGATGGTTGGGAAAGGGGCAGCTTGCCCTACCCTCACCCTGGCCTCCATGCAAGTGTGAGTATATGGCATCTAAGGTGCATGTCCTGTCTAGGCAAGACTTAGCCTGAGTTTAAGATGCCTATTTGTGTGTATTTGTCTTTACTGATCTTAGACAAATTTGTATCTATCTCAAGATAGACATGTTCAGAAGTGACCTTTTACATTCACGAGATCCAAAAGTCCTTCACTGAACTGAGCTGAATGGTAGTATGGGAGGAGACCCAAGAATAGCCACCAGCAAGAGGACTGGCCCAGTTCTGGATATTTTGCCATCACTCACGTAGAGAGTTGTGTGGTCAATGCAGAATCCAGGTGAAGTGTAAAATGCCTTACGGGCATTTCTGCAGGCTGCTTTATGTTCAGCCTCTCAGTCACTTATAACTGTAGCTCTAAGTTAGCTTACTGAATTTTGTTTTAAATTTGTTTTCTGGATACAGCACGCGCAAGCAATGGCGGGAACCGAGAGGCAGCGTTTCAGTCCCTTCTGTGCTGCAGTCCTGTGTCCGTCCGCTCTGGGTCAGCACCACCGTGGAGGCCCTGACACCATCCAAAAATTTATCAGTGAAGATCAACTGCCACATCTGCTTCTTTATGGCCCTCCCAGGACAGGAAAGATGTCCACCATCCTGGCCTGTGCCAAACAATCCTACAAAGACAAAGAGTTCAACTCTATGGTCCTGGAGCTCAATGTTTCTGATGACCGAGGAATAGATACTATACAGGATCAATCCTGAACCTTGCCAGCACAAGGACAATATTTAAGAAAGGTTTTAAACTTGTGATATTGAATGAGGCAGATGCCATGACCCAGGATGCTCGGAATGATTGAGAAATTCACAGAGAATACCAGGTTTTGCCTCCTCTGTAATTATCTGTCAAAGATCATCCACGCCCTGCAGTCTTGACGTACAAGGTTCCAATTTGGCCCCTTGACTCCTAAGCTGATGGTTCCCCACCTAAAGCACGTCATACAAGAAAAGAATGTTGACATAAGGGAAGATGGAATGACAGCACTTGTCACCCTTCCCTGTGGTGATATGCGAAGGGCCCTGAACATTTTGCAGAGCACCAACATGGCCTTTGGGAAGGTAACCGAGGAGATAGTGTACACCTGCACAGGACACCCGCTGAAGTCTGACATCGCCAACATTCTTGACTGGATGCTGAACCAGGACTTCACCACCATGTACAGGAATATCATGGAACTGAATATCCTGAAGGGTTTGGCATTGCATGATATTCTGACAGAGATACACTTGTTTGTACATCGAGTTACTTTCCACCTCCAGTTTGAATACATTTGCTGATCAAAATGGCAGACGTTGAACACAGATTGCTGTTGGCACAAGTGAGAAGAAGTGAGAAGACTCAGCTAAGTTCCCTCATCTCTGCTTTTCAAGTCACCAGAGATTTAATGTAGCAGAAGCCTGAGCAAAACAATTTCCAAGCCCCCAGCAATGACTAGAAAACAAAAGACTTCTAAGTCTGGGCCTCTTGGAAGAAAGCAGTGGCCCCAGAGCTGGAAATGGACCAGAAGTCCTGGAAATGTTGACTTTTTCCATTTGAGTAATAAGGAACTCAAAGGACACTTGGGTGTTCTGTTTGCTGCACTGTTTGGGGTGCGAATGTAAAAGTCTATTTCATGACCTGACTATAGTATACCCAACTTAGTTAAGGTCTTTTTGCCCTCCAGGGCTCTGATTGATGGAGAGGAGTCCTTAAGTGTGCCCCATCTGGAGCTGTCCCAGAGAATAATGTTTCTATCTCAAGTGTAATCTGTGATAACATCTTTACTCATTGTTACTGGGTTTATGGTTGAAAATAAGTTTTGTGATTTTCTAAAAAAAATTGTTTTCTGTCAAACGTGAGCTTATGAATGTTCTGTGTTTAGCTTTCCTTTTGTGCATAGCAAGTAAATACTGTCTCATAACTGATTCATATTATATATTGAGTAACTTTCTATTCTTTCTTTTTGAGAAACTCTAGACATGAACCATCACCTAAGTGTTAAGTAAATTTCCCCCAATGTTGGGGTGGAAATTTAATTAGCCAAAGAGTATGAGAAAAGGGAACCTAAACCTTGCCTTTGGATGCCACTCTCCCCAGGACCGAACCTGTTCCAAATTACATGTGTGGGTGCATAGCAAAAGAGCCTTCTTAGTAAGGAGAGTAGCATAATAGCCCAGCCACTTTGGGCTTGCTATCACAATGTCAAAAGGGGGAAGAAGATGAATAAGCATAATATTCCCTGTGCCTCCAGCAAATATTAATATTATAAACCTTCAGCAAGATTAGAACTATTCATCCTAGCCTCAGGGGCACCCTCTTGCTGACCCTATCCTACCTCTATGAATATTTGTTTTAGAATATCCCATTTTTCCTACAGTGGTCATTTGTGCAACTTATTGCATCTAAATCTTTGGTAGTAATAAAAATTTACAAACTGAATTATGACATAGTAAGTATTGGTCCATTTGGTTACCTAGTGAGTGTCTTTTGATTGCTGTATGGATTGTTACATAGTCAATAACATTTCTGAAGTCTGAGTCCATCACCATACTCTCCACACTATTATGACCACTCTGCCTCCCACATGTTAACATTGGCTTAAAGCAAACTTTAATGAGTAACAGCATCTTCACTGTGAAAGAAATGACTGCTTATAACAAAAAGATTGCAGAATCTTATTTGACTTCATCCACATCTGCTCTATGAAAAAAGATATATTGATTTTCTTTTATGATTTGCCTTACTAATGCCTCTATGCCAAATAATTCTAAAGATGAAATAACTTGGAGCATACTTGACTAAAATTCAAAAAGATACTTCATGCTTTGAAAATGAAATCAAAGTTAGTTTGGCCAAAGAGACCTTACATTGCACCTCCCCCATCCCTTCTTTCTGCTTTGATGGAACCATAAGAACCTTCTGCAACTTCCCTCCGGGGAAACCCCCTTAGACTTGCCCATTATTAAAGGGACATGGACATAAATTTGTGTACCTGACAGCAAGATCAGCATTACCACCTGGAAGAGAAACCAATGCCTAATGCCACTCTGCTTACTCAATCTGTGCTACCTTCAGGAGAGATGCTTCCTTTCTCCCAATCAGGGTGCTCAATTTACTGCACTGCATTAATGTGACACTGATCCTATGGTTCTGAGAGAGGCATCAGGAATTTGTCAGATACCCTAGAGTGCCCTCTATTTATATGTTGTCTTCCCTGATTGAATGCAAACCCCTTGAAGCAGGGATTTTTCATTGTTGTCTTTGTATCCCTACCACCTAGCATAGTTGTTGGTACATAGGTGCCTAATAAATGCTTGTTGGTTGATTGACATTTTAGATAAAGTGTTACTATTTAATGAATTCCAATGAATGGTCTGTCTATAATTCTTTGAGCCTGAATTGAAACCATAAGACAATAGATTCAGAGCTGGAAGGACCTTAGAGAATAACTAGTCCAACTCCCTCATTTTAAAGTTGAGGAAAAAAGTTAAGCAATATACTGGGGTCGTATACTAATAAATATCACCTGCAGGGTTGGAATGCAAGTGTTTCTGATTGAAGACTGAACACTCTATTATGCCAGTCTGCTTCTCTGGTAGAGAAGACTCCTATAAAGGATGAAGGATACTATTGTGATGGTGATACATTTTTAAGAATAGCTAGCTAGTATTTATATAGTGCTTTAAGATTTACAAAGTATTTTACAAATATTAACTTATTCTTGAAACAATCCTGGGAAGTAGGTGCTATTATTATTCTTATTTTACAGGTGAGGAAACTGAGGCAGATAGTGGTTAAGTATACTGAGACACACAGCTAATAAGTATCTGAAGCTAGATTAGAACTCAGGTCTTCTTGATTCCAGGTTTATACTGCATCACTTAGCTGTCAGAGAGAACCTGGAAGGGAACTCAGAGATGATTCCTTTCCATGTTGTGCAACATACTCAGAAACTCGGGGTCAACATTTTTTAACTGAAGAAAAAGTTTGGTATTATGAAACTTCTCCAAAGCAAAGAATTTCATATACGTGGCATAAGGTAAAAATATGGAAAGATGTAAGGGGATGGAAGCAAGGTTGCAGCACGTTACTAACAATACCTCATTTTCCAGAAGTAGCATAAAAGGTGTCAAGCCTGAGGATGACTTCTGAAGGCCAATAATATAGCATAAGGGGTGTGTGAGTGTTTAGGGAGGACTAGTACCTCTGGTGTGCAGGCTTGCCGAGCCCTTTTCAGGTCTGCTCATCCACCCAACTCTCACCCGTGGCTCCAAGAAGCTGTAGCACATATGCAGCAGCCACATCCTGGTAAAACCGTCTTGGTAGATGATCTAAACCAGGTTGAGGGTAACCAACAGGCCTCAAACCTGGTGGTGAGTTAGGGGAATGTCTACCCCAAGGATCTCCCCGCGTTGAAAGGGCAGATAAGAACAATTTGTTCCAAAGCCCACCAAGGTGGCTGAAGCAGGTGCTGTGGAGCTTGGTTAGAACTTGGTCAGACATTGAAGAAGCCAAGGTCATCCACTGCATCCCAGGCCATCATCCATCATATTGTTTTACCACTAGACTTTACTCTGGAAGAGTGAGGCTAACAACTTCGTGCAATTCTGCCTCACTTAAATCCAATCCACTCACAAGTCAAGACATTACCCCATGATGTTATAGGTCTTCTCTGAAAGCAAAGGATGAACAACAACAGCATTGTGGCATAAACATCCTTTTCCCAACATTCTGTGACCACTGACCCCTGTAGTCAGTGTGGCACCCATGTAAACTGAGAAGAATAGGGAAGGTCTCCAAAGATTCTCTTCAGAGCAGTCACTGGTGACACTGATTTATCACCGCCTTAACCTTGTAATATATTTTGGACCTAAGGCTTCAAAAAAGCTACAAGTTCAGTAGCATATATGAGATTTCCCCCCCAGAGAGCCAGGATTTATGGTATCTGTTGGGGATAGTATTTCTGCAAGGAACAAAAGCCTGGAAATTTTCAGCTGATTTTGTTGCCAGCATAGCCCAGAATAGTTGGGTTGTGATGTGGTATCAGACACAGAGAAGTACATGGAGTTTTTGAGGGATAAATAGAGAGAGAAATGTCAATCAGGACTGCTACAGAAGGCAGGACTATCTGTGTACTATAAAACTGTAAGGGTTCTTTCTGCCTCTCTTCTGTGTCCTGGCCCTATGAGGCCAGAAGTTCAGTACACACCAGAGAAGAGAAATTGCTCAACTCCTGCCCTGCTGAACCAGAGCAATACATAGATGACCTGGGGAAACATACAGATGGCAGTTCTAGTTTTCTAGCACAGGGAGTCTTTATTTAAAAAAAAAAATTTGTTGGTATCTTTTGTCCTTATATCACCAAAATTTTCCCGTATATCCCTTCCTCCTCCAAGAGAGTCATTCCATGTAACAAAGTTTTTTTTTTTAGGAGGAAGAAGGAAAAATCAGTTCCACTGATTAAAACATTAAAAAAAAAACCTGAAAATAAAACCAATGTTCCATATTCATAAACTCCCCCTCCCCCCTGAAAAGGATTAGAGGAACATGACTTCTCATGGCTCTTCTTTGGGGCCATGTTTGTTTGTCATTTTAGCACATAAGATCAACTTTTTTGTATCACGGAACCTGTTGGCAGTCTGGTTAAGCCTAAGAACCCTTTTTTTCAGAATAATGATTTAAATGCATATGGTACAATTGTTGTGTTTTTGTTATTGAATCATTTTAGTGGTATCTGACTCTTCGTGACTCCATTTTGGGGAGTTTTCTTGTCAAAGATACTAGAATGGTTTGCCATTTTCTTCTCCAGCTCATTTTACAAATGAATAACTGGGGCAACCAGGGTGAAGTGACTTGCCCAGGGTCTCACAGCTAGTAAGTATCTGAGGCCAGATTAGAACTCCTGAAGATGAGCCTTCCTGATTCCAGGCCCAGTGCTCTATACACTGTGCTACCTAAATGCTCTGTATAGTAACATACATAGGATTAAAGGGGAAACCAATTATTCTGAAATGACATTACCAAAATATTAGAAAAAGAAGTTCAGATACCCTCGGTTAAGAACTCCTGTATCTAACATGTTCGAAAACAGCATTGGAGCATTGGAGCAGCTCAACTCCTAGTCCAGACCTTAACCACTGCTAGAGAGACTATGAAAATCCCTTGAGTGACCAGTTACCTGCTTCCCTAGCAAGCATCATGAATGACACATCAAACATATCCCATTTCATTTTGTCCATGATGGCAGGGAATGAGAGCTTTCAGTTTGGGGGGCTGAAAGGAGAAGACATGGACTCCAACCTGAGGGAAGAGGTTGGTTTGAGATTTAGACCTGGTATATGTGTGGAACATAGCATGTTGTGATTCAAGTGACTGTTCCTTTGATATTTACCATTATCCATTAATCTTATTAAACAATTAGTTTAATCATTAACATTGGGGTATGAGCTAATGAAATAACATTCTGGATGTGGAAGGAATGAGTGGCCTATAGTTGTTGAGGGATATCACTGACAGGCACTCCTAGAGCTGAGGATATGAACCAAGGGTTAAGGTACTAGATGATTGACCTCCACCTCTCCCGCAGTCCCTCCAAGCTCAACCTGATAAAGCATTAGACAGGGAAAGATGTAATAGATGTATAGGGAAAGCCTCCTAGGTAACCAGATTTCCTGGCACTGCATTGCTTTGCTCCATCAGATTCTCACTGGGTTCTCTTGCAGTTAATGTTAAGAACTCTAGCTTAGAGAAAATGCAATGTTCATAATCAGTCTGGAAGGTTAAATTTTTCCTCTGTGCTAAAAAATAAAAAGATATCTCTGTGCTAGTGATCATTGTCTGGCATGGTGTTGTGAAAGCCATCCTTCAAGTGTTTTTGTAATGAAATTGGGATAGGTTAACAAGTGAGTGAAGTAGAATGTGAATGTGAGAAAAGAGAAAGAGAATGGACCTTTAAATGCATATAGAGTTTGTGGATAAGCAGAGTAGAATATTATGCAAATGAATGCAAGGTGAGGCAGCTAGGTGGTACAGTGAATAGAGCACTGGCTCTGGAGTCAGGAGGACCTGAGTTCAAATTTGGCCTCAGACACATACCATTCACTAGCCGTGTGACTCTGGGAAGTTACTTAACCTCAATTGCCTTAACCATCCCCCCCCCAAAAAAAAATGAACGTAAGGAAGGGAGGGCATCTAAGTGCATCCTAGGAGCTGATTCTGTGTTCGGAATCAGTGAGTTGTGTTTGGGGACAGTAGGTTCTAGAGCAGGCAAAGACAGATGGCCCCTGCTGCTAAGCTTTCCCTGAGGCTCCAGGCATTAAGATTTGTTCTTCAGTTTCCTCTTTATCCATGGCCCTAAGGAAACACTCTCTTAAAATTAGGGGAAAGATGTATATTTTTTTCCTCTAGGCCTCCCTTCCCAGCCTCTAATTGGCCTTCACCCTTGTGGAAGTTTCTTCTTGAACTACCAGACCAGATAGATAGGTAGATAAAGCATTTTTCAAGAGCTTATTATGTGCCAAGTACTATGTTAAGTGCTGGGGACACAAATAAAAGCAAATAAAGACTTGCCCTCAAAAAGCTTACATTCTACTGGGGAAAAGTTAACACTTAAAGGAAAGCTGGGAAGTGAGGGGGCATACGTGAGTATCACCGATAGGAGAACCATTGTAGCTAAAGCACCTATCATAGCATTTCCACTATGGAAGCATGCTTTGGGAAACTGAGGCCTCTGACTTGCCTCTCCTTTTACATTTTTATGTCCCTGCTCTCTTCCTAAGATGCCCTTCTGCGTTCTCATCTGTGCCTCATTGACAATGATGAATAAGATGATCAAGGGTGCCATACTGGATTCACGGGCCAGAGTGATTCAATAGCAATCTGACATCTCTCACTGAATCTTAATTGGTTGTTCCAGTGGCTCTGTGTGGTCTTCACAGGCCCAAACTCACAACCTTTTTTTAGCCCCTGTGTGATTCAGCTGAATGGTCATGTCATCTAAAGCCACCCAATCCCCAGGTAGAGGATAATCTGCTAAGTGGTCATTTAAAGAAAGTTCATATTCATACACACACACACACACACACACACACACACACACACACACACACACATATATCTGTACACTTACTTCCAGTCCATGGAAGTTCTGACTGGGCAGAATGCATTTATGTTAGGCTATCAAAGTCTGTCCTCCATGTTAGAATCCAGCATGGTAGTTGCCACATCTTGCTTGCACCAATATTTTTTCCAGATGGTTAGAGACCATGCCTTAAATTTCTGAGAGCTCCACAGCAAAGGGATAGGTGGTAGAATGCCTGTATTAATGAGTAAGATAAAGGCCAAGATGGTACACATACCAGATTTGCAGATAACACATAGCTGAGAATGATGGCTATCTCCTTGGAGGAGTCTAGATCCAAATAGATCTTGACAGGTCAGAATGTTGGAGTGAATCAAATAATGTGAAATTTAATAGGGATAGATGTAATTATTCCTGGGATCAAAGAGTCAACCTCTCATGGAGGAGTTGTATCTAAATTGCAATACATGTGAAAGAAGAGAGCTGTAGTGGACTGAAAGCCCACTTTGAGTCAACAGTGTTATTTGGTAACCAAAAAACTAGCATTCTCTTAGGCTCCATTTAGGGAAGCAGTGTCCATAATGAGGGAAGTGATTGGTGCTATTTTTCTCTTTCCCAGACAGACTATATCTGTAGCATTATATTTAGTCCTGAGTGCTTCATTTTAAGGACATTAGTAAGATGGCAAGCATCCATAGGAAGGTGATCAGTACAGTGAAGGGCTTTGAGATTATGACATATGAGAATCAGTTAAAAGAATTGGGGATCTTTAGTCTGAAAATGAGAAGACTTAGGGAGGATATGAGAGCTGTCTTCAAATATTTCAAAGGCTGTCAAATGGGATTAAACTTGTTTTGCTTGGCTTTAGAGGGCAGAAATAAGGGTAAGGGTAGAAGGCACAGTGAGATTTTTGCTTGATACAAGAAAAAAATTTTCTAACAGCTATCTAAAAGCAGTACAGGCTGCCTCAAGATGTGATGAGTTTTCTCTCACTAGAGTGTTTAAGCAAAGGCCAACAGCCATTGGTTGCATATGTTATAAAGTGGACTTTTTTTTCCAGAACCAAGTTGGACCATATAACTTTTGAGTTCCCTTTCACTTCTGAGGTTCTGTAATTCTATGATTCCCTTAGAGAATTCTCTAATCTTCCTGCAATGGGAACTACTCGTGCTGGACCTGTTGAAAAAGATCATATCTGGGTCGTATGTGTTAGCTCTCAGCGGCCCCTGTGTAAGGCCCAGGTGGAGAAATAACAGCAAGCCTAGACAGCAACAACATCACCAGAGCTGAGGGTGCTGATGCGGTTGCCATGGTCACTTGTATGGGTTGCTTCTGCTATGTCAGAAACTGAGTGATCATCCCTGGCAGTTCCTGCAACTGTTCACTTAATCTATGGATGACCTCTATTAGACCTTCTAAGATTATGGAGGGAGGGGGGCAAATTCCATGTATTCTGTCATGAGAATCACACAAGGTGGGAAAGCAAAGAGGAGTTCTAATCTGCTCTTGTAAAGGAAGTATGCAGGGTAATTAGATAATAGATTCAGGTACATTTTTATATAAGCAAAAAACATATAATCTTTAAAATAAAGGGTTTGAATTTTGCAAAGCAAGAAATGGTGAATGGCTAATCCATAATAGGTTATCCAAAGTGAGCAATTACACTTTTCACTCATTAAATTGACAAAGGTGCTTAATAACAAATTTCAATATTGGCAAGATAATAAAGAAGCAGGCCCACTATCTTACTGCTGATGGAGCTATCGATTGGTGCAATCTTTTTGGAAACACAGAATGGCAGCGTATAATGGTAGCTACAAAACTATTCGTCTCTTTTCACTGAATGATCCTACTCCTAACTCTATATTTTAAATATGTCCCCAACAAAGAATGATAGCAGCAAAATCTAGAATATAGAAAAGAAAGCATTCAGAAGAGATAAGAAAGCAAATGGAAAGTTTTGTTACTTGCACTATGCTACTGAGGCAGCATGACCTAGTGAATTGAGAGTCAACCTTTTTTTTTTTTTTGGTGAGGCAATCAGGATTAAGTGACTTGTCCAGGGGTCACACAGCTAGTAAGTGAGGCTGGATCTGAACTCAGCTCCTCCTGACTCCAAGGCCAGAGCTGTACCCACTGTACCACCTGGCTGCCCTGAGAATCAACCTTAAAACCAGGAGGACCTTAGTTCATAAACTACCTCTGACATGCATTGGCTGTTTGATCCTGGACAAGTGACATGCTCTCACAGGTCTAGTCAAATTTCCATGACAATATGTTGAGGAGAAGGTAGAAGAAAGTTTTCTATTCCAATGAAAACAAAAGTCCAGACCCTATCCCTACTATGTTGCTAAAGTAAATATAAAGTCAAAAAATAAAGTGACTGAAATAAATGATTTCATGGTTAGTTTTCTTTTACTCTTGTTTGTGTATGTGAAGGTTCATTTTTATTGATAATACATGTAGAATAATTGTTTTTAATAAGTGAGTCAAAATGTGCTCATTCAGTTTGTGGTAAACATGACTCATTCAACCATCATAACAAATAGAGAAATACAAATAGTCTGCCCACAGCTTGAACGAATAAGGAAAAAATGGCACTTTTCCAGTTTTTTCACACCTGCTCCAAACCATTCATCCTAGTCTGCTTCTGGAAGACCACTGATCAAATTACCAAGACACTGAAAGGTATAGTCATCCATTATTCAAAATGTTTTCCAAATTTAGGAAAGACATAATTTGTTTTAAGTAGTAATTATTTTCTAGTCACAAAATATTTCCTGTGGCATATTGCACCAAATCATTTCCAGCCTCAACTAATATTTCAGAGGTTGTCTGACCAGTGCAAAGGGCAACGATACCATCATCTTCCTGGTGCTTTTCTTCATGTAGCCTAACATCCCATTAGCTTTGTTGACTTCCACGTCCCACCACTGACATGTACTGAGCTTGTATTCCACTAAACTGATACCTCCCAGGTCTTTGTCTCGTGAATTCTTGTCTAGTCACGTCTACCTTTGTCTTATACTTGTATAGTTGAGCACTTGAATCCAAATGCAGAATTTCACATTTACTCACAGTAAATTTTATCATATTGGAATTGAATTCTTCTCAGCTGTGGAGGTCTCCATAGCTTGATAGGAAAAGACTCTGAGCGTTTTCACTGGCTTTCTCTCTTTTTGGAACATTCTGCCACCTCATCTCTGCTTCCTGGCTAAAGTCCCACTTCCTGCAAAAAGCCTTTCCCCTTCCTCCTTAATCTTAGTGCCTTCACTCTGAGGCTATCCCAATTTATCCTATATATGTTTTGTATGTACATAATTGCTTGCGTGACCGTGAACTCCTTGACAGCAGGGATTGTTTTGGTTTCTGTTTATTTATTTTATCTTTCTTTGGACCTGTGGTGCTTCACACAGTGCATGGCACATAGTAGGCACTTAATGCTAGTTGACTGACCTTAGAAATTATCAATTCCAGACCCTTCATTTTACAAATGATCAACTGAGTCTCAGAGAAACTGAATGATTTGGCCAGGATCACACAGCTAATCTCTCCTAAGACAGGACTCAAACCAAAGTATACCTGACTCCAAATCCAGTGTACTATTCATTATACCACCCTACCATCTTCTGGGATCCTGATTTTGTCATTGAACATCAGCTATACCTCCCAGTTTTGTACCACTCACAAATTAAATAGGTGTTCCATCTCATCCTTCATCCAAGGAAATTATTGATTAAAATGTTGAATAAAAGCTGAAGGAATGGCACATTTCATGCCAACTCAGCCTAAGAGCAAGGGATTGGCACAAACGAAAAAGGTTGACTCCAAGATAAGATTTAAATGAGTTGCAAAGGAGCTCTCTAACAAAAAGTTTGTATATAAAATTAGGGTTAGAATAAAATGACAAGAAAAAAATTAGGGATTTATGCAAGATATTGATTTGTAATCTTTTTCCAAATTTATTTCCAAATTGCTCCATGAATATCATGCTGTATGTTACATAGCATTTAGGCATATCTGTTTAATAAAGAACTATTATTTTCTGAATAAGGACTGAAAGCACCTTGGGAATAGCTGAATAAATTGTGATACATGAACATAATGGAATATGGTTTCACCGTGGAGAATGATGAACGTGAGGAATTCAGGGAAATGTTGAAAAGATTTGTGTGAACTGATGAGAACAGAACCAAGAGAACAATAGAGACAACGTCTATAATATGTAATAGAATACAGTGTTAAAAGATGATAGAATTTAGATTATGTGTAATGATAGATATCGGTTAAGGTGACTAATGTTGGAACATACCTCCTTCATCTTCCTTAGAGATATGGTAGACCACAGGTATGCAATGTTACATGCTTTGTCAGCCATAGACACTGTATTAGATGATTTGCTTTGAGATGCTGTTGTTTCAGTTGTTGTTGTTATAAAGGTGGGTATTTTGGAGGGGATGGTTGAGAAGTAATTGAGGTGCAAAAACTATCAACTTGAATTAATACTTCAGTGGATCTGGGGCTCCTCTCTCCAGCAACACAGGTCACAATCCAGCCATGCTTGCTCATCCATTGTGATCCTTTGTGACTTTTGTCCATGTCCTCCCACAAACCCTTTTGGGGGTGGGGCGTGGTACTCAATGTGCTGAGAGCCTTTCTCTAGCTTCTTGGCATTGCATGGAAAGTGATGGAGCATGTGGACAGTCTACCATTCTTGATCTTGCTAAATTTATTTTTCTGGTCACACATCTCTAATGCATCAATAACATATTTTTAAAAAAACAAGTAGAGAAAGACTTTATCTCTATCAGGAAAAAAAAGAAACATATCTCTGGCATCAACCTTACTGTTAGGGCCAAGTGACAATAACCAAACTTACCACAACTAGATAAAAATGGATAATGATTGGACAAAAGAAAAAAGAACTGCCTCAGGATTGATGGTGCAAAACGTAAGTTTCACTGTGATAGCAAAAGTCATAGGGATTCTGCAGTTTTATCGTGAAGACAATATTCTCCAGGGCAGAAGCACCTTTGCCCTCAGAACCCTCATAGCACTTTGTTTAAATCTCTTTAATGCATTTATCATGTAACACTGTGCGTTCAAATTATCCATATCAATTCCACATCACTGGGGTTAGGGGTGTGGAGCCCCCATGATCTGGAAAATCCATATAAAAAGTTTTGGCCCTCCTATCATACCAGAGAAGAAGCCCAAATTATTATGGTATTAAAAGATAAAATGTGTCAATATTATACAAAACTATGCTTATGTTTTATGCATTTCTGAGTTTCTAAACTTTTTCTGTATTGTCTTATAGCCTTTGTGTGTTGTCTGCAGCTTCTGCAAAACCCTCCCAAAATTCCCATCTAACTTTCTTTTTTGGTGATGCAATTGGGCTTGAGTGACTTGCCCAGAGTCACACAGCTAGTGAGTGTTATGTATCTGAAACCGGATTTGAACTCAGGTCCTCCTGACTCCAGGGCCAGTGCTCTATCCACTGTGCCACCTAGCTGCTCTCCCATCTAACTTCTTATGCTAATCTGTGATATATCAAAACCTCAACGGGGAAAGTCTGGATGTAGAAGGGAAAACTGTATAAGACTTACCTACTTACAGAGTGTGAGTTCTATGAGGTCAGTGACTGTGTCTTATCTTAATTTTGCACTTCCCCCAGTACCCAGCATAGTATTCTGTACACACAACAGCAGACTCTTGATAAACATCTGTTGTTGTTACAGGAGGTTCTATAAATAAACACTAGCTGGGTGACCACAAGCAAGTACCTTAACTTACCTGAATTTCAGTTTCTTAATTATAAAATTAAGATAATAATATTCCCATTGCCTTGCAGGTTTGTTGTGAAAAAAGTGTTTTGCAAACCTTAAGCCATGTGCTATTTGGTCATTTCAGCCATGTCCAGCTCTTTGTGAACCCATTTGGAAGTTTCTTGGCAAAGATACTAGAGTAGTTTGTAATTTCCTTCTCCACCTCAGTTTCACAGATGAAGAAACTGAGGCAAACAGGATTGCCCAGGGTCATATAGCTAGTAAGTATCCGAGACCAAATCTGAACCCAGGTCTTCCTGACTCCAGGCCCAGTGCCATATCCATTGCAGAACCTAGTTGCCCATAAGCCCTGTAGAAATGTGTTATTATCAGTTGTTAATATTATTATTAGGCTGTTTCATGAACTGATGCCTCTGCAAACACTTCTATGAGGTAGTCTTCACCATCCTCACAGGATGCTGCTCTGTCTTCAACATCTTAACCTTGACTTCTCAGTCACGCTTTCCTACTCTTATCTCTTCTCCCACTTCCTAAGGACCTTGAACCTACTCTGTGGCTAATCTGAGATCTCCAGTCACTCAATCACTCCCATTTTATCTAGTCATTGTAAAATTGATGGCTGGTTACAATGAACTCTCTACTCAACCTGACCCTCTTTTTAGTCCCATTAATGCTGTTCTTAGATTCTTTGGTGACTTTGGCCATGCCTGTGGAGCTAATCCCCAACCCTGAGTCATACTCACATTTTGCTTTCTCCATGACCTATGCAGCTCAAGAGCAAAAGCCACATCTTATTTCATCTTTGTATCCCCAGCATCTACTAGAGCACCTTACATAAAATAAAGGTTTGTCAAATTGGATTTTTTGCTCTTAGATGACAAAGCACAGCTGGAAGACCATGTCAACTATTACAAATTCATTGTTTTCCAATAATTTTTTTAGTCACTTCTTCACTGATGACAAATGCCATCACTTTCTGCTTCAGTGAAAACATTTAGGACTTCCAGTGCTAGAATCTATTTTTAGTCTATTCCCTACCACATCATATTTGATTTATGAATATGCTTTATCCTTTCCTCCAGTGTCAAATTAATTCCAGCACGTGTGACTTTGATCTCATTCCTTTCCTGACTTTGAGGTACTCTGCTCCTATACTGTACATCTCTCTCAGTATCTTCATCCTTGTCCTCTCTACAATTATCTTCTGCTCTGAATTCTCGTGTACTTGGGTCTCTTCTTCCTCAGCTCCCAACACCCAGTTCTTCCTCACACCCAAAATTCAAACCACCGAAAAACTTTACTACACGTTGTTCTATTTCTTTACTTCCCTTCTTTGTACAAACCTCTTGAATTGTGGATGAGGGTGGATGATATGTATTTTCTATCTCAATTTCCTCTCTTCTGTAATTCATTTCTGCAATCCTGACAACACTTAGCTCTTGGAAGTCACCAATGACTATTGCCCTATCTAATAGGTTTTTTTTTCTCCCCCATTCTTGCATGTGACTTTTACGTGGTCTGAGCTTTATGCATCTCCTTTTTATCATGCTACCATTATAGCAGATGAAGACCACAAAGGACTGAAGCAGATGGGTTGTACAGTAGACTGCTGGTCTTAAGTCAAGAAGATCTGAGTTCAAGTCCTCTCTTCAACACTGATTAGTTGTGTAGTGCTGGGCAAATCACAATTTCTCAGTCTCTATTTCCTTATCTGTGAAATGGGAACAATAATAGCACCTACAACAGGGTTGTTGTGAGGATTTAATGAGATAATATTTGTAAAGTGCTTTGCAAACCTTAAAGTGCTATATGGATACTTGCTATTTTTATTTTGTGTTTTTCTTTGTTTAATGGATTACAGTTGCTTAAGAATTCATCATCAATTATCCATTCTATTGGTAAGACTCTCTACACTCACCTAGACTGGTCTTAGGCAGATATAGTTTATCAAAAGAAACTACTAGAGATTGTGTGCCTTTGAAAACACAGGGTCACATCTGCACCTCAGTGAAATATTGGAGTAGTACTTTTTAATCAGTATAGAATTACAAAATATAGCAATAGAAAAACATGTCTTTTAGCACCTATTCCTGAATGAATGAAACTTCATCCCTGATTCTCGTCAAAGTTGCCCCTTTGAGATTTATTCCCCTGAAATGTGGAGAGCATTGCAGAGTCCTGCTGTAGCTAGATCACAGATTAATCATTTTCTGTGCCACACCCAGATCTCTGCTTCTAATTAATAAGTCTCTGAAGCCCCTTTACAGCTTGGTAATAGGCTTTTCACCTCCATCCATGGAAACTCAAGAGCTCTCCAGGATGCTTGGGCTCCTGAATCTAACCATTAGAGCTATACACACCTTCCGCTCTGGATCCCCTCAAACATTTCCATATGGTCCCAGACCCTTATTGGGGGTCTTTTAAATCTCTGTCTAGATCCAAGACAAGTACAAAGGACTCATGAAGGAAAATGCTATCTATATCCGGATAGGGAACTGATGGACTCTGAGTGCAGATTGAAGCATTTTTTTTCACTTGATTTATTTTTTTCTCATGTTTTTTTTTAATCTGTTTCTTCTTTCACAAGTGTGACTAATATGGAAATATTTTTTGCGTGATAGTACATACGTAAACTATATCAAACTGCCTGCCATGTTCAGAAGAGGGGAGGGAAGGGAGAACAATTTGTAACTCAAAATTTTGTAAAAATGAGTGCTAAAATTTTTTTTCACATGTAACAACTGGGGAAAAATACTAATTAAAAATAAAATAAACCTTTATCTATCCAAGTTTCTATCTCTCTCATGACCCAATCACCCTGAGCCAGGCACACAATTCCATGGAAAGTGAAGTCCCATGAACTTAAATCAGGTCAATTATTGAAGCCAAGAGCCTCAGAGGAAATGTAATCTTCTTTCTATCACATATGACTCTGACATAAAAGTATATGAAGGATTCTCATGCAGAATTTGACTAGATTTATTCTTCTTCACTCCAGGAGACAGAACTAGGCCTGATGAGTAGAAGTTGAAGAGTAGTTTCTGTTGGGTAAGAGTCAAAATTTGATGCCTTCTTAAGACCCATCCAAATCTTAAATTCTGTAATTCTGTAAAAACAGGGATGTGAGCAGATATGCAACCATATTTGCTTAGTAATCTGACCAAGTTTTAGGGCAAAAAGTATTGTAGGATCCTACAGTTGGTTTTTGTTTGTTTGTTTGTTTTTGTGTGTGTACCACATCTCACAGGGAATTCTTTGCAACTAGAAAACATCATGATTGTAGTGACTGTGGAGATGTAGGAGTGTTGTGATAGCTATCTTTTAGGAATTTGGAGGAGTTATTTTATACTGCCCTAGAGTGTGGAGCCACCCATCGTGGCTGCTAACCTATCTTTGCCAAGTGCCAGAAAGTCAAGTGGAGCTGTTGCCTCAGACCTCCTCCAGTGTCTCATCAATTTCTTTTCCCTCGTGAGAGAGGAGGCAAGAACAACGTCCCCCTTTCCCTCCAATCTAATGCTTTTCTTATTCCACTATCCACCTCTTCATGAAAAAAAACTAGTTCTCAATTACACCCCAATCTGTAGGTCCAGTCCCTCTTTCCCAAATCACAATGACATTCCCTCCCTATTTACATTCTACAAGGGGCAGACATGACCACTTGTGTTACTTGAATGAGCAAGTCACCAACTTTCAGTAAGATGGAGGACCACTAGGCCTTACTATCTGGCCCCATGCTGTGCCCTCCAGATCCCCAGAAATTTCCATTTTCCTTGCCAATGTTAAGTCTGCTTCTCATGTGCTCTTCCTGGTCACCACAGGTAGAGGCCTAGACAGCATTTCCAGAAGACTAAGAAGTATGATCCCCAAAACTGACTGTTGTTTATGGTCAGCAGTGGGTATAGCGTGGGAAAACTCAGGAGTCCAACTAATCCTAGAGTCGATAGCCACTCTCTCGCATGGCAGGCAGAGAGCCTTAGTCCCCATTACAGTTCTCCAGCCTTTTGCTTTTCAGTCCTGACAGGAAATCTTCAAGGGTAAAGGAAAGGGAAATGGGGGAACTCTAAGAAACTTTATGCCTGAGTCCAGATTCTACAAATCCACCAGTGTCTCATCAATTTCTTTTCCCTTGTGAGAGAGGAGGGAAGAACAATCCAAATTACCCTTTCATTCTCTTTTAATAATCATTATCATCACCCCTCAGCCCAGGGGAAAAATAATAATTCAACTAGATAATATGACATTGTGTGTGCATTAGTTACATTTGGTTTCTAGGGCCCTTTACTGTCTTCATTACCTTCCTCTGCTCACAGACTAGTGTATCTGTCACCTAAAATATGTCCCTAAGAGTCTCTGCTTCCTCCTTTTCTATACTCCCTCTTCAAATGATTTAGTATCCATTTTCAGTGTGTTTTCTGAATCATTCTGTTATTCTTGGGCCTTTGAGAATTTTCCAATTTTTCATTAGCATAGATAGTACTGCTGTGAATGTTTTTTTTTTTAAATAAATTACTTTTCTTTTTCTTCTAGTGTATTTCCTTAAGACTTCAATCCCCAAAATACAATGTCTAGGTCAAAGGATATGGGTAATTTTATAGGAGGAAAGAAAGTGGAAGGGAATAAGTATTTACATATTGCCCACTGCTAGCCAGGAACCATTACAAATATTACCTCATCTAATCTTCACAACCCTGTGAGGTAGGGGCTGTTATTGTCCCCATTTTATACCGTGCCACCCAGCTGCCTCATATATAAAGGCCCTTATTACAAATTAAACTATGTTGAGCAAAAATACAATGCTACTAGGATTGTGCCATCAAATGTGCCTATTTTGACACAGCACCACCAACATTATGTCCTATCATTTATTTTAAAATAAGTGCAAGCTTTAATATGCATAAAATAATATTTTATCATATTAATCTGCATTGTAAAATTGTTAGTAAATTTGTATTTTTTCATGAAATACTTTATTATCTTTGTGTATAAAGTGGATGCTTACCTCTTTTGGCTACTTACTGAGTAGAAATCAGGCATTGACCTCATATGTTTAACATCAGTTCTTTATTTTAGATATTACACTTTTATCAGTTATGTTTGTTAAAGTTTTTTTCCTGTTCTATTGCTTCCCTTGTGATTTTTAAAATTATATTTTGAGGCATAAAAGTTTGTCTTTTATGTGTTTGAATACAATCAACTTGCTTTTGATGATATCCTCCATTTCTTCAATAGCCAAGAGTTTATCTCTGCTCCACAGCTAGGATGAAAATATTATTGAAGTGCAGGCATATACTGCAAACTTTGAAGCAAATTTAACTGAGGTGTTTTTGAATTTAGATTAGAAGTAGTTTTGTGTCAACTTAAACCAAAAGTGCCTAGACAGATTTAAAGCAAAAACCATAGTAGTTCGAACCATAATACATATTGAACAGTGTAAGACTAGATGAATTGTTTGCCTACTCCAAAATAAGTGATTTATATGATTTTACTTTGAGATTCATAAGATGTTATTTTGTACAACCAGGTGACATAAACATGACTTTTTCTTCTTTTGCGAGGAGAAGAAAAAGATTGAGATCAGGATTGTGGTCTACATACCTACTGCTATGTGGTGATTTCTAATGGTATAGCCTCCAGTGTCTTGGCTGTATCATGGCCTCTAGTTTGAATGTAATTGCTCAAATAAATGGAGCTAGCTTGAAGTTAGAAATCATACTTTCAGATGGACATGTGAACATCTTATTGGGAACTTTGGTACCTTAGCTACCAATGCATATACACGGATATACATACATACATGCATACATAGGTAGATCATCTGTCTGTCTGTCTCGGCATGATGCAGTGGAAAGAGGGCTGGATTTGGTGTTATAGAAGCCACGTTCAAATCCTGGCTCTGACTCTTCTTATTTGTGTGATCTTGGGCAAATCACTTTGTTGACCTATTTCGCCTTCTATGAAGTGAAAGGTTTGGTCCAAGGGTGGGGAACCTGCAGCCTCGAGGCCACATGTGGCCATCTAGGTCTTTGACTGAATCCAAGTTTTACAGAACAAATCCTTTTATTAAGGGGATTTGTTCTATGAAGTTTGGATTCAGTTAAGGGCCTAGAGGGCCACATGCAGCCTCAAGGCTGCAGGTTCCCCACCCCTGGTTTGGTCTCACAAGGTCTCTTGCAGTTCTAAATCAATGATGATGATGATGATGATGATGATGTATGGTTCCATTCAGGAAGATTCATCTTTGTGAGTTCAAATCTTGCCTCAGACACTTACTAGTTGTGTGAGCCTCGGCAAGTCATTTAACCCTGTTTGTCTTAGTTTCCTCATTTGTAAAATCAGCTGGAGGAAGAAATGGCAAAACACTCCAGTATCTTTGTCAAGAAAACCCCAAATGGGCTCATAAAGAGTAGGGCAGGATTGAAAAGACTGAACAGCAACAAAAGTGTGTATGTGTGTGTGTGAAAGCAAAAGAATTCTACCTCTAACATATATATATTCCATTTACCCTCAAAACTCCTGTTATGGTTTCCCCCTTTATGATCTCCACGTTTAAAATTCCCTTCATCTCTTAAATGTTCAACTCTGGTGCCACCTTTAAACCTTTCCTGAATCCCTTAGCTAAAAGTTCTCTTGCCTTCTTCACATTTCTTGTAGCACTTTGGATCTCTGAATTTGCCCGCGTCATTAACTTTTATTGTCGTCAGTCACATACACATCTTATGCCCCTTATTCGATTATAATCTCACCCCCATTCCCTACTCCTATTGTTTCTAGTTGCCTTCACCAAAAATTTCATCCCCACTTACCTCTAAGTAGAGTCATGGGGCTAAATGTTTAACATTTGTGTCCATAACACACTTTTAAGTTTAAGCTGCATTATTATTATTATTTTCTCCATCACTTTCTTAAGAATAAACAATCAACGAAACAATAAACCAAACCCCAATTTGTAGTGTTTGCTGATTTCCCATATATTAACATTGACACTGAACATATGACAATTGGCTTTCTTGAACTTGTCGAAGCTGGCTTCAGGGCACCTCTGCCTCTAGCCTTCTCCATCTTATTGCTCTTGTACCCCAGGCCTTCTATGGTGCCCTGGAGAAATTCTATTCAATTGTGCCCAAACTTCCAAATCCTATTCACCACAGGCTGGGCAATATCTTCCACCTTCCTAATATTAATAGGAGAAAAGATAGTTAATAATCATTAATCTTAAGTTTCATATCAGAATCATATCTTGGGGAAAGAGGAGTGTGGAAGGGGAGAAGGGAAGACCTGGAGAGGAGAAAGGGGAACCTTCCTGAAATCTACATTAGTATCTGTTCTTCCTCAGCACAGTGAAAGAATAGATTCACCCTCTATGGGAACTGAACAGTGAGGTGGTCACCGTTTTTGTGTTTGTCCTAATAGCTGGACCACTGCTTGAGAACACTGCTTGTAAATGTTCTACAAACACTGCCCTGATCACATCACATCACTCCTGTACTCAAAAACTGTCAGTGGCTCATGATGGCTGGCCAAATAAAATGTGAAGTCCCTAGCCTGAGGCTCAGAGTCCACCAGTCTGGCTCTGATCTATCTCCCAGTCATCAACATTCTAGTCAGATGGGACTATTGCTCGTGTCTTCATGTCCTGCCTTCTCCTATCTCTTTGTCTCTGTTCATACTGTCTTTCCACATGTGTCTTTCCACCTCCCCTCTCTCGCTGTTGTCCTCACATTAAAAAACCCCAATTTTATTAAATGTTCAACTCTGGTGCCACCCCCTCCATGAAGCCTCTGCTGATATCCTCTGCTGAAAGTTCTCTTGCCCTCTTTAAATTCCTCATAGCATTTCCTGTTTTTAGCCTATATCATCATCTGTTTTGAATTGTAGTTATGCTTATACATTTCTTATACCCTCAATATTTAATTGAAACTACTTTGGGAGCAGAGGCTGTCATATTTTATGCCTAGAAAACTGCTCTTCAGTTAAGTCAATAAACATTTATTAGACACCTGCTATGTGCTAAGCACTGTGCTAAGTGCTGAGGGTACTACTGTTGTTCAGTCGTTTTTTCAGTCATGCCCAATTCTTTGTGACCCCATTTGGGGTTTCCTTGGCAGAGGTTCTGGAGTGGTTAGTCATTTCTTTCTCCAGCTCATTTTACAGATGAGGAAACTGAGGCAAACAGGGTTAAGTGACTTATCCAGGGTCACACAAGCTAGTAAGTGCCTGAGGCTAGATTTGAACTCAGGAAGATGTTTTCTTGATGCCAGGCCTGGTACTGTGCCATCTAGCTGCTCCTGCTGGAAATGCAAACAGAGGCACTTGCTTCAGCAGCACATATACGAAAATTGGAACGATACAGAGAAGATTAGCACGGCCCCTGACACACAAATTTATGAAGCATTCCATCTTTTTCAATGAAGGTGGGTGGGGAGGGAGGAAGGGAGAGGATTTGGAGCCCAAAATTTTAAAAACAAATGTTAAAAATTGTTTTTACATGCAACTGTGACATAAGATACAGGCAGTGGGGTATAGAAATCTATCCTGCCCTCAGGAAAATAGAAAGGGATAAGAAAAGGGGGGGGTGATAGAAGGGAGGGAAGATTGGGGGAAGAGATGTTCAGAATGCATGCCGTATTGGGGCAGGGGGAAGGGAGAGATGGGGAGAAAATTTGGAATTCAAAATCTTGTGCAAGTGAATGTTGAAAACTAAAAATAAATAAATACATTTTAAAAAAAGAAATACAAACATAGGCAAAAGACAGTCTGTTCTCAAGAAGCTTGTAGTTTAATCCAGATTTGTTTAATTGAATCGAATGTTTGAATCTCACTGTGTTTTAGGTCTTCTGGTCCCAGTTTGTGATGCTACTTCAAATCCTGCCTCAAATGCATGCCAGTTATTTTACACTGGGCAAGTGACTTACTCTCTCTCAGCCTCAGTTTCCTAATCTGTAAAATGAGGATAAATAAGAGTGCCTTCCTCAGGGTTGTTGTGGAGATCAAATGAAATACTACATGCAAATGCTTTGTAAAACTCAAAATGATATAGTAATAATGATATTATTATTATTACATAATTGCTATAGAAATACAAATAAATATAAACACTTATATGTACAAACATATTATTAACAGAAGCAGTCGTACAGGATCCAGTCTGTGAGCTGAGTAATCCTTTGTTGTTCCTCCTTGTTATAAAAAGAACTCACTCTCTTCTCGTACTGGGCTGAGTCCCATACACCTGACCCTCCAGCCTTTCTGCAGAGTTGCTCTGGAGTCAGGCTATCCCACAGAGGTATTTGGCACACTGTTGTGTCCATCCCATGCTGTGTGACTTGCATGCTTTTTGTTCCATTGAGGACCAGCATTCTAATGTGTAGATCACTGCAGGCAACATTTTGGATTTTACCCGTATCAGTCAACATTGTACCTGTGTAGGTGAAACTAATTCAAACAGTTCTGCAACATCTGATCTATTCTAATTCCATGCTCTTTATTATCTTGTTGATGCCAGTGCCCAAGATACATATATTCCATCACCTCTGTGGTGCTCTCCCAAGCCATACATGTCTGCTGTACCTTTTGGGTACCATTCATTTTGCAACTTCTTTTCCTCCCCTTTTAAAATCAACAATTACCTTGAAATCAACCTGCTCAAGTACTTTCTATAGTTGCTACAGCTTTTCTTCAAGCCCTGGGACCATATCTGCAAACAGGTCACAAGCAACAGAGGAAAGTAAATTCAAGAGGGGTTCTAAAGAGAAATGGGATATTTAATTATGTCTGTACTATTTGAGTGAAACTATTCAATGACTAAAGAAATAGTCTATGAAAAAGGCAGTAGATCATGTACAAGGTCAGGGGAGAGGAGAGGGGGAATCAGATATGGACCTATCCTACAAGTCCTTGTAATCTGTATTCATTTTTGTTTTAAATAGAAACTCTGATATCTTCCATGGAGGGAACTCCCACTGAGGAGACTGCCTCCAAAGATGTAGATCAGCACCTGGTCTGCAAATTAGAGGTCATAGCCTACTAAATTATGAATAGCTATGGACAAGGACTATGTTATATGATTCAGAGATGAATCCCCCATGGTGCCTTTTACATAGCAGGCAACTGAATAAATATTTAGTGAATGAATAAATGATTCTTTGTTCACTGTGTGGGAGCCAAAGGCAGGGATAAGAAAACTGGCATGAGAAAGAGGAGAAAGAAATAACAACAAAAAAAATTTCTAAAAAGTTTGTGGGTTTGTGGTTTATGTATTATTCTTTAATTTAAAAGGGTCTTGCTATACATTCTCAATAAATATCAGACAGCTAGGTGGTATAGTCAGTGGATAGAGCATTGGGCCTTGAGTTAGGAAGACCTGAATTCAAATTCAGCCTCAGACACTTACTAACCACATGACCTTGAACAAGTCACTTAACCTCTTTTGCCTATTTTCCTTTTAATCAAAACTTTCCTTTTTTGACTCCCTTGGAGGACCATTTTGAAACTAAAAAAAAAAACCCAACAACACACAATTGCTAAAAATCAAGCGTTGGCACAGAAGCAAATATATCAAAACACATTGATTCACACAAATAAGATCCCTGATCTCATCTCCCTCATTCTTAAAAATACTTGTTTCTCCAATACTTTTCTGTCTATTCTCTAGATCTACTTGCTCTCTGTGGCCCCACCCAAATTCTTCTTTCCTTCTCTTCCCCAAGGACTATTTTTTTCTTTTTCTTTTTTTCCCTACAGTGATATCCTATGGGTATCTGGAGTAAAGCAAATAGTTTTATATATGTATTAGGATAAATGGTAGTTATCTCTTACCAAAGCAATGATATTCCCTGTTATACTTTAAATGGCACTTTCTGGATAAGACTCCTTGAACCTCTTGTTTCATTCATTCAAATGAACATTTATTAGCTTTTTATTCCATGCAAGATATTTTGCTAGTCCTGTGGGGAATAGAAAGATAAACAAATCATGCTCGTTGCCCTCATGGAACATAAGTCTAAAAAGGATGATAAAAATATAGCTAACTTTAAATGCAACATGATAAAATTCATGAAAGGTATAAACAACATACCATGTGATTCTAAGAGTGATCCATTCCAGCTGGGAGAATCAGGCAAGGCTTCCTAGAAAAGGTGGCATCTAAGCTGGGTAGGATAGTTGGAAAATGAATGAGTGGAGAGGTTCCAGGTAGAAGAGCAGAAAGAAGGCAGTAGGAAAACAATGATATCTCTTCATTTTGACTGAAGAAGCAGAGAATTTTAGAGGGCCCTACTTGGATTTCTAATGCCGTAAAACTCATCTGTCATGAAACCAGTAATAAAAACACCATTTACATTTGCAAAGAAACTCATAGATTGAACGTCATCACCTAGAAGAACAAAGCCGCATAGCCTGCCTGCTAGTAGAACAAATAAGATTCATACTCCTCCTGTTTGTGGATTCCTCATTTTATGCAGTCACAATTAAGTTAGACTCAAATAGATTCTTTCATTGTAGAGGTCACAGTCTTCCTTTCTGGTTCATTGTTTACACTCTGAAAGAAAGTGTAGGCAAAGAATGAAACAAACAAAAAAAAGAGTAATAAGGTTTGACCTCCTTCTTAGATGAACAAGTCTTAATCTTTTTTTTTGTTTTGTTTTGTCGGAAGTGGGGTAAATGTGCCTGGTGGAGAAAGACTAAGAATTGAGTTTATGCTTTCTGTAGTCACTAAAGTAAAAAATAATTTTGTTAGTTTAAGGGTATTACTTCAAACACAATACTGAAATATACACCACTAATGGCCCTGTTATATTTCACTCACTTCTTAATATCGGAGGGCTAACAGTTTGTATTTTTAGAGAGCTCTCTAATTTGCAAGGCACTTTCCTTACAAAAACCCTTGGAAGTAGGTTGAACAAATGTTATCTCCATTTTATTGATGGAGGAACTAAGATTCAGAGTTGAAACGACTTGCTCTATATCATATGGGTACTTAACAGCAGAGCCAGAGCTCAAATCTAGGTCCTAATTCCAAGGGTAATAGTAGTTCTAATTTCTATTAAGCATTACAAACTGCCTATCTCACAACAAGAAGTGGCCCTTCTCCTCCTCAATGTCAACCCCTCTATTTTTTGTTCTTCATCCCACACCTTTCTGCCTCCTTTTGTTCATCCCTTCTGTCTTATTTTCAGTCTCTCACTATCGACTGGCTTCCCCCTCTCCCCCCCCATGCCTATAAACATGCCCAGCTCTTCTTCATTTTATGAAACCAACTCTTCTTCATTTTGTGTTCACTTGACCTTATCATCCCTTCAACCTTCATCCTGTTGTCTTCTCTCTTTTCTTCCTTTCATAGCCAAATTGCTAGAAAAAAGCTGTCTCTCCTCTTTCTGTCCTGTTGTTCACTTCTTAATGCCTTTTCATCTGGTTTCCAATGTCATCAGTTGATTGAAACTGCTCTCTCCAAGGTCATCTCTTAATTGCCAAATCCGAAGGCCTTTTTTCAGTCTTCAACCTTCTTGACCTTCCTGAAGTATTTGACACTGTCGACCACCCCTCCTTTTGGATACTTTTTTTTCCCTCAGGGTTTTCATGACACTAATCTCTCCTGGTTCCCCTTCTCTTTATCTGAGTCTCCTTTGATGGAATATTATCGTTATCTTCCCCCTTGTGTTCAGGTATTCCTCAGTGCTCTGGCCTGGGCCTCATCTCCTCACACTTTCTCGGTGGTCTCATCAGCTCGCATAGGTTCAATGATCTTGTCTATGCAGATGACCCCCAGATCTTTAGCCATCGTTTCTCACTTGAGCCCTGCTTCTCCATCAACTACCAATTAGGCATTTCCAATTACATGTCTTAGAAACAACTAAAACCCAACACGTCCAAAGCACAATTCATTACCCCTAACTCCTCATTCTTGTTGAAGATACCACCATCTTTGCAATCACCCAGGGTCATTAGCATAATCCATGACACCTTGGCTGTCTCTCACTCCCCATATCCAATCCACAACCACTTCTACCTCACTACCCAAACCCACTAATTTGTCAGGGCTTGTTGGTTCTACCTCGACAAGATCTTTCACATTTATCTCCATTTCTACACCCACAGAGTCATCACTCTGATACAGGACCCTTTTCATCTCTCACTTAGATTGTTGCAGTCACCTCTTAAGTGGTCTCTCTGTCTCTAGTTTCTCCCCTTAGACGCCAAAAATGATACTTCTAAAGAACAGATCTCGACTATCTCACTCTCTTGCTCAAAAATCTCTAGTGGCTCCCTGTTGCCTTTAACATAAAACACAAACACTTCTGTTTGGCATTTAAAGCCCTTCACAATCTGCCTTAAGCCTACCTTTCTGGCTCTGCGTGAAATCTCTACAAAGAGGGAAGGACTTCCAGACCTGGGGATACAAGTTAAACCTCGTCACACATATTTCTTACACGTGTACCTCACTACCATTATGATCTAAGTTTACGCCTATGCCCCCCATGGATGTATTTGTGGGAAGGAGTCAACTAGGTTCTTAGGAGGTTTTGTATTGACTGTCTTCACCATGTTATCTGAAAGTAGTAGTAGTAGTTGTAATTGTAGTAGTAGAAGTAGCAGCAGCAGAAGTCATAATAGTAGTAGCAGCAGTAGCAGAAATAGTAGCAGTAGTAGTAGTAGTAGCAGTAGCAGAAATAGTAGCAGAAGTAGTAATAGTAGTAGCAGCAGTAGTAGCAGAAGTAGTAGTAGTAGTAGCAGAAGTAGTAGCAGCAGTAGCAGAAATAGTAGCAGAAGTAGTAGTAGTAGAAGCAGTAGCAGAAGTAGTAGTAGCAGTAGTAGCAGTAGTAGTAGAAGTAGTAGTAGTAGTAGTAGTAGTAGTAGTAGTAGTAGTAGTAGTAGCAGAAGTAGTAGTAGTAGTAGTAGTAGTAGTAGTGGTGGTGGTAGTAGTAGTAGTAGTAGTAGTAGCAGTAGCAGCAGTAGTAGTAGCAGTAGTAGCAGTAGTAGTAGTAGTAGTAGTAGTAGTAGCAGAAGTAGTAGTAGTAGTAGTAGCAGAAGTAGTAGTAGTAGTAGCAGAAGTAGTAGTAGTAGCATCAGCAGCAGTAGCAGTAGTAGCTGCCCTCTGGAAATCCAACAAGCAAGTCCAGACATCATGCTCGTGATGTCATTGGTCCTCTTCAAGAGCAAAGGACAAGCAACAGCCCTTCCAGGCTTAACCTTCCAGAAAACATGAGATATCTCTGAGGCTCAAATCAAATGCAGGCGCCTATCTTGATCTCTCCATTTGCTAATGCTTTACTCAAGAAATTACTTTGTATATAATCAGTCAATAATCAATCAACATTTATTAAGTGCCTACTATGTGCCAGGCCCTGTGCTAAGTGATGGGGATATAAAAGGAGGGAAAAGTTCTCAAGGAGCTTACAATCTAATGGGGGAGAAATCATGCCAACAGATATATACAAAGTGAGTGTTATATAGGATAAAAGGAAAGAGTTAAAAGAAGGAAGGCTTCTTATAGAAGGTGGGATTTTAGTAGGGACTTAAAAGAAGCCAAAGAGGTCAGTAGTCAGAGGGAGAGGGAGAGCATGCCAAGCATGAGGGGCAACCAGAGAAAATGCCAGGAGAGGGAGTGTCTTCTTTGAGGAACAGTCAGGAGGTCAGTGTCACAGGATCAAAGAGTATGTGTGGAAGTGTAAGTTGACAGAAGATTAAAAAGATAGGAAGGGACTAGGCTACAAAGAGCTTTGAAGGCCAAACTGAGCATTTTGTATTTGATCCTGGAAGCAAGAGGAAGCCACTAAGTAGGGGGTGACATGGTTGGGCCTGTGCTTTAGGAAAATCACTTTGGTGACTTAATGGAGAATGGATTGCAATGAGGAGAGAGTCAAGTCATGCAGACCCATCCGAAGGTTATTGCAATAACCCAGGCATGAGGTGTTGGGGACCTGCCCTAGACTGGTGATAGTGTCAGAGGAGAGAAGAAGACTTATTCGAGAGATGTTGAGAAGATGAAATGGACAGGCCTTGGCAACAGCTTGGATTTGACAAATATCCACTATGAAGATATCAGAGACAGTGAGGAATTCAGGATGACTCCTAGATTGGGAGCTGAGAGACTGGGAAGATGGTGTTGCCCTCTACAATAACCGGGAGATAGGAAGGGGGAGGATATAGGGGGAAAGATAATGAGTTCTGTTTTGGACATATTGAGTTTAAGATGTCTAGTTCAAGATGTCTGAAAGGCAGCTAGAGATGACAGATTGGAGATCAGCAGAGATATGGGGGCAGGAAAGGTAGATTTGAGTATCATTAGCATAGAAATTATAATCAAACCCATGGGAACTGATGAGATCACCAAGTGAAGTAGCATAGAGAAGAGAAGAGGCTTAGGACAGAGCCCTGAGGGACAAATACCTACAGTAAAAGTGCTGGATGAAGATCCAGCTAAGGAGACTGAGAAAGGGTGATGAGAAAAGTAGGAGGAGCACCAGGATAGAGTGGTGTCCCAAAAACCTAGAGAGAAGAGAGTATCGAGGAAGAGAGAGGGATAAACAGTGTCAAAGTTCTGCAGAGAGGTCCAGGAGATGGAGGATCCAGAAAAGGCCACTGGATTTGGCAACTAAGATCATTGATAATTTGGGAGAGAGCAATTTCCATGGAATGATAAGGTCGGAAGTCAGATTATAAGGAGTTGGGAAGAGAGTGAGAGGAGAGAGAATGGGGGCACTTATTGCCTTTTCTGATGGCCTTTTTTTTTTTTTGGTGAGGCACTGGGGGTTAAGTGACTTGCCCAGGGTCACACAGCTAGTAAGTATCGAAGGCCAGATTTGAACTCAGGTCCTCCTGACTCCAGGGCCGGTGCTCTCTCTGCTGTGCCACCTAGCTGTCCCCTCTGATGGCCTTTTTGAGGAGTTTAGCTACACAGGGCAGAAGATATATAGAGTGATAGCAAGGATGGAAGGATAAAGTGAGAGTTTTTTCAGGATAGGGGAGATGTGGGCATGTTTGTAGGCAGTAGGAAATGAGACAGTAGACAGGGAGAGATTGAAAATAAATGAAAGGATGGGAATGATAGGAGTGGGAAAATGGAGGGGGGAGGGGAATCTGTTGGAAGAGAAGGGATGGAATGGGACCCCTTGAGCAGGTACAGGGGTTAGCCTCAGTGAGGAGTAAGGCCCACTTCATCATGTGAAACAGGGCTTAAGGAGGAGATAGTGGCAGGTGGCACCTGAATGAGAGGAGGTGAGGAAGAGGGGAGAAGAGGGAGCTCTCAGTGAATGGCCTCAATTTTTTCCCTGTAAAACAGGAGACAAGTGTTTTCTATTGTTGTTTTCTATTAAGAGAATAAATAAAAACTCCTTTAGGGTACAGACTGCTTCCTACTTGGGTCTTTCTATCCCCAGTGCCTAGTGTAGTGTCTGGTACATTGTAGGCTCCTAATAAATGTTCATCAACTGAACAAACAACTCTTTGAGGCACCCAACATAAATAGCGTTTGCCTTTGCTTACAGATGTGAGGATCCAAATGCACTGACTTATCCAAGGTCAAACAACTCAGGGCAGAGCTGGGACTGCAACCTCAGAACCCCTGATACCAAATCCATCATTTCAACTACTATACCATACTCAGGGGCTAGTGCCTATTTCCCCTTACTGTAGTTGAAAGCCACAGAATCAGAACTATCCCATCATCAGTTTCTTCTCTGAGATTCTAAAACGATCTGATTTCTTCACTTCTCTGAACCTTTACTGAGTCTCTTCTATGAGATAATAATAATAATAATACTTATGTAGTATTATAAGTTTTGGAAAGTACTTTACAAAGTACTTTACAATTTTATCCTTACAAAAACTCTAGGAGGCAAGGGAAGGGATATTATTATTCCCATTTATAGATGGGTAAACTGAGCCTGGGAGAGGTTAAATGACTTGCCCAGGATCACAGAGCAATCTGAGGCAGGATTAGAATTCAGGCCTTTCTGACTCTGACAGTCTGTCCACTGGGCTACCTAGCTGCCTCTCTGCCTTTATAAATTAGTCTAGAGGTCAAAGCATGCCTCTACTGTTGATCGCCATGCTCCTAAAGGCAAATCTGATAAATGACTCTGAAGCTTTGTTTAAAAAAATCTACACATATTTTTATGTAGAAACTACATAAAACACAAAACAAACCATTTAACCATTATGAGCAAAACCAGTTTCTTCACAGGGCATACATCATCTATTCTCCACATTTTCTGAACTTTCAGAGTGGCATTAGGTCTTGGGGAGTGCAATGGAGGCTGGTCAGTTGTAGCAGGTGTGTATGCACTGTCTATGTGGAACAGCTAATTGGAGCCTCTCATTGTCCATCACCATGGAAACCAGTGCTAGGAGCAGAAACAGGCAGGAAACACCATCTGGTTTTAAAAACACACACACACACACACACACACCCCTTCCCATATTGAACTTACTTTTATAAGCGACAGAATTAACATCATCTATTCTCAGTGCACCAGCCCAAAATAATCTGTGGAGAATTTCTTTGATTTTTCTTAGTCACTTCAGGCACCATCCATCAGTTATCACTTCCAGTTTGCAAGGAAAAATATGTTTAATCTAAATTAATAAACTGAAGTCTTTTCATCATAAAAACAATTTTCAGACAAAAAGTACATTATATTTTACTCAGGCCGGACAGATACACACAGGGCTGTACTGGAGCCAGCTCAGACAGGCTCTCAAGAAATGATTGTTAAATTTTCAATGGAAGGATTTACACCTCAGAAATCAGCACATATTACAAATCAGTCCTTGATTTATGTTTTGTTGACTGTCTATTCTTAAGAAAATCACAGAGAAAATGTTAATAATGCAGATTAAACTTTTTTTGGGGGGGCAGCAGTCAGGGATTACACAGCTAATAAGTATCTAAGGCCAGATTTGAACTCAGGGCCTCCTGACTCCAGGGCTAGTGCTCTATTCACTGCACCTGCATCCAGCTGCCCCTAATGCAGATTAAACTTAAAAGTTTTCCCCAAAAGAGATGATTATAAACCTTTACTAGCACACCTTTGGGTACATTACATGTGGATGGAGGCAGGGGCCCTAGATACTGGTACAAAGAATGAAGATACCTTGTAGTACAACTCAGTCTTACCAGAAGTCATAGGACTGAACGTGATATTATCATGTGAATAAGGTCACTATAGTCATTCACTCATTGAGTCAACAAATATTTGAATGACTACCATAGGAGTGTGTAGTGCGTGGGCAGCATGCGCTGGCATATTCCTGGCCCCATCTCTATGTGAGCTGATAGTGCTTACTACATGTGGGATGATGGAGACCATAAAGTACCCCTCACATACACACACACACACACACACACACACACACACACACACACACATACATACCTATAGGAGGTAACAGATAATACCAATGTAATGTATGTTATCGCCATGTGAGAAGTAATATTCCTTATAATAATATATTATTATATATTTATTTTATGTATCATTATATATAACATACTATTATATAATATACTATTATATAATATATTATCATGTATTACATATTTATAAATAATAATAATAATCCCTTATCATAAAGAATAAAAAAGAGTTGAAAATGAATCAATGTCAACCTCAGGGGGGGTATTGTAGGTCTGACTCAGCCGCCTAGTGCTTCAGGTTCAGAATTAGAAGGAAATGAGACATCCATATCATCTAACAATTTCCATTTACATAGCCATGAGAAGGAAAGGATATTCAGCAAAGATACAGCACTGATTCAGTCTGGCCCAGCTTCTATGGCTCTTTGTTGCCCAGGCTGTTCTACCAGTTAGAAGATTAAAGAAGGAGCTCCTGATCCCCCATGCACCACTTTTGTATTTAGGCCATCAGGAAACTACACCAAGTATTCAAGCCTTAGTCCTCCTAGCAATTAATTGATCATCAAGGACAGCTTCAATATTTTTTTTGTTTGTTTTTAGCCTCAACATTTTAAAAGAAAAAACTAGTCTACACAGTACTCCTACACAAAAGATTTTTTTTTATGGAGTTCCATAAGACTTTGTTTTTGGCTCTCTTCTGTTAGACATTTTAATCAATAACCTGATGAAGGCAAGGATGCTATGTTTATCAAATTTGTGGAAAAAAATCTGGGAGGAATATCTAACACACTGAATGACAAAATCATGATTCAAAAAAACTCTCAGCAAGCTGAAATGATGGACTAAACCCAAGAAGATGAAATTTAATAGGGATAAACAGAAAACCCTACACTTACTTTTTTTTTAATCAGCTGCACAGATACATGATGGAAAAGAGGAGCCCTGACAACAGTTCCTCGAAAAAGATCTGAAAGTTTTAGTGAGCTGCAAGTTCAGTGAGAGTCAACACTGACATGGCAGGCAGAACAGCTAATGCAATCCTAAACCACATTAAGAAAAGCAAACGGTACCCAGGACGAGGTAGGTGATAGTCCCTCTGTGCTTTGTTCTGTCCAGACCAGATTTGAAATATCATGTTCACTTCCAGGACACTGATAAGCCAAGACACCTGGAGAGGAAAACCCAGTTGGTGACCAAAATAATACCATTCAAATGTCAGAGGAAAGAAAATCAGAATGCTTAGAAAAGAAAAGAGTTTAGGGCAGCGTGATGGACTTTTTTGAAGACCTGTCATATGGATAAAATATTAATCTTACTTGGTCTAAAAACACATTGGAGAAATGGCTAGTAGTTGAAGATAGGCTTCTTAGGAGGAAAAAAGAAAACTTCCCAACCATCAGAACTTTCTAAAAGTTAGAATAGGAACTAGTAACTTCCCTTATTGCTGGATGTCTTTGAGAAGAGGCTGGATAAGCACTTTTCAGAGAAGCTATGAAGGTTGGATTAGATGACCTGTGAGATCTCTTTCAATTCTGAAATTTTATAATTCTATGTGATATTTGTTGAATTGATTTTAAATTCTCATTCTTGTTCATCTCTTCAGTGCAGCCATCATGTCTCTGCTGATGACTCATCAATTTTTAATTCCATTATCAACTTTTCTTCTAAGGTCCAGCACAGCACTTCCAAGTCTCTCCTTGAAACCCCCAGTCAATGCCTCAAACTTGCATGTAAAAAACTGAACTCATCATCTTCCTTCCAAATCACCTCTTCTTCCTAATTTCCTTCTTAAATGTTGCCACCAATCTCCAGGTTACTAGGATTGAAACCTCAAAACAACCTTTGATTTTCCCTTTCTGTCTTGTTTTTCACTATTTGTTCCTAAATTGTGTCATTTCTATCTCTTCAGTCTTTTTTATAACCTCCCCCCTCTCACTACTTCTATTTTGATTTACGTCCTACTGTCTCTTAAAAAAAAGTTTTAGTGATGTATTTTGGTAAACATCATTCTCACTCCATGAGAGATTGTTTATAACAAAGTAAAACAATTAAGCAAATCTAACAACACAGTGGCCTCATATGATATCCCCCCCAACAATTGGTCTCCCTGAATCTATCCCCCTCTTCTCTTATACATTGATATATTGTTCTAAGATAATCAATATCAGAGACCCAGAGACATACGTATACATCCAAGTCAAGACAATAGCTATTATCCTACTAAGCTCCTACTATGTACCAGTCATTGTGATAAGCACTGGGGATACAAGGAAAGGCAAAACAACAGTCCCTGCTCTGAAGCTTCTCTTTCTTTTCCTAGGTTATAGACAGAATTGTACCAATCAGATATTCCTTTCTGCCATGGCTTTGTAATCCCAGTCCCCAGAATGCTGATATGTCTCTCTATGGATTGGTACAGGACTCAGTGCTCACAGCCTCACTAGAGCTAACTAGCTCCATAGGCAGAAGTCATCTGCCTTGAAAGGCCTGGCCAAGACCTCAGTACCCATAACCTAACACAGAACTGACTCTCAGGTCACCCATTTGGAGACTCTTTCTTTCTTATACTAACTCTCAAGTATTAATTGCCCACCTAGCATACACTGAATAAGTAATCCACATCCTCCATTACGTCTCTCACACGCCATTCTCCTTCAGTCAGTTAATAACTGCTCCTCACTCTATCACAAACGTAACAAAGGGGTAGTTTTCACTACCTACATGACTAATGATCAGGAGAATATCTTGGTGCTCTCTTACAGCGTGAGTGGGAATAAAATGACTCTGAACAGCTGGGTAAATGTTGAGTCTTGCCTACACAGCTGTTTTGTCTTCCCCTGGAATTCTCAACCACAAACCACATACAGCTCACAGACGCTTAGGATTTAGAGTTAGGAGGAATATTTGAGATTAACCAGTCTAATGATTATATTTTATAGATGAGTCAATGCCCAGCTCCACTCAGCCCCATATCCCCTCATCTTGTCCACAGCACTAGCATGAAAGACTTCATCAAATGCTTTGTTCAAATACAGGTTGTGTCAATGGCATTCCCCTGATCTACCTATCAAAAAATCAAATGAGGTTAGTATGTTATGACCTATTTTTGATAAAGCAATGCTATGTTTTAATGATCATGACTTCCCTTTCTAAATGATTACTAACTATTCTTCTAACAATACATTCTAGAATTTTACTATGAATAGAAATCACACTGACTCATCTAAATTTTTTAGGTCTCTACTCTTTCCCATTTTTTTTATTAATTTATTTTGATTTATCAACAATTACTTCCATAAGCTTTTGAGTTTTAAATTTTCTCCCCCTCCCTCCCCCCCTTCCTCCTCAAGATGGTGCACAATCTGATATAGGCTATACATATACATTCCTATTAAACATATTTTCACATTAGTGATGATGTGAGTAAGAATTAGAACCAATAGGAGGAACTACCTGAAAGAGGAAACAAAACACAACAGAAAAAAAAATAGCAAATAGTATGCTTCGATCTGCATTCAAACTCCAAAGTTCTTTCTTTGAATGTGGATAGCATTTTCCATCATGAGGCCTTTGAAGATGTCTCAGATCCTTGTATTGCTGAGAAGGGTTAAGTCTATCAATATTAGTCATCCTTCAATGTGGCTGTTACTGGTTCTGCTCACTTCACTCAGCCTCAGTCCATACAAGTCTTTCCAGGTTTTTCTGAAGTCTGCCTGCTCATCATTTCTTATAGCACAATAGTATTCCATTACATTCATATACCACAACTTGCTCAGGCATTCCTCAGTTGATGGGTATTCTCTCAATTTCCAGTTCTTTGCCACCACAAAAAGAGCTGCTATAAATATTTTTGTACACGTGGGTCCTTTTCTCATTTGTATGATCTCATTGGGATACAGCCCTAGAAGTGCTATTGCTGGATCAAAGGGTATGCACATTTTCTATAGCCCTTTGGGTATAGTTCCAAATTGCTCTCCAAAATGGTTGGATCATTTCACAACTCCACCAACAATGCAGTAGTGTTCCAATTTTCCCACATCTTCTCCAACATTTATCATTTTCCTGTTTTGTCATTTGGCCAATCTGATAGGTGTGATGTGGTACCTCAGAGTTGTTTTGATTTGTATTTCTCTAATCAAGAGTGATTTGGAGCATTTTTTCATATGACTAGAGATGGCTTTAATTTCTTCATCTGAGAACTGTCTGTTCATATCCTTTGACCATTTATCAATTGGGGAATGACTTGTATTCTTATAAATTTGACTTAATTCTCTATATATTTTAGAAATGAGGCCCTTATCAGAGAGACTGGTTGTAAAAATTCTTTCCCAATTTTCTACTTTCCTTCTAATCTTGGTTGCATTGGCTTTGTTGTGCAAAAACTTTTCAATTTAATGTAATCAAAGTTATCCATTTTGCATTTCGTAATGTTCTCTCCTATTTGGTCATGAATTCTTCTCTTCTCCATAAATCTGATAGGTAAACTTCCTTGCTCTCCCAGTTTGCTTACAGTATCAGCCTTTATATCTAAATCATGAACCCATTTTGACTTTATTTTGGTATATGGTGTGAGATTTTGGTCTATGCCTAGTTTCTGCCATACTCTTTTCCAGTTTTCCCAGCAGTTTTTTTCAAATAGTGAGTTCTTCTCCACTACTCTTTTCAATTTTTTTAAAAAAATAGAATAATCATCTTCAGTACTGTAGCATCTCCCCAGCCCACTGTGGTTTTTCTTTCTTTTTTTTTGTTGTTATTATTGTTGTTGTTTTTTGGTGAGACAGGGTTAAGTGACTTTCCCAGGGTCACACAGCTAGTAAGTGTCAAGTATCTGAGGCTAGATTTGAACTCAGGTCTTCCTGACTTCAAGGTTGGAGCTCTATCCACTGTGCCACCTTGCTGCCCCACCCCCTGTGGTTTTTCAAGGATTGTTCACAATAGTTAAGCAATCACATTTACTTATTCTTTCAGCCTTAGTGACTTGAATTCACTGAAGGCAGCTAGGTGCTCTCTCATCATCACTTTATCTACAACTCCTCGTTAGCCATTCTTGTAATAACCAGCCTGCCTTCCTTCCTTCCTGCCTTCCTTCTTTCCTTCCTTCCTTCCTTCCTTCCTTCCTTCCTTCCTTCCTTCCTTCCTTCCTTCCTGCCTTCCTTCCTTCCTTCCTTCCTTCCTTCCTTCCTTCCTTCCTTCCTTCCTTCCTGCCTTCCTGCCTTCCTTCCTTCCTTCCTTCCTTTCTTCCTTCCTTCCTTCCTTCCTGCCTTCCTTCCTTCCTTCCTTCCTTCCTTCCTTCCTTCCTTCCTTCCTTCCTTCCTTCCTTCCTTCCTTCCTTCCTCACCACCCAGTCTGGAAGTTCAGGGGCTACTTAGGGGCCCAATAATCCAACTACTTTCCAAGGCTTTACCATATTGATGCCAAACGTAGTGTGGATCCCCAATCAGCTTAGCCCACTGCAGCTCAGAAATCCTGCACTCAAGAGATCCACACCAGTCTCAGCAATCCTGGCAGCTGGATTACAGGCATGTGCTACTATTCCTGGATATCTCTCCCATTTTCCAAGAACATTCTCACCTCCTCCCCACTTCCCATGATCGTCACACAGTTGACCTAAAGCAGCAATCCTATCCCTTCTTTTTCCTTCCTTGTGTTTTCAAAATTTTATTCTTGAAAGCTTCCCATTCCTTTTACAATGAGTTAGTAACATGAGTCTTGGATCATAGGATACTTACCCACCTTTTCTCTGAGCTTTGGGAAAATAGCTGTACTAAAATCTGGAGTAGGAATAAAACCACGCCAGGGTTCCTCTCCATCTCTCACATGGGTTTGGAGGTGGAGGGATGAATGCCTTCTAGGGTTCCCATCATTTCTACTTCAGCAAAAAGTTAGGGCAGAATAAAGTCCAGAGAGCATTAACACCTCCATCTTTTGACAAAGGAAATCATAATTAAAGTAAGTGAGGAACTTCTCAGTGACTCTACTTTTACTAGAGAAAGAGCTCTATCAGAGGTCTGCATGCTGAGATCCCTGATCACCGGCCCCTCTGCTGGGTCTGCATCATTTCCCACACGCCTCGATTCTTGCCTCCTTCCAACTGTGTATTCTCTAGCCTGCTCCCATGACAGTATTGCTTATATTCTTCCTTCCATTGATTCTCACCCAAATATTCTCTAGTATAATTTCCCAAGCCAGGTCCTAGCCTTCTTCATATGAACCTTACATCTTAATTATGACTGAATTAATTACCGTGCAGCGTATTACTACACTGTTTATATCGTTATCGCCTATCATAAGTTTGATTCCACCAAGCACAAATAATAACAATGACTTTGAATAGTTACCTTCTTGTGTTAAGGTATCTAATTCACCTTCCCTATTACTCATTTTGTACATTTTTGTAAAGATATGCATAATAGTTTTACCACTGGATTTTGCCTGCTATGAATTACTGATCCTCCCTGCTGAATCTTATTCCTTTGTTGGACCTGTTTTTCTCAGTTACTTGGGAGATACATGTTTAGCACAGTGTCTGCCACATAGTAGGCACTTAAATGCTTGTTGACTGTCTGTTGGCAGTTTTTTTCCCCCATGCCTTCTACTTTCAGTTTAAAAGCCTTTAGATAAGATTTGCAAGATTCAAATTAAACTTTTTTTTTTAAAACCATCTTTCATTAGGTGACCTACATGTCTGGCCAAAAGCCCAGCACTCTTTTATCTTAAGCTATGACCCAGAAATCCATATTACATTCTCAGATACCATCTTTTTAACCAGCTGCTCATTTCCCCAAACTTCATTTCTTTTGTGGAGTACCTTTGGCATTAGTGATAAAAACACCACCCATGTGTCTAAGCTCTCCATTTTCTTAAGTAGGACATCATAATTCCCAGCAATGCTTTTTAGGTTTATTTTTGGCTATAAATATCATTTATCTCCACATGAACCACCAGAAGTGGATAGTAATTGTCAGGTTTGACCAGCCTTGGAAAAGTCTCTGTCATGTCCCAGATTCTCATCCTGAAAAGATAGAATACCTCCCCATTGACACTAGTCACATCGGGTTCACATGTGCTTACCTCAATCCTTCTCAGCAGCCAAATACTTCTGGTTAAATCCTCTTCCTCTGACAACTACTGAATAATCTCTCTCTTGGGGATACGTGTGAATCCATACCACTCTAAATCAGGGCTTCTTCAAACTGTTTCTACTCATGACCCCTTTTCAGATTCGGCAGTGTGACAGTGTTTGTTGGTGTTGTGTGTCCTGAGAGCATGCACAGTGTTAAGTGTGCATGTTTTGTGTTTAGAACCAAGGCTACAATGAAGTTACTTGATGGAACATGGGCCAGTGCTGCCAGAAAGACTTCAGATTCATTATGCATTTGATGTTTAATTAATTTTTGGTCATTGCACATTCATAAACCTTTTAATGTTGCCAAATTTTTCAAGACCCTGTATGGGGTGGCAACCCACAGTTTTAAACCCACTGCTCTTAATAAACCCATTTTCCATTCATTCTAAAATTCCTACAGTTTGGGTTCATTGCATGGGGTAATTTGTATGATAAGTGCACCTTAACCAACTAGAGTCCCTGTTCCAGACATACTAGGACTTCTAAAATCATATAAAGGACAAGGAACATACATTTTAAAAGCAAAGCATTTAATCAAGGAAAAATTGATTAGCAAACAAATAAACAATTTTAACACCTTTCTCAACAATTAAAATCTAATCACCCAACTCCCAATGAATAGGACCAAAATGAAAGTATCTGTGAATGATATCTTCCAAAGACTTCATCTATGTGAATAAATCTCTTTGGGTGGTCAGATTGGAGGAAGAAGAGTAAATCATTCTGCATCTCCTTTTGGTTTGGTCTTGGTACCTGGCCAGAAAGCTTGGTAATCGCTTGGTCCTCCCACATGGAGTCAAGCTTCTTGGTTCCCTTTCTCTTTCTACTCCGAAACCATAACATAGTGAGAGAAGGCTATAGGAGATTGTCCTCCTGGATGAGGAAAGGGAAGTGCTGCCTGAGGAGCTCAGCCAACCCTGCTAACCTGACATCTCATACTTGTCAAAGAAGGATGTAGAGATTTAGAGGAAAAACAATTTCCTCTTGCATTGTATGAACTGATTTTTATTCTTAAGTATTAAAAAAAACTGGACACCATTCAAATACACTTTTATAAAAAGAAGAAAACAGTGCTGAGTGTATTTGTTTGCTATTTTCCAGACCAAAGGTTAGAAGAATGAGATTTTTGTAAATACTCACTTTAAGAGTTATACATGAACAAACTACTTTACCTACAAGGAATTTGTGAGAATAAGTGATATAGAGGTATCCCTTCCACCTCATGGGGACAAAGGATGCAGCACCCTTGTCATCTGGAAAATCTATATAAAATTGTTTCTTTCTCCCTTCATACCAGAGAAGAAGTCTGAATTTTTTTTCTTTTTCATTTATGGGGTGTTTACAGTACCTTGCTGTAAAATTTGGGTTGATATTATATAATTTTATATATATATATATACACACACAATGCTATACATATATTTTATGCATTTCTGAGTTTCTCAACTTTTTCTGTGTTGTCTACTGGGCTTCATGTGTTATCTGCAGCTTCTGCAAAACTCCCCCAAAATTCCCATTTATTTTCTTTTTTTTTTTTTGGCTAGGCAATGGGGTTAAGTGACTTGCCCAGGGTCACACAGCTAGTGTTATGTGTCTGAGGTCCAATTTGAACTCAGGTCCTCCTGACTCCAGGGCCAGTGCTCTAGCCACTGCACCACCTAGCTGCCCCTCCCATTTAATTTCTTGTGCCAACCTGTGATATATCAAAACCACAATGGGGAGAACCTCAGTGTGAAAGGGTTAGCTGTAATGGGTGTGAAATGCTTTGGATTTCAGAAGTATAAGCCTGCTTATACTCATATACCTGCCTCTCCATTGTTCTATGAGTGAGACATTTTAAATTTTTACAGAAATTGTTTTAAAAAATCATTTGAAAGTTTAATGATTTAAATATATTTTACATTTATTTCAACAAGATGGGGCACCTTGTCATTATGCATTGCATGTACAACGGTTTCTGAATGATACTTTCTCATATCTACGGATTGGTAGATCCTTCTGTTTGGTCATCTCAGTTCACTAATCTATCTCCATTCGATTTTTTTTTTTTGGTGAGGTCACATTGAAATTGTCATGTATACATCAAAAACTTGTTCTTTGGTTGACCTTAAAGCTGGAATCACAAATGCAATCCTTTCAGTCGCTAGCAGCAGCTGATGAAAGTTTTTATAAAGGTCAAGAATCAGCTAGAGAAAAATAGAGCACAAGATGGCTTTATGTTAAATTTTAATTAGAAACATGCCAATATTTACAAATTTTAAACAATTTAACTTGTCAGATATTTTTGTGTACGTTTTTAGTATTCATGCTTCTAAAGTTATTTTTACAATTATTTTCTATTCAATTTTATTTCTTCAATTGCAAATTCTCTCCTCCCTGCTATCCCTTCCCTTACCCATTAAGAAAGCAAGAGAAACGTTACACAAGAGATATCCATTACACATATGAAGTTATACAAAACATATTTCCACAATAGCCATGTTCTGGGGGGGAAAAAAAGAAAAAGAGAGAGAAAATACTTGTTTCAACCTACACTTTAAGTTAATCAGTTCTATATCTGGAAGTGGATAGTATTTTTTATCGTGAATCCGTTGAAACTGAGGTAGATCATTTTGTTAATCAGAGCTGCTAAGTCTTTCAGGGTTATCTTTACAATATTGCTGTTGCTGTATAAATTGTTCTGATTCTGCTCACTTTATATTGCATCAGTTCATATAAGTCTTCCCAGGTTCTTCTGAAACCATCCCTTTCATCATTTCTTATAGCACAATTCACATTCATATGTCATCACTTGCTGATCTAAAATTATTAAAGCTTGAAACCAAACTAAGATTTTTGGGACATTGTGTCTATATAGATATACACATTGATATCTATATATAGATATGTATGTATATCTATATAGCTATACAGTGTATTGGTGGGTGAACATTTTATGTTGTCCATCTAACTGCATATTCTAATCTGGACAGTGGGCATTACTTTTCTTTTGCTTTTTCCTGTGGGGATGGTTTTTGAAGACTTCTAGGTTTCATCCAGGAAGTACTGCAGCATTCTGATATTTGATGTTATCCACCTAATGTCAGTTACAAACAGGAGCATTTGAAGGACGTCACCATCTCTAGGGAAGATCTCTTCGGTCTGAACTTGGACTCTGCACTGAGTACCTTTGGCAGACATATGTCTCCCTGTTTTATTCCTTACCTGGTATTGTTGATCAAAGGGCTGTTGAGCACAGTTATCTCTGTTGTTATCTTGTAAGAGATTTTGCCCTTGATTATCCCTATACAAATCAACTACTGGCTTTAATATGTGCATGTAAATTTTTGAAAAATTAAAAGAATAGGCTACAACACAACCCTCCCCTGCTCAGTAACCCATGATCAGTTACATCAGGTTGCTTTGTTTTAGCTCCCCACACCCAACAATTCTACTTGGTCTTTGTGGGAGGTGGGGGAGGGGGAGGAGGTGTTGGGAACTCATTAGAACTGCTGAGTTCTTAGACAGCACCATTAAAGCCTTGCTCCAGGAGGCTTTCTTAGCTTCCTCCTCTTTCTTCCCCATCACCTAACCTGATGACAAAATCCTCTGGGCCCAGGTGAGAGATCATGGGATTTCAGTTGCGGGAACCTCAAGCCAGCATCATGGAAAATGCAATTGGATGGAGAAAATGCGAAGTGGTATTGTCCTGTTAAAATGCAGGGTGGTGCAAGTGGAAAGAAGACTGTCTCAAACAAATCCTTCCTTTCAGGCTTTTCACTCATGTGACCTCACTTAACCTCTTTGATCATCTGTTTCTTCATCTGTAAAATGAAGGAGTTGGTCTCAGTGGCCTTTGAGGTCTAGGTCTGCAATCATACCAATAAATACTCACTATAGATCACTGTAAAATTGTCCTTGCCCTCCATACTTCCTAGAAGCGAGATCCTTCACTCCTCATTGTTCTTGTCACTGGCTTGTGGTCTTCCATGGCCAATTGATCATGCCTCTTCAATGGAGGTTCCCCGGAAAGGCCCTATATTAGTGGGCTTCCCTACCCTTTCTTGTTTGTGATAGGACTCTTACTTTGCTTCCATTGATTCATAATTAGTAGAGTCCTGACAAATCTTTAGGGCAATTAGAAGCTACCCTCAGTTATTGTCTCTGAGGACTGAAATAGAAATCCAGCTCTAGACAATTATCACTTCTTTCTTTCTCTCTCTCCTTTCCACTGCACTGCTGATCATGCTTCTCCTGCTTGATCTCATATCACCACTTCACTGTACTGATTTCTTCTAGGAGCATTTAATATACATAAGTTCTGGGCAGAACCCTAGTGGTATAGCCTTTAATAATGCTTTCCTGTCCTACTTCTGCGTGTGTGTGTGTGTGTGTGTGTGTGTGTGTGTGTGTGTGTGTGACTTCTCCTAGCCAGGATTTGGAACCCCTGTTCAGGAGAGTCCTCTTATGTCCTGTATCTCTGTAATAGTGGGATTCCTCTCTGGGATCTCATTGTTCCAGTATATTTAGGAAGCTGGAAAGAATCCAAGACTGATTTGAAGGTGGTCATGACACAGAAGGTTCTTGTCAGTGATGAAAATTAACCAAGGGTTTGTTTTCAATTCAATTTGTGCCTAGGAATTGTAATTCTGAGGTCCCAGTTCAATGGAGTCCCTCTTGCCAATCTGCATTTGGGCTATGAAGTACCCACTAGCACTTATCCATCTAACATAATTCTCCAGGATTCATTCTATATTCTCTGGACTTTACCATTCCATAGAGAATTCTTCATGAACTCGCTCAACCCATAGAGTCCATAAACTGAAAGTGTCCTCTCCTAGCCTCTCCCTCTGGCTGGTTCCTCCCAGAACCTCCATTTTAAGGAGGATGCCCAGGCCACCTACATCTTCATTCCTTTCCAATATGTACTCCTGACCTACTAGACTTTCTTTACCATGGTCCCAGACATGTCCTTTCATCTCTCTGCTTCCTCCCTAACCCCACCTCAGCTTCCATTTATGTGTTGTCTTCCCTATTTGAATGTAAGGTCCTTGATGTCTGGGACTGTCTTTCTGCTTGTATCTGTATTTCCACCACTTAGCACAGTGCCTGCCTGGTACACACTGAGCACTTATAAATGCTTGTAACAACATACCAAAGACTACAAAAGATGATCTAGAAAAAAGTGAAGAATTATTGCTAAATTGTGAGAGAAATGGGCCTTTGGAAGAAAGAAAATGGGAACTTTGTGGGTATAAATGGGAAATTTCTTTTAAAGAAGTTGGGCAAATACTGGGAGGGAGAAATCATTCTGATACCTGCTCTATGACACAGTTGAGAGGAGAAATGATAGAAAGATGACCATAGCTAGCTTCGTGTATGGGGAGGAAAACCTAGAGAAACTTACCTGGGCACATGGAAGGGTTTGGGTCAAGGAAGCTGTAGAAAGGGGTTGGTAGAGATTATGCATCCATCATTCGAAAGGGATAGTGTCCAGAAGAATTACAGGTTGTTTCTGTTTTTGTTTGGCGGCTGGGGCTGCATCTTCTGTTGCGGACTAGCTAGCAGAGGGTAGCCCAAGGGCCACTACGGCTGTTGTGTGTGTTCATGCGCACATGTGTGTGAATTTCCCAAGAGCCAAGTCTGTACTTTGTTTATACCTCAGTATTATAGTACAGAATGGGTTTGGTTGCAGTTGGGTCCTTCATCCACCACTAGAGGGAGTATGTGGTTTGTTGGAGCTTCTCTGTAGCTTAAATTGGGTGAAATGACTTCATGCCGTTCTTAATCATTTCTGTAAACTTGAGAGTTGCTTTCAAAAAGCAGTGCTTGTAACAGACATTGCAATACAATGAAGTTTTATATTAACAAACATGAATTGAAATGGTAAGCTCATGTTTTAAAATTTTAAAATATTATAAATTGGAGTTGAAGATTAGATCATATCAAATCTTTCCATAGCACTAAACTCTTTTATTACGCACTATGGGGACACAGACTTGAACTGTAGAGATTGCACAGGTCTTGATGGCCCTAATTCCTGGACAAAATGTCAAGCAGATTATGTAGTGGGTGTTTATAAAGCAATTTGATGGTTACAAAGTGCTCCACAAACACACGCTCGTTCCACTTCAAAAACAGCTGGCACTTGCAAAAGTGTTTTACAGAAATTATTTCATATTTCATTTTAACAACTCAGAGTAGAAGGTACTATTATTATTTCCATTTTGCAGATGAAGAAATCGAGGCAAGCAGAGGTCTTGCCCAGAGTCACACAGCTAGTATCTGAGGCAGAATTTGAATATAATCTTTCTGACATCAGGTCCACCATTCTAACCATTGCACCACCTGGCTTGCAATCCTCAAGACACTCTTGTGAGGTAGGTAATATAGGTGTTATCCCTATTTCACTGATGAGAAAACTGAGCCTGATAGAGATTAAGCAATTTACTAGCACATAGCTAATGTCAGAAGCTAGTTTCAAATCCAGATCTCTCCAGAATCCCTGTCCAGGGTTCCCTTCCTCCACTACAATAGGCTGCTAGGAATGGTACAGGAGACTAATTCCATAACAAAGCACCTGGTAACTAATATACATCTACAGGCTACCGGAGAGTTTCAAAGGGCTTGGATTCCTCTCTGCCTCCCTCCCCTGTCTCCAAACACACCTTTCAACCCTGCTCCTTGCTAAGTTCACTAGTGTTCTGTCTGTAACACACGGTTTCCTTACCTCCTTTCCCTTTCATTCTTTCCCACACAGAACAAAGTGAGAAAAGAAATTTCTGCGGCTACTCTTGAAAAGATAAAATAGGTTTTCTTGTTGTTGCCCCTGCCGCAAAGCGAGTCCTGCAGCTAGGTGCCAGCACAGTGAGGAGACAACTATCTCCTGCACAGACCAGAGAGTCCTCGTCCCTGGGGTCTTCCAGCTTTTCCCTTGGGCAGAAATTAAGTCTCAGAAGTAGATAGCCAGCTTTGCTTCAGACAAGAGATTTGGTTTCCTAGCACCCACTGGGGCTTGGCACTTTATGAACTGGGGAAAGGGAGCAACTGTTGCTAGAGCTACCAAATGACTTTGCAGAGGACATTCTGCAAATGCCTCCTCTTTCTCTGAAGCCATTAATATATTCTCTCATTAAATAGCTACATTATATGAAGAAGTGCATCTCTGCCTATCCTCAGTTCTTACTGTTAAACTGTTTAAATGTTGTTCTTCAGTCATTTCAATTGTGTCCTACTCTTCATGACCCCATTCAGGTTTTCTTGGCAAAGATGCTAGAGCTATGTGCCATTTCCTTCTCCAGCTCATTTTACAGATGAGGAAACTGAGGCAAACAGGGTGAAGTGAGTTTCCTCTTCCTTTGATCTCTCTGGGGTATAGGTATAGTTGTGGGATTGCTGCTTAAAGGATATGCACAGTTTGGTAACTTGGGAGTCATATTTCCAAATTTTTTCCAGAATGGTCATATCAATTCATAGTTCCAGTTCATAATATGTCAATATGCCTAGTTTCCCACAATCCTGCCAACATTTGTCATTTTGCTTTTTTTCTAACTTTTCCAGTCTGAGTATGAGGTGAACCTCAGAGTTGCTTTAATTTGCATTTCTTTCATTATTAGTGATTTAGAGCATTTTCCTTATGGCCATAGAGAGCATAGGTTTCTTCCCCTGGAAACTGCTTCTTTTTATCCTTGAGCCATTTGTCACTTGGGGAATGGTTCTTATTCTTATAAATTTAAATGAATTTCTTATATGTCATGGAAATGAGATCTTTATCAGAGAAACTGCAAAGAACTTTCTCTCAGTTAAGTATTTTCTAATTTTAGCTGCACTGGATTTGCTTATGCAAAAAAAGTCTAAATTTTATTTGTCCATCTTACCTTTTTGTGATCCCCCCTACCCTTTATTTGATTGTGAACTCTTCCTGTATCCATATATGTGAAAGGTAATTTCTTCCTTCCTTTTTAAATTTGTTTATGATATGAGCTTTCATATCTAGGTTATATCTCCATTTGGAGCTTAAATTGGTATATAGTTGTGAGATGTTATTCTAAATCTAATTTCTGCTGGATGAAACTTACTTCTGACACTTGCTGTGTAACTATGGGCAAGCACCTTTTGAGTTTTAGTTCTCATCTGTAAAATGGAGTAATAGCATTTAGATTGTTTGAGGGTAGAATGGGATAATGTCATTAAAGTATTTTGTAACCCTCAATTCAGAGGTGTCACATAAATACCCCATGGGCTACATGTGACTCACAGCACTCCTAAGTTCAACAAACCAGATTAAAATGTAATTGGGACATATATAACAGAATAAATAAAAATATAATAAAATATAGGTAATATATTTCAAAACTAAGTCAATATGTAGCCCACAGGACTTTCATGTAAGAATTATTGGTCCCATTTCTATTTGAATTTGAAACTAGTACTTTAAATTATTTATAAACACCAGCTATCTAATGTTTGACAGCACCTTGCCTAGAAAATCAGGGGTGTCAGGGGTCGTGGTGTTACTGTCATTCAGAAATGTGGCTCTTGTAGTTACAGGATGATAGATTTTAGAGTAGGAACTGTTCTTAGAAGTCATGTAGTCCCAGAGAGGCTAAATGACTTGCCTAAGGTCACAAAAGTCATGAGTGACAGAGTTCAAACCGAAGTCCTCTGCCACCATTGCCAGTGACCTTTCCATCGTACTAATAGATGGGTGCTTATGGAAAGATGCTGATTTAACAGCTTTCTACCTTATAGAGGGATTGAACCTATGGTCATTTTAAAAGCCTAAAATAAGATTCTATTGCTGAGCTCATTTTGGTGAAATAATTTTTTAAATGAAATTGCAATGTCTTTGTCTCCTCAGCACTAGCACAGTGCCTGTACATGGTAGGTGCTTAATAAATGCTTATTGATAGATGGATTGACTTCAGCAGCATCTAACCCATCCTGAAAAGGAATTCCTCTATGAAATCCTCAACATTTGCTCATCCAACTTCTGCTTGGAGACTTTCAATGGGGCAGGAGGGAGGGAAACCGCTAGCTGCTACAGCAGTCTGTATCTTTTTTGAACAGGTTTGTCATCCTCCAGTTGAAAAGAGCTCAGTTACTCTCCAGCTGTAGAGAGTATAGTACCACTCAGTCATGTACATAGCCTCCTTAAATGGAATCTAAATTTACCTCTCTGCAGCTCCCACCCATTATTTCTAGTTCTGCCCTTCAGAATAAAAAAAAAATGAATTAACCAACCGACTAACAAACATTTATTAAACATCCACTGTGTGCCAGGTACCATGCTAGGTACTGGGTATACAAAGACAAAAAATGGAAAAGTTCTTTGTATCAAGGAACTTAGATCCTGTTGTGGTAGACACATGATAGACCTGTAATTGCAAACAGCAATTATATTTCCTCTAAATCTCTTCTCCAGATTAAACATCCCCAGTTCCTTCTATCGTTCAGCAAATAGTATGTTCACTAGTCCCCTCACTATTCTGATTGTCTTCTTATGTAACCCAAGATGTCAAATTCTCTGCCAAAATATAGTTCCTAAAACCAAATACAAAGTATAGATACAATATGGGACTTGCCATGGAGGGCTTAATCCTGGCAGCACGTACATTGGAAAGTTTCTGATGATATTCTAGAGGAGAAGGAATACATCTTCCATCATCTGCCTAGAAATGACAACAGAAGAGTTCAGGCTCTGAAGAAGTCATAGGGAAGAGGCCTTTGCTGATCCTAAGCTAAGAATCATTGTCCTAGCTGAAAGAGCTTTGTAGTATTATGAGCTGAATTATAGCTCAGTAACACTCCAGCTGAAGAGAGTACAGCACCACCTAGCCAAACCAGGGGATAAAGGTGAGAAATACTACAGCTGGCCATTGAAGAGTGAGCCCAGGAAGACAGAGAATTGAGTTGTCCAGTAGAGAATCATCATCCTGAGAAGAGCCCAGAAGCCAAGCAATCTGCCCCAAAATGAGTGTGAGTAAAGTGAAGGGCATTGAAGCAATTAAAACACACACACACACACACACACACACACACACACACCAGAGCAACTGACAAATCTAAAACACCCAAAGCAACCAAGATAAAAGAAACAAAGTAAGATAACCTAAGAGGTATCCTCAAATGGATAAATAACACATTTAGATAATTCAAGCAAGAATGACTCCTGACCAGGGAATCCTGGGGAAATGGATGAGTTTGAATAACCTCTTCCCTTCCCATTCTTGACCCTTTAGTTCAATTTTACAGTATCCTCCACTTTTGAAGGAGGTAGCTAGGTGGCACAGTGGATAGAGTAATGGACTTGGAATCAGGAAGATGCATCTTCCTGAGTTCAAGTCCAGCCTCAGACATTTACTAGCTTGTGACCCTGGGCAAGTCACTTAACCTTGTTTGCCTCAGTTTCCTCATCTGTAAAATGAGCTGGAGAAGGAAATAGCAAACTACTCTAGTATCTCTGCCAAGAAAATCCCAAATTGAGTCAGACACAACTGAAATGTCCCAACAAGAGCTACTTTTGAAGCCTTTGCTTTCTCGTCCTATCTTCTATGCTTTGCCAAACCCCAACCTGGATTATTCCTACCATCTGTGTCTTCCATTCCTACTCATGTGTGGCTGAACAGTCCTGGAGGAAGTTATATAACTCTGTTGACTCAGTCCATTACAAATTTATTTTACATGATCTCAACTGGGCCCCTCACTGCAGCACTGAGATGCTTTTATTCCTCCCTAATTGATCTTCTTTCTAACCTACCACAGCAGCTGTGCCAAACCTCTTTTCTCCTCAAGCCTCATGCTGCACTTCCTACTCTCATCCTCTCAGTCGAAGACATTCCCTCATACTTTACTGAGAAAATCAGAGTCATTAACAACAATCTCTCTCTTCTCACCTTATCTTCCACACATAACCCCTTGACATCATCCCTCACTATCGCCTCCTTTACTCCAGTCTTTGCTAAAGTGGCGGCCTTTCTTGTCAAGGGCAACCTATATGTTCCCTTGATCCTGTCCCCTCTCATATTCTCCAGCAGATGGCCCCACTATCATTCCCTCTCAATATCTTCAATATCTCCCTATCAGTTCCTTTCCTGCTTCCTGAAAACATGCATGTGTCTCTCCTATCTTTAAGAAAACTCTCACTCAAACCTGCTTGCATCCCTACTGGCTATCATCCTGTATCTCTTTTCCCAGTCTCAGCTAAGCTCCTTGAGAAAGCTGTCTGGACTAGGTGTTCTTATTCTTCTCTTCCACTATTCTGGTATCTTATTCAATTGAAACTGCTCTCTCTAAAATCATCAATGATCTCATAATTGCTCAGTCTCATGGATTCTCCCCCCCCCCCCCCCCGTCATCATCTTTTTGACCTCTCTGAAGTAGGTGATATCATTGACCGCCTTCTCCTCCTGGATGGTTGCTCCTCTTTGGGTTTCATGATGCTGTCTTCTCCTGTTTTCTTACATGCCTGACTACTCCTTCTCAGTCTCCTTTACCTGATAATTATCTATACCCTTCCCCAAGGCTTTGTCTTGGACTCCTCTTTTCTTCCTAAACTCTCACTTGGTGACCTCATCAGCTTTAGTAAGTTCAACTACCATTTCTATGCAGATGAGTCCCAGATCTATATCTGGCTTTAGTCTCTCTCTCTCTCTCTCTCTCTCTCTCTCTCTCTCTCTCTCTCTCTCTCTCTTCTCTCTCTCTCTCTCTCTCTCCTCTCTCTCTCTCTTCTCTCCTCTCTCCCCTCCCTCCCTCCCTCCTCCCTCTCTCTCTCTCTCTCTCTCTCTCTCTCCTCTCTCTCTCTCTCCCTCCCTCCCTCTCTCTCTCTCTCTCTCTCTCTCTCTCTCTCTCTCTCTCTCTCTCTCTCATGCCAATCTATCCATGCTTATTAAATATTTTGAAATGTATACTCCATGAGCATATCAGATTCAGAAGACATAAAAACAAAACTCATTATTTTCTTTGCACACATACACCCCAAATCCATCCTTCTTCTGAATTTCCCTATTTCTTTGTAAGGTACCACCATCCTTCCTATCAGCCAGATGCACAACCTTAGCTTCATTTTTGACTTTTCATTCTACTCATCCTATATATCCAATTAATTATCAAACTTTATAATTTTTACCTCCACAAAATCTCACACATATTCTTGTCTTTACTCACACAGCCATCATCCTAATTTAGATCCTTATCAACTCTTGCCTGGACTTTTACAACAGCTCCTAATTGATCTCCTTGCCTCAAGTCTCTCGATATGTCAATCCATCCATCCTCCACACCACTGAGAAGTGACTTCTCAAAGTGTGAATTTGGTCATATTATTCCCCTGCACACGTCCCCTGTTAATAAACTTTCTATTACTTCTATGATCAAATATAAACTCTCTTTGGCAACTAAAGCTCTTTATAACCTGGCCACATTCTGCCTTTCCAGTCCTCTTATACATTACTTCCCTCCACACACACTATAATCCAGTGAACCTAGCCTTCTAGCTGTCCTATCATACACCTCATACTGTATCTTGCGTATGCACAGCAAATGTCCCCTATGCTTTGACTAGATTCCTTCATCATCCTTACATCTTAGGATTCCTAGTCTCCTTTAAGACTCATTTCAAGCATGAGACTTTTCCTGATCTTCCCCAATTATTTGTACCTTCTCCCATAAGGCTACTATGAATGTTTTACATATGTTCTGCATATACCTATATATTTGCATGTTGTTTTCCCCATTAAAATGTAAGTTCACTTTGTCCTTTTTTCCACTACCAAATATAGCTCCTGACATGCAGTAGATGCTTAATAAATGCTTGTTTATTAAGTGAAAGACAACCTAGGTCATACATCTTCCTTCATCACCCTCAAAATAATAAAAGCACTCCCAAAATGCAGCAAAATCATTAAGGACAAGCAGAGGAAAATCCAAGCAGTCTTATGTTGGAGAGAAAGGAAAGGAAAAGTTATTAAAGAATGTAGAGCCTAGGAGAGACGATTATGGAAGAGGGAATGTCTCATAAATGAAGGCAGTCTGATTTGAGTTTATTTTTGGAGGCTGGGGAGGTGATAAGTTGCTTTTTACTCCCCACCATTTAGTAACAAATGCTCTAGAAGTATATTGTTATGTGGCAGATCTGCCAACACATGAGAAAAATGAGAAAAAACAACACAACTCACATATGCTAGCAAAAGTATTGAAGCAAATACATACAGTTGACTGGGTCTTGGGTAATGATCAAGAAGCATAACACACTTGCTAAGACATTTTTGGCAGAGAGATGTAGCCTTGTTTAGGCATACAGATTAGTTCTAACACAAGGCATCTGAAACTGCAGAAATACCAGCATCTGAAGATTTGGCTTAGAATGTGGCAACAGTATTGGGGGGGAGAGGGGAATAAGTGTAATATTTACTTTCCCTTTATATAGGAAAAATGCCTCATTTCTGATATATGTTGATGATACCTCACTAGGTTCCCTACTTCTCAGGAGTTCTGGGGCAATGATCGTCTAAAATGGGGGTAGTCAGTTATAGAGTTGGAATACTTGATCTTTATTTTTACTCAAGCCCTTGGCTGGGGCTGTCCCAGACCCAAATCTTTTATATTCTCCAATCTGAGGTGCCTATAAAGGACTTTTTTTTATTTCCCAGGGTAGACATACATATTTTCTTTTGAAGGGAATGACTTCAAATAGCTTACAAACATAGAAGGCAGCTTTTGGTGTATTAGCAAAAAATTATCAATACCTATATGTGTGGGTAAGATATGTTTCATAAAGCATTTCTAACTTGACCTGAAATTCTCCTTTACAAAACGGGGCTCTTCGTGTAATTATAAGAGACAATAATTATGATTGATAGTCTTTTTTTTTATAAAGTAAAAATTTAAGCATAGCTGTTTAGGGTTTCTCTTTTTCTACCCTGACTTCTGAAATTGGAAAAGAAGATTAGCAGGTAAAAAGAATTATAAGTTCTTCTCTAGGTTTACTGGGGAGGGGAAGTGTAGACATAAAAGGGGACAGGTAGGTGGCACTGAGGATAGAGCACTAGCCCAGTAGTCAGGAGGACCTGCGTTCAAATGTGACCTCAGACATTTACTAGCTGTGTGACCTTGGTTAAGTAGCAACCCCAATTGGAAGAGGAAGAAGAAGAAGAAGAAGAAGAAGAAGAAGAAGAAGAAGAAGAAGAAGAAGAAGAAGAGAAGAAGAAGAAGAAGAAGTAGAAGAAGAAGAAGAAGAAGAAGAAGAAGAAGAAGAAGAAGAAGAAGAAGAGGAAGAAGAGGAAGAAGGAAAAAGAAGAAGATTGCAATCTAAGAAACAAAAAGGAAGATCCAAATACATGGAGGTAGAGATGTAATGTCATGTAGGGGAAGTACTTAATAGGTCAATTTGACAAGAATGGTAAGTATGCTAAGAGAAACAATATAAAAAAGTCTGGAATCCTTTAAGTGCTAAACTAAGGATTTTGTGTTTTAACCTAGAGGCAATAGACAAGAGATTTTTGACTATGCATGGGGAGGGGGTGGCAGGGATAATGCAGTTGGGTCTGGGCTTTAAGAATATCAATTGGGCACCATAGAGGATGGACTGGAATTGGGGAGAGACTGGAGGAAGGGTGATTAATCGGGAATCTGTTATAATAGTCCCGGTGAGAAATGATGTTACTTAGCCAAGGTTACTCAGCAAACCTGCTCTAGGCTGTGTGAGTAAAGAAGGGAAGGATATAATTGACTTGACTTGGTAATTGATTAGTTACAGGGAATGAAGGAAAGAGGAGTCAAAAATGGCTCTAAGGTTGCAAAGCTGAGTGGCAGGAAGGATGGTGGTGATTTCAACAGGAATAGTAAGGTTTGGGAGAGATGTGTGCTTGGGGGAAAATATAATGAGTTCTATTTTGGAAATAGGCACCTACTGATCTGGAAGGGACATTACAGAGGCCATTTAAGTCTAGAAGTATCACATTCTCCACAGGTAAGCAGCTTACAAAAGTCCTCAGAGGGGTCCAAAATGTAAATGGGAAATTAGTAACAAAATAAATAAAAACACAACATACATAATGTTAATTTTTGGCTTTCTGAGGTCAACATTGGGCTTGCAGAATCTGTTTCTATTTTGTTTGACACCACGGAAGCTAAGTGACTTGTTCAAGGTCACAGAGGCAGTCATTTTCAGAGGTGACATTTGAACTCAGGAGCCTTTGCTTTTTCCACCATACTGCATTGTTTCTGCTACATGATGGCATAATGACATTTGAAATGCCAGTGGGACCCCCAAATGGATATGTCCAGGAAGCAGCTGATGTTACGAGGCTGCAGTTAATGAGAGAGATTAGGGTGGTCTCCAGCTCTGGGATTTATCTATACAATGGTGATAATTGAGCCCAAAGATGATGGATGTTGAGATCACCAAGGAAGAAAGTGTAAAGGCAGTGAAAGCATCCCTGTCCTAGCCCTGGATTGGACCTTCCGCTCTTCCTGAAGTTATAATCAGATCCAGCAGATGGAAGCCCAGTACTGCTCATTGAGAATCTGCAGACAAGGTAAGTGCTTTGTAAACCATGAGGCATCATATACTGTAAATGTGAATGATCACTGTTAGCATCAGTATCATCATCATCCAGAGACCACCCAGAACATGAGGATCAACTGCCCCACTGCCTAAGCATGAGCCCTGGGCCTATGGAGCTGTTAGAAGACGAGAAGAAGCGGCAGCGGCCCTGCTTGTCCCAGAATGTGTAAACAGTGTCTCCAGGGGGAAAGCACCATTTTCATTATTCTTGAGAGATGACATGGTGACAGATGCCCCCTTTGGGGTCACTACATATTGATCAACCTGGTTTCAGAAGAGGCAACTGTATCCCACCCACCTTGACTGGTGGCTCAGTGAGAGGAAATTTGAATTCTAGCTAAAAGACTCTCAAGAGGTCACAGAAACAAAGAATTTAAGACCAAAAAAATAACCTTAGAGATCATTCACTCTGGCCCTTTCAAAATAATTTGCCTAAGGTCACATACACAGTAGCAAAGACAGCTGGAACTTAGGTTTCTATCCAGTACTCTTTTTAAATTTGTGGTATTATTTATCCCTCCTATTTTTTTTTTGAGACAGTCAAGGTTAAGTGACTTGCCCAGGGTCACACAACTAGTAAATTTCTGAGTCTGGATTTGAATTCAGGTCCTTCTGACTCCAAGGCCAGTGCTCTATCCACCATATCACCTAGCTGCCCCTTATTTATCCCTTCAAATGACAATCATGGTATTATGTGTATATACATATATATATATATACAATACACATATATACACACACACACACACAGATATATAGATACACAAACACACAGACATACACACACACTATATATGTGTGTGTGTGTATACATATACATGTATATATGTATATATATATATATATATGTGTGTGTGTATATATATATATATATGCACACACACACATACATATACATATATGCCCATGTGGCTGAGAGGGAAAGAAACATGAGAGAAACAAATACAACAGAGATGAAACACCATAAAAAGCTTATAGGGACTGAAGACCTGGGAGAGGTGGAAAACCAAATGAGCAATGCATTACATTTAATTCAATTCCGCATTTGTTGAGCAGTTACTATGTGAAAGGCACTGTGTTAGGTACCAAAGAATAGAAACAGCCCCTTCCCTCAAGGAGCTTATATTCTATAGGGAGGATGCAACATGTATACAGATACATAAATAAAAAATAATTTCAGGAAGAAGAGATCTCTAGTGCATGTGACCTACATATCAGAGGCCTATACTAGAGAGGTCGAGAATGGAAAAATGGAAAAAGAACCAATATGAAACATATAATAGATGTGTGCTATAGCCAACACTGCAGGAAAGCAAGAGAATCAGTATGTAGTGTACCTGACAGACAGAATCAGCAGAATATCACAGCTGGCAGGTACCTTAGAGACCATCTAGTACAAGTAAACATCCAGCTTTTGCTTAAAGACCTCCAGTGAAGAGGGAGCCCACTCCCACCCAAAGCAGTCCATTCCCCTTTTGGATAGTTTAGATCATTGGGAAGCTCTTTCTTTACCAAGAGGCTAAATCTTCCTTTTTCAGCTTGTACCTATTGCTCTCAGCTGTGCCTTTCGGGGACAAGCAAAACAAATCAAATCCCTCTTCCTCATCACAGCCATTGGAATACTTGAAGACAGCAGGAGACCCAACTCAGTCAGATCATACCTAAGGCATTTAAAAAGGAAATTGAAAGGAGGAAAACAAATAAAGGGAAAATGGAGAAGATATGTCAAGGTTTCTAAGACAAACTCTTTTCTCTACCAGTGACAAGTGGGGCCTATGCTTTTGTTCTTTGGTCTCATAAGCTCTGTCGTGGAAATAGAAATAGAACTAAAGAAACCAGAAAGCAGCAATAGCTGGATCATACCAGGTATACTTAGAGGTGGTTCACGCTGGAGGTGGCACAGTTATTTCAGATGCTCAAAGATAAATGCCCGTAAGGGATCTCGAATGCTCAAAGTACCTGAGAGAATGTGAAATGCCTGAGAACAATCATAAGCATTATAATTACTGAAAAAGGCAATCAAGAAAATATTAATAGCTATTGTCCCCATACTTACTTTCTTATCTCTAGAAAAAAATTTTTTTTTTTTTGCAATTGGGGTTAAGTGACTTGCCCAAGGTCACACAGTGACGGTCTGAGGCCGGATTTGAACTCAGGTCCTCCTGACTTCAGGGCCAGTGCTCTATCCACTGCACCACCTAGCTGCCCCCTAGAAAATTTTTGAGAAGAATAATCTCCACATGTATGTTGGACAGCCTTAATGAAGGCAAGAGAAGAGAACAGGCAGACTTCTGAAAAGAGCATTCTATAGCTGAGCAGTGGCATAATTGGCTGAAAAGTATAAAGAACACAAGATGCAGTTCTTTGCAGTCACTGAAGGCTGCTAATATTTTCTTCAATTAACGTCTGTGGCATATATCACGCCTTTATTTCTGTCCTTGACCTCCTTAGGGCATGTGCTTAGCAATAAGGCCTGTGGGTCAAAGAATACAAACCATTTAGTTTTTTTTGCCCCACATAATTTGCGGATGACATTTCAAGCTTGGGAACACTCCAGAGTCTCCTAAATGAGAGCCATAATCACTCAAGAGAGATTGGTCTAATTATCTACGCAGGGGGAAAGACAAACAAACAAACAAGAGGATAGAAAATATCTATTGCCTAGATTGTGATCCGCAGTCAGCAGGATATCATGCGGAAGTGGTTCATCAGGACGCACATTGTGGGCAGCCTCTGCAAATGGACAGATAGCAGAATCAGAGGAAGGGAGTGGGCTGCATTGCATTTTGTGATCCTACAGCTCTCCTTAAGCAGGGGAGTCTTCTGATGATGCTACGTGGTTGTAGATCATAGAATACCACGAAACACAAAGAGTCAGACTTGGAGGCGACCTAAAACTCCATGGAAAGGCACATGGAAGCTGTAAATGGGTTGTGGCATCCGATGAAGAACTTCGTGCCCAAAATGCCATAAAAAGATAACATCGGGGTTATGTTCAACTAGAAAAGGAGGTGGGTGATATAAGTGAGAATGTGGCACCTACGTGATATCAAGTGGTAACCTAGAAGCATGATCACGCTCAGAAGAAGGTTTTACTGAGATGCTGAAGAAAACAAAAATAATGAACTTCTCGTAGTTGGTCCCTCCATGGGTCTTTTCCATGTGTACTGCTATTTCCTAAATTACTGGATATGTATTTATGTATTTCGTGGTCATGAAGGTCTTCCTCACTATAGCAGGAGCACCATCACCACCACCATCGCCAACATCACCACCACCACCACCACCACTGCTACTACTACTATAACTACTACAACTACAATTACTATCACTACTGCTGCTACTGCTACTACTACTACTACAACTACAACAACTACTACTACTACTACTATTACTACTGCTGCTGCTACTACTACTAGTACAACTACAACAACAACTACTACTACTACTACTATTACTACTACCACCATCTACTAAGCCAAAGTAGGCTGGAGTAGTTTTTTTTTTCCTAAAGAAGCAATGAAACTGTATTTGAGACTTAATTGAGCCAAGAGAATAAGGCTTGAACCATTGACATAGTTTTCTAGTCACCCAAGAAAAGTCAGGGCTCCTCAGACTGGATGTCATTTCCTTTCAAGTCAATACACCCTTCTGATTCATTGTGGCAAATACAGTGATGAAAATAGCTGTGTTCACCTCGACCAATGTTGCATCCTTGATAAACATTCTTTCACTGATAGTTTTAAGTAAACTTATTTGTCTTAAACATTAGATGCTCTTTGAGTATCTTCTTTCATTTCAGTCCTGGGCCTGAACCTCCAGACTGGCCCAAGTCAGGCCTGGCTCAGAACACCTGTGTTCTTCTAGCCTTACGTGCTAGTCCATTACTCTTCACATGCTTCCATCCCATAGGTTTCTTTGAACATCTCAAACATCTCACTTACAAATTTGTTTAATTTTACATCAGTTATGGTTGAAAACTTTTGCTGTCAATAATGGTCACTTATTTTTACACTTATAAAAATAAACAGACACTTGTATTCAGCACAACTGCTAGCAATAGATGGGCAGTTAACCTTGGAAATAACTACTGCTGCAAATTGAAATGTGTTACATGTCCCAGCTACGAATTCTGCTCTCTCTCTCTCTCTCTCTCTCTCTCTCTCTCTCTCTCTCTCTCTCTTTTTAGGCACTTGGGGTTAAGTGACTTGCCCAAGGTCACACAGCTAGTAAGTGTCAAGTGTTTGATCTCAGGTGGGGTTTGAACACAGGTCCTCCTGACTCCAGGGCCAGTGCTCTATCCACTGCACCACCTAGCTGCCCCTTGCTCCTCTATTTCCACAAGAAAGTCAGTTTCACTCTTGGATGTTTATTGAGCTGATATGGTATATGAACTATACAAATATGCCAACAGAAAATACTACATAGTAATTGCACCTGCAAAGTGATGAGGCCATCGGTATGAATTGTGTTATTTCCCGAGTTTACTCAACAGTTTCTTAATGTAATGTGGCAGTAGGGTTGGGCAGTGCCTTATGATTTGATTAGTTACCCAATAGCAAGAATAAGATGAAGGTGGTGAAGTCTGGAGTACAGTAGGTGAAGGAACATGACTTCAAATGTGTGGCCAATAAATATTACTCTGCTCTCTAGGGATGATTTAAAAACACATTTACATGGCACTTGAAGGCTTGTTGTTCAGCTGTTGTCAGTTGTGTCCAACTCTTTGTGACTTCATTTGGAATTGTTTTTTGTTTTGGTTTTTGGTAGAGATGCAGGAGTGGTTCGCCATTTCCTTCTCCAGCTCATTTTACACATGAGGAAACTGAGGCAAGCAGAATTAAATAACTGGCTAGTAAGTGTCAGAGGCTGGATTCAAACTCAGGAAGATGAGTCTTCCTGACTGGCACTGGCACTCTATCCATTGTGCCACCTAATTGAAGGTAGATAGTTTTCTTTTTTTCGAAATCCTAAGAGACAGATGATTCAAGTATTATTCTCATTTTACACTTGAGAAAACTGAGGTCCAGCGATTTGCCTAAGAATATGCAGCTAGTAAATGATAGACCTGGAACTTTAACTCAGGCCATTTGACTACAAGTCAAAAGCACTGATTCCAGTAAAAGATACATTATTATTCACCAAACTCCACAAACTACTTGGCCTGAAGAAACATATACCCATCCTAGGAACCCAAGATTGTCCCAAAAGTATTTATGTGGCTGAGATAGGAGATGGTGAAGAAGTTGGAAGTCCCCAGTCTCATCCAGAATTGGGGTCTTTTGTCATTCAGTTACTGCCACCACATAGAAATCCCCAAGAGGGCACTATTCCCCCTTTTTCAAAGGTAGCTCTGAAACCCCCGCCCCGCCCCTCACCATCCTCCACCCTCTACTCCTGCTGAGTTTCCTTTCGTTATTCAAGACATATGCAATATCCTTTTATTCTGAGACCAGAAAAGTAGCCGATGAGAAGTAAAATATACATATATATGTATATGTGTATGTACAAAATATGCATTTATTATATACATTATACTGAGGATATGTATATATTATATGTATGTGTATGTGCATGTACATATTTTGAACTGAAATGATGAATTTCAATAAGATATCTGTGTTTACAAACTTGCAGTCCAGGGTAGGTAGTTAGCATAGTCCATGGAGGCTCATGGAACTGGCAGCTAGAAGTCATAGGGAATAGAGCTTTGTTTAGACTTGGAGTCATGAAGAACTGAGTTTGAATACAGCCTCATATACGTATTAGCTATGTACCTCTGGGCAAGACACTTAACTGCTCTATGTCTCAGTTTCCTCATCCATAAAATGGGGATAGTAATAGCCCCTAGCTCCCAGGGTTGTTGCGAGGATAAAATGAAATAATGTTTGTCAAGTGCTTTGCAAACCTTAAGTCAGCACATAAATGCTAGCTATTACTATTGTTAACTGACTGTTTCAGTTTTCTGACTCAGAATTGTACTTGTGCATCTATCTGTCCATGCACATGTAGTACATCCATCCATACACACAGGTAAATGTATAATTATGGGTATATGCATATGCACATATATAATGGAGGTTGGCCCATGAAAGCCTATGAGCATGAGCAGAGTTAATGAAAAGAGATTTCCCTGCCCCAACGTCTTTCAGTTCTCACTCCTACATCCACCTCTTACATGAGACTCCCTCCGTTCTCAGAGACACAGGATGGCTTAACTGCTTCCCCTCCTTCAGGACCAATCCAGACCCGAGTTTATGGAAATATGTGGCTATATGGACTTCAAAATGGATCATCAGCCTTACTGCTGAAGGATTTAATTCAATCCATGTGCTCATAGGCTCATCCAATTTAGAACTGGATTGAACACTGGATAGAACCTTAGAGATCATCTAATATGAGTCATCTAGTTGCAGATGAAGAAACTGAGGCCCCAAGAAGTCCAATGACTTCCTCAGGGTAATAATGGTGATAAGCAACAGAGTCAAAATTCAAAACCTAGGTCTTCTGATTTCAAATTCTGTGTTCATTCTACTCTGTATACATACCACCTCCTTTCAAGTCAATGAATATTTACTGAACACCAACTGTATGCAAAGCACTCCACTAGGCAGGGGAAGATATGAATTTGGCTAAAAGCTAGCAGCATTTTTTTAGTATCCTCTTGTGGACAAATATTATTAGCCTTTATACGTTCAAAATAACTTTTAAAGGCATTCTCTGACAGCACAGTATTTAAGATGTAGGGATTTTTAAAAATATAGAAATAAGAATATACCCCAAAGGAAAATTCACTGCACAGTCCCTCCTGTTTCCAAACAACTTCATTTTGTTTAATTTTTCATGAAACCTCAAATACTTCCAATTCACTTCTAATATAAACAACTCTTCTCATCTCTTTGTCTTAAGCACCACCTCTCACACAAAGCCTTTCTCTATCTCTCCAGTCTTCAATGTTCTCTCCCTCTTGAAACTTCTTGGAATTATGTAATCCAATCCAATCAACACTTATTAAATACTTACTAGGTGCCAGGCACTGTGCTAAGTGTTGGGGATACAATTAATAAAAAGAAAGACAGGTCCCTACCATCATGGTGCTTACAATCTAATGGGGGAGGGGGAAACCACACACAAAAAGAGGTGGGAAAGCAGTGTGTGTGTGGGGGGGGAGACCAAAGGGTACCTGGCACAGGGGCATCTTCCGTGGAGTTGAAAAACCCAGGCAAGGCAGCAGACACATAGTAGGCTAGGAACCAATGTCCAGTTTCTGCCCTCTCTAAAGGAAGGCATTGGGAGGAGTCTGGTACTCCGTCCTCCAGGCCTCCGATCAGAGGGAGACGAGGCTGAGGGAGGTGATGTGAGTTAAGGCTAGAGTCAGTAGATGATGAGGTTAGAAGTGATGAGCTGAACCTGGTAGGGACATCTTGTTCCATGGAGTTGAAAAAAAAAAAACTACCAGGAAGGGCAGGAGATGCATGATGGCATATTTTGCATAAACTTTACATTTACTTATCTGTGTCCATGCTGTGTTACCCCAATGCTCCTTGAGGGCAAAGGCCTATTTAATATTTGTATTTTAGCCCTATCACCTAGCACAAGACTAGGGTATCATTTTGTTGTGCAGTCATGTCAACTACATCCAGGTCTTTGTGACTCCATTTGGGGTTTTCTTGGTAAAGATTCTGGAGTGGTTTGCCATTTACTTCTCCAGCTCATTTTACGTATGAGGAAACTGAGGTAAACAGGGTTCAGTGACTTGCCTGGGGTCACACAGTTGGTAGTCTGAGGCCAGATTGGAACTCAAGAAGATGAATCTTCCTGAGTCCAGGCCCAGCATGCTATCCACTGCATCACCTAGCTGCCCCTGACACAGTTCCTTTTCTAATATCTCTGCCTCCATTTTTCTTGCCCTGACTCACAAAGGTTTGAGAACCATAACAGAGACCTTTCCCCTTTATCCCATTTCATGACACCTCTTTCCTTCAGAATGTGGGGGATGCAACAGATTTGTTCCTGAGACATTGTTGTATTCATTGGCCCTCAATTCCTCTCTTCAGGTGCATCCACCCACAAGTGAGTTGAGGTCAAAAGGTACAAGTTGCTTGTATGCCTTTTCTGTCCCCATAACAGGGGGTATCAGTGAATGACAATTTGACCTTCTGCTTCCTCATAACAGGGACATACATGTGTCCTTGGTTCTTATCTTTCTCTGCCTTCCCCAGGCTCCTGACTCTATATACATTCATCTCTGTTTTTGTCCTTGCCTGGCTGTATGAGACATTTCCATGTCCGTCACTCACAAAATCTACTACCCAGCTTTCTTGACTGTTAATTTGACCTTATGGTATCTGTGAGTTCTCAGTTTTGTTTCTTTCCCACAAAAACAAATAAGTTGTTTGCACAAAGGGGTCCTGCCCCTCCTGGACTGGGTCAGAGGCAGGAGGGTTTGGAGGAGAATCTAATTGACTTTTTATAGCATGGTTCAACCCCAGGAGGTATAAGGAAAGGCTAAGGGTGAGTTAGGGAAGGGGTGCGAATCTACTGACAATACCAGAGGGATGGAAATAAGAGGCCTTTCAGGACACAGAGCCAAGATCAGGAAATGACAGGGATAAACCAATGTCCTTAGGTGAGAACAAGACTTGTGCATGAGGCCATGAAGGCATCTGTTTACATAACCATAAACAACATAAAGAAGGGTTTAGGATAAATCCAGGTCCTGGTGTGAAGGAAGTTGGGCTGAATAAAATCAAAGAGATTTTAGGGACTATTGAATTCAGCAGCATTTATTAATATGCTTTCCTCAACTTTTGGTTCCCCAATATGCCCTTAAGAGCTGTCTAGTCTGAATATAGGCTCTGGAGGAAAAGATTATTATATAGCAGTCACTTATTTATTCGAGGACCATGAGAAATGATAACTCAGTGGAGTGCTTCTTGCTAGGTCTTGGGCTGTAATTCAATTCAATTTAATTTAGTTCAATTCAATTCAATGAGAGAATCAAAATTGAAATGATGTCCACAAGCTATACAGTTGGGCCAAAATCAACAAGTAGAAATTTAATGGCGATAGCTGTAAAAGCCTGCATTTAGACTCAAAAAGTCAATTGCACAAAAATAAAAAAAGATGGGAAAGACATGCCATCCTAACTTGTCATATGAAAATAACTGGGGACTTTAAGTGACCACAAACTTAAAAGGAACTCTCATAATTCTTGAAAAAAAAATAATGCTATCTTAGGCTATACTGATGAAAGTATGACAGCCAGATTCCAGAAAGTAATCTTAAGTGTACTCTAGTCTAGTCTGAACACAACTTACAGCACTGTGTATACTCTGACTGTAATTTAACTTTGTTACCATTTGCAGAGACCTAATATTGCCTTTCCACCAACAGTGTAGGTCACACCCATCCATGCCTGCCCCTCCTGTGACCATTTTCTGCACCCTCCCATCTCCACACGCTTGGAGTCTTCCTCATGCTCTTTTGGTAATGTCAGTATACGCCTGGAGCATGTAAGCTGAACACCTTCTTGACACATAGGTCCATCATCTTTTTTAATTATGAGTTTGGGGTGTTTTGTTTTTTTGGATGGCACCTTTACACCACTTTTCCTGGGTTATCCCTTTTTTGGAGTGCATTTCATCCTGCTCATGTGCATCTCTCCAGTTCCCTTTCAGTGATCCTCAATGTTCTGTTATTCCCAAGTGCTCAACTAAGCCCAATGGGTGAAAGTTAGATGGAGGCAGACAGTGAGGGCTGGAAAGAGCTTTGGGTTTAGAATCAGAAGATGAGAGTTTGAGTCTTAACCCTAACACTCACACCCGCTTGGCTTGGGGAATGTCACTGACCCTCTCCTAGTACCAATTTCTGCATATATAAAATGGAAAAAATAATACCTACATTAAACTACTTCAAATGGCAGTTGTGAGAAAAAGTGATTTCATCAATCATAAAGTGCTGTAGAAATGTGACCTCTTCATATATGGAAGAACCTGTCAGCTGAAGTAGAATGAACAGAATTACAAAGGAGTGATTTCCCTGGTCACTGCAAGTTCTTGAAGCGATGATGATCAATACTGAGCAAGTACTGTGGTATAATGAGACTCAAAGTCAGAAAGATTTGAGTTCAAATCCTGCCACTGTCACTGGCTGTATGACTTGGGCAAGTCATTTGACCTCCCTCTGCCTCAGTTTCCTCATTTGTAAAGAGGGGAATGATAGCACTTATTTTACAGGATTGTTGTAAATCAATGAGATATCATATGTAAAGTGCTTTGCAAACTTAAAGTGCTATGTAAACACTGACAATTATTGTTATGAGTATATACCCCAACAAAATCAGCAGCAAAAAGAAAGATATTTGTACCAAATGAAAAACTGGAAACAAAGTGTATAACTGATAATTGAGGAATGACTGTGAATGTAATGGAACATCATTGTACTATAAGAAAAAATAAATATGAAGTATTCAGACAAATAAGGAACTATTTATGAAATGAGGTTGCCTTTAGCAAGCAGAACCAGAAGAATGGCATATGCAATGACTACAGTACTAAGTAAAAAAAGCAGTAAAAGGCACCCAAACTCAGACTAATTGCAGTGACTGAACTTGACCCTTGAGAACAGATGATGAATCATACTTCCCTCCATTTAGTCAAGAGGTAGGGGACTACATTAGCAGAATTCTGTTCATACCGTCAAGCATGGTCATTTTGTCAGTCAATTTTGCTTAGCTGGTTTTCTTTGTTGCAAGGAAGGATAAATTGGAAGGTAAACTGGCATAAAATAACAAAAGACATCAATACAACTTTTTAAAAGGATGGTATGGATGACCATTTGTCAAAGGTATTACAAAAGGCATTCCTGTATTGGGTGGAAGATTAAACTAGGTCATGTCTAACGTCCTTTTCAGCTCTAAGATTCTAAGATCCTTTTTCTCTGCTAATTTCCTTCAGACTCTAGGCCTTAGGGCCTGAGCTTATTTCCACGACTGTTCTAACCAACTCAATTAACACATCTAGTTACCTATTTCTAATATTCAATAATCATTCATTCATTTCAAGGAAATGTTTTAGTCTTCCAAATGGTTACATGCAAGGCACTGGGCTAGGTGTAAGCTTTAGATAATTCCACTTCATGGATGATTCTTCAAACCTCCCCTGTAGCAGGGTCATTATCACACAACTAGAACTTGCCTTTTGTCATCTGCTTGGGGGTATTTTTAGGGCATGAATCATTATGGCTACTTAAGAACTATTGCCCATGGGTCTCGACACCTATTATTGGCCACATGTTGTCTAGCCATAGTAATGGCTCTCCAAATAGATGTCAAATACATTTAACCCAAATGGGAAACAAAATGCATTAAATAATCTTTGTTGTTCCAGAGAGGAGAATTAGGATCAATAGGTGAAAGTTCCAGTGAGGTAGAAGTCAGTTCAATAAAAAGAAGAATTTGTTGACAATTAAATCTATCTAGAAATGAAATCAGCTGCTTTGTAATATTGCAAATTATCCATCATTAACCAGAGGTGGAATGACTACTTATTGTGTATAGAAATAATATATCCATATGGCAGGTAGGTTAAATGAGATGAACTCTCAGGTTCATTCCAATCTTCAGACTATATTATTCTAAGATAGGTAGTATATGAGAAGACCCCAGGGAGAAGCCTAGTGGCATACCATGGACAGATGAAGATTTCTGAGGCATACATACATACACTTAAATATATATATATATATATATATATATATATATATGCATATGTATATATACATATATATATATGCATATGTATATATACATACACACACACATATATATATGCATATATCTCAAATGCAGCTTTAAATCATGTCAATTTCAATTATACATTGTGTCAAAAATGCCATTTTATGCCTGACTTTGAGTGGGTACACAGGAACCTTTGCTGAACCTGTGATCATGCCAGTTTGGAGAAGAAATGTGGCATATTAGAAAGAACACTGGACTTGGATCAAGAAAATATGACTTTTCCCAGCTCTGGGCAAGGACTTGGGATCTTACGTGAAATGAAATTCCTGAAGGCCAGTGTGTTTTTTTTCTTTTTGTTTTCTATGCTAATCCCTTGCTGTCTCCTCACCTTGACTTTACTCACCTTCCATTTCCACCAGAAACTTGGACATTACCCCTTAGTTTCCTGGTTCTGAGAGGTGAGATTTCCGTTTATTTAGCTAGAGTCCAGACCTCCATGCCACTTCTTGCACTCTGGTCCTCACCCATTCCTTTTCTAGCACGTCTTATACATCATCTTCCCCATCAGGATGCTTTGGTACAGGAACCTTCTTGTTTCCTGTGTTTGCATGCAAAAGCCCTTAGTATAGTTCCTGGCCCTATGGAAGTACTTAATAAATACTATCACTCTATCAATGCTCTGTCACTGGCAAGAACCTGAAACCAGTTCTCATCATGGTTAGCACTTTGTGGGCCAACCTTGGAAAGGAGCAGAAGCGCCATTCCACTTGTCTGCCTCCTCTTGGACCCTGATACCTTTAGCCCATGGTGCCTCAAAATCTGCTGCCCCCTCACATCATCTTCTGCAAGTAATTACACTCCCTTCCTTTAGTTAAATTCCATCCTTTCCTCATGGCATGGGAGGGGAGAGAGGTAGACAGAGCGAGCAGGGTGCCATGGGTAGAAGAGGATAATATTTTCACTAGTTCACTCACAGGGTCTTTACAAACCTCAAAATGCTACACAAATATGAGCTATTCTTATTATCCAAGATAGAGGCATTGGAGCCAGGAGCAGACACTGTTAAAGGACTTAAATTAGCACTTAAGTTACAGTTTCTAGTTTTTATGACCAATCAGGAGAAGATGGCTTTTATAATGGAAGGTCCTGCCCTGGAATGGGCAGCGATTTAAAGCAGGGCTCCTGGGCATTTGGGGCCCACATTGTTGGCAAGGTGCATCTAATGCCATCCTGAAGCCCCAACAAGATGTGTAAGTATTGTAGGCTTAAACTTATGAATTTTATTCTGGGTCTGGAGTAAGATGAAAATATCACACATATTTTTATGTGAGCATAGAAGCAGGGCATTCAATGCCTGGATATTTGGCCATTTCATCTGATATGACGATCCAGCCAATTATCTAGAGAGATGGACCGGAAATACCATGCTGACCCATTGTGGGAAAGCCCTGAGTTTGTATCAACCTGTGGAGAAAAGGCTGAAGGCTATAAAAGATAACCTTTAGGAAGGCAGTAGATGCCAGGCACTAGGCAAGAAGTATAAAGCTGGAGGCATCAGTCTCCAAGAATCTGGCCATCCTGGGCTAGCCAGGACAAATGCTGCTGATTCTGAGATCCCTGGCTTAGTGATATAGGAATCAAGAAACCAGAGGGCCTTCCAGTGGTAGACAGAGAAGTACCTATGGCTATGATAGAAACTGTTTCCCTGGTTCCACTTGAAGGAGTGTTTGCCTAGGGCCAGGACAAACCACATTAGCCAAAGGCCTGATTGAATGATAGGTATAGAAAATAGACTTCAAAGACTTGGGGAGAGAGCAGAAGGTAAGCAAGAAGATGCATGGGGTCTCTAGAGACATAGTGGACAAAATGCTGGTCTGCCTTTGAATCTTGACTCAGACACTGTGTGATCTTAAGCATAGCACTTAACCTCTGAGAGCATCGGTTTCCTCAAATCAAGTCAACGAGCATTTGTTAATCTGCTATGTGCCAGGCACTTGTGCTCAGTGCTGGGGAAACAAAGAAAGGCAAAATTTGTCATTGTCCTCTAAGGGGAGGGGAGAAAGGGAGAGAGAAAGAATAGCACCACCCTCATAGGATTGTTGTAGGGATTAAATGAGATAATTGACACATAGTGCTCTATGAATGTCAACTCTGATTATTATCTTCTTGGAGAAGCTTGGCTGTGAAAAGCAGTGGGATTAGCATTATTGAAGAGCTAGGAAATTTCATCTTCTGTGGCCAGAGGGAAGGAGGAGAGTGTGGGTGATAAAGCTGAGAATTTTGGAGGTTCGGAGGAAGGAGCTCCCTTTGGACAGCCTCAATCTTCTCGGGAAGTAGGAGGCTAAGCCATCTGCTCTATGTGTGGAGGAGTGGGGTGTGGCTGGGTGTTGAATGAGAGAGAAAAAGGTCCAGAACAGTTGCTGTGGGGACTGAGACAGGGAACTGATAAAAGTAGGAAGAGAATGATTGCTTAGCAGCAGAGAGGACAGAGCTGAGGTTGGGTACCATAAGTCTGTAGCAAGTAGAACAATTCATTTCCATGATTTTGCCCAGCGATAACAACAGCAAGATGCAAGAACCTTTCTTTGGGTTGGAATGTAAGGGTTATTCAAGGGTGCAATGAACAGTTCAGGAACAGTGAGAGGTCAGGGAAATGAGACTGTTCAACATCAAGTGTCAGATACTGGGGTCAGGGATGGGTTTTAATGGACACGAAGACAGGGAAAAGAAGATGGATTGGGGGAACGGGGGAGAACAAGGACCAGAAACTATATGAAAGTAAAGTGCAGCTTTTGTGTTAGGGATGGAAAAGAACAGATGAGAAAATAAATAGATGTGTTTATGGCCAGATGTGGATTTTGGAGAGTTAGGAACTTGGAAATGGTGAACCTCGTCTAAGGTGTGACTGTGTTGGAGGATGGATGCAACAGGGTGGAGAAGGAGGTCACTGGAGGCAAGACGAATGAGGAATAATGTACCCAGGAGGTTAAAAGGATCATCAACATGAGTAGTGAAATCTACGATGACATTAGAAGGATGTAGCAGCTAGGAGTCACAGTAGACAGAGTGCTAGACCTGGAGCCAAGAAGAGCTGAGTTCACTTATAGGAAGACCTCAAAGACTTACTGTTCGTGTGACCAAGTCACTTAATCTCTGACTGCCTCAGTTTTCTCACCTGTAAAATGGGGATAATAGCACCTAACTCCCATGTTTGATGTGAGAATAAAATGAGATAATATTTGTAAAGTTATTATGAATATCAAAGCACTAAATACTAGCTTTTTAAAATATAGGTGGAAAGAAAGTATAAGATGCTATGAAAGTGTAGGATGTTATGGGAAAGTAAGGTGCTGAAATCAGTCAGAAATTTGGGAGCATCTTGTTATTTGGTAGGTGGTACCAACAAGTGGGGGGAGAGTGCAGAAAATAGGCTTACATAGCCTTTTGGTATAGTGGTTAGAGAGCTACCCTTGGAGCCAGAAAGATTTAGGTTTAAGCCCTACCTCTACCACAAACTGGTTGTGTGACCCTAGGCAAGTCATTTAACTTCTTAATGCTCCAGGAAATGAAGACTGTAAAATGCACTGAAGCTGTGGATCTGCATTAGTAGAGGGAAATTTTGTCATCTAGGGAATTCTCTATGCCAGTGAAATCATAAGTCCAGGCTGTATCCCTATTCCTGTTTTATGGATTTCAAATACAGAAAGGTTGTGGAGGAAATGATGGAGGGAGGCTCCAGCAGTAAGAAGGAAACAAGGGGTATACCAGCTGCTCCTCTTGACCCTGTGGATTGGAGGGAGTGGTAGAAGAAGCAGCCTCCAATGGAGAGAGCTGCAATGGATAGATAGTGTCAAGAGATCCAGTTTTCGGTTAAAGCAATGAAATAGGAGAAGTTTTCATTGAAAAGATTGAGGACATAGGGGGAATTTTTTTCAAGGAAAGAGTAGATATTACGAAGATCTAGAACTTGAGAGATTAGAATAAATCTGGGGGGAAATAGAAATGTTCAGAATATGGATGAGTCTTCAAGACAAAGTGTTATGGGCATGCAGGTGGCCTCCAAGGTTATGAGATGGGATGGCCAGGATCAGGTAACCAGTAAGACAGGCAATAGATCACATTTATCTTTGGGCAATATAGGAAAAAGATCATTGAGTTGGCAGAACTTAAGTAATAGATGAACTTGAAGAGATAGCATGCCTCATAGCTTTAAATGAAAATGGAATAGTGGCATTTTGGAATGTGCTGGCATGTAATCTCACCCATGACTATATTTCTATATCTGCTGACGGTGACTGTGAGTCATATGATTTATCAATAGATGCAGGAAAGGTTTCTCCAAAAAATACAGGCTCTGTATGTATATATCAACACTCACATATTATTTGGGAGGCATGATTTCATTGGTATATGAGACACTTCTGCCAACAGAGTTCCACATCTGCTCTGTAGCTAAAGGGTCACCTGGGGCACTGAGAGGTTGTACCATTGGATCACAGTTCAGGAGCTAGAAGAGACCTTAATGGTCATACAGTCTAATCCCCCTCAGATGAAGAACTGAGGCCCAGAAAGGTTGGGCTACTTGTCCAAGGTTATACAGGTATTAAATGGCAGGGCTAGGATTCCCTTGGCATACAAATGAAGCCTTCCTGCTATAGCACTCTCGTGCAGCCAGTGTACTATGAGGGTCAGAGGCCTTCATTTATAGGTAGAGAGATAGACAGACAGAACATAAAACCCAGCTGCTGGGCCTAAGAAACTAAGATGCTATACACGTTCCATTAAGGGGCACATTTGCTCTGGACCCATGCATGGGCAACTAGGTGGCACAGTGGATAGAGGGCCAGGCCTGGAGTCAGAAAGACTCCTTTTCCTGAGTTCAAATCCAGTCTCAGATACTAACTGTGTGACTCAGGGCAAGTTACTTAACCCTGTTTGCCTCAGTTTTCTCATCTGTAAAAATGAGCTAGAGAAGGAAATGGCAGACCATTCTAGCACATTTGCCAAGAAAACCCCAAATGAGGTCACCAAGAGTCAGACGTGACTAAAAAATGACTAAATAGCAACATGTACATGGACTTAATATGGCCCAGTTCTGGAGGAGCATGTCCTTTAATGTAAGGGGTTTGACTCCCTTTTCTTACTGTGTGTGGTTTTTTGTCTCCCCTACTGAAGGACCATTGGGAAAAAAATTGCTTAAGGTTTAAGTTTTGATGCATATCTACAGCCCCAAAGAGGCAGAGGAGTAGATAGGTACTCAGTGTCCAGTATGAATCGGCACTATGTTTTTTCTACATACAAATGAAACATTCACAAGCACACAGTAACAGGATTCAGTAACTTGACTTAGAAACAATAGTTATATGTTCCCAGGAGGTTGATATTTAAACTTCATCAGAACATAAAGCAAATCTTCAGGACTACTGAATATTTGGTATTAAGTCAGTGGTTGTCTTCTCCAAGGCAGAAATTTCTCTTGCAACCAACCATTCTGCTCCACCTGATGGACCCAGGACTTCTTGAACTCTCAGGGTTTCCTCCAAGCTTGGACATGTCCATCTCAAGATTTATTCTTAAGTCTCCTATATTCAGGCAAAGAAACATGAAGGGAAGGGGGAGCCACCGCTCTGGGGTGCAGTATCAGGCTTTTTTCTAGGCCAGACATATGTTAGCTGCTGTGTCCTCACGGTTTGCTAGTTCTGTTAGGGTGGAGGGAATTGTTGCCCTTCCCAGCATCCATTCATGGGAAGTCTAGAAAGACTTAACAGCCACAAAGAAGTTAAAGGAAAAAGAGAACCAGGGGGAAAAGTAACTCCTTGTTTAAAAAAGTCTAATGAGTCCTTAACTCTTCCTGCTCAGTAATCAATAAAGGGATTGCTTCATCATTTCAAGGCACCAAATTCCCTCAATTCTAAGTCTTTACATGGCCTGCAACAAGGAGTTTCATTCTCCCCTAAATGCCCAAGCACTGAGCTGGAACATGCAGTTGGCTGGATCAGGAAGGCCAGTTTTGCACGTGCCTCTCATCAACCCTGCATTACATACGTTTCAAGGCTGATAAGGCCACATACTCTACCATCCCTTGCTCAAGTGAGTCTCAAAGAATTGCCCGCTCTTTGGGTTATAAAAGCAAGGAGAAATAGTTTCCAGGTTCTTTCAAGTGATTTCTTTAACGAGACACAGCCCACAGCAGTTCTCTCTTGGACTTCCAGTGAGGTAAGGGGAGCTTTCATTCCCTCCTCCTTTCTCTCCCCAGTAGAATGACAATTGTGCACATGTTGGCAAAAACATGGCTTGCCTAAGCTATAGCACCTGAAGGATTTTTCTTTCATATATTAAAATATGTATTTAAGATCAAGACATAATATTATATTGGATGGAGAAACTTTAGAAATATTTCCACTAAAAATAAGTATAAAGCAGAGTTATCTACTGTCAGCACTTCTAATCTACAGTTTTGGAAATATTAGCTATAAATTGGGAAAAATAAAATATTAAAAATAAAATAAAGAAGTTGGATTAAATGGGAAAAAAGAAATATCCATAGCAGTACTTGAATACTCAAAGGGTCTGTGGTTTCATTGAAGTGGGTGTAATCTACTCATGCAGATTGCAACTCCTTTGTAATTTTGCAAAGAGTCTTTGAATATTGCTGTGGCCTAAAATTTTATCACCTTGTGATAAAGTCTCTCCAACCTAGCTAGGCTTGCCCTTGGATGAGAGGCATACAGGCCATAACTGAGTCCACGCATGAACCTTTCCAACGTTGGGATCTACCAGGGCTTCTGCTCCACTGGCATAGTTTACAGGAATCCAGGGATCTCACTATACCAAAATGAGGTACTAGAATAGGATGTTATAGGAATAGAATTGAATAGAAGGAATTATAGCAATGTCACAAATACAAATTGAAGGCATAAACAGTGACAAATAAGTTAAAATACCTCTATTTGCAGATGAGATGATCACGTATTTAGGAAATTCGAGAGACTCAACAAAAATGGTAGTTAAGGTAATAAATGCCTTTAGCAAGGTTTATTTATATTTTTATCACCAACAGAAATCAAGAAAAATGGATAGAAAAATAACATTTATGTTAACAACAAAATGTATCATATATTTGGACCTATACCTACCAAAACACAAATGAGACCTAAATATAACCAACTTTCAAATGATTTCGATAGAATAAAGAAAAACTGAACAACTGGAAGAATAATTGACTGAACAATTATTAGAAAAATAATACCTACATACAACTAAGTCAAGGTAAAAATGTCAACACTTCCAAAATTAATTTATAGATTCAATATAATAGCAATGAACATACCAATGAGTTAATAAAATAAAGTAATGAATTTTATATGGAAAAAAACAAAAAGCAAGAATATCAAGGGGAACTATGAAAAAATAGTGATGACAGGAGACTTACTCTTCCAAATCTCAAAATACACGATAGATTGGCAATTATTGATATTCTGTATTGGATAAAAAAGGAAAAATAGAGCAATAGAACAGGATAGGACCTAGAAATAGAGCCAAATGTATATGAGAGATTAGTGTTTGATAAACTTCAGTTTACAGAACATTGGAGGAAGAAGTTAAGAAAAACTGGGAAAACTGGAAAGCAGTATGGCAAAAAGTATATAATTTCAGATTCCTTATGCCATATGCTTTAATAATTTCCAATTGGATCCATGATTAATTTTTTTTATTTAAAAATTTGGAGGAAACCATGTTATCTTTTTCTCGATGTGGAGAGGAGGAACACCTTTCTCACAAAATTTAGGTATAATTTTTGAATCTTAGACTTCATTGGGAACTACCACATGAGGAAACTCTTCTTATCTATAGAAGTCATCACTTTCTCTTTAATTAACAATCTTAGAGAATTACCTAGAAAGCCCTGAGAGGGTAAGTGCCCAAGGTCATTCATAGCCAGGGTATGACCAAGGTGGGACTGGAACCTAGGTCTTCCTAATTTCAAGGCTAGTTCTTTATCCATTATGCCATACTTCCTCTTAGTATACAAAAATAAAAGTAGCTTTCACACTAAACAACATTGTATCCAAACTAAAGGGAAAAGAAACAGATTGGAGGGGAAAAAAATTGTGGTAATTATAGTTGAGAAAAAACTGACATCCAGAATCCTTATTACCTACTCCTCAATGAATAAATGGTCAAAAGATATGAACAGACAATTCTCAAAGAAGAAAACTTGAATTGTTAGTAATCATTTGAAAAATGTTGCAGTTCTCTCATTATTTGAGAAATTAGAACAAAATAACTTTGAAGTACCATCTCACACCCATAAAATTGCCAAAAGTTGTTTAAAGTAATGGAATTCATTGTTGGTGAGTCTTAGAGAAAGGAGATATGTTGATACGTTGTTAGTGGAACTGTAAAATATTGGATTTAAAAAAACAATCTGGCAATAATTAATAAATGTTGTGAAAGTAATCATACTCTGGCACTGACCCCACTATTAGAACTATATCCTAAGGCTGTCATTAGAAATGGGGAAAAAGAACTATCTCCACAAAAATATTCACAGCTACTTCATTCCCAGCTCAATTCATTCTCCTGACTTCTTAACTTCTATGCCAGCAGCCTTTCCATCTAGAAGAAGTCTCCACCCTGGGCTCTGTTCTTTTTTATTGGTGTCTCCTTCTCCCAGAATTCCATTTCAGGAGAAGCACTAGAAATTCTCACTTCCTTCATCGTTCTACTGACTCTCCAAACTTCTTCTCTACCTCATCAACAGCCCCATGGGTATCTCCACAAAACATTTTTTAAGCTGTGTTTCATATATTATCTTCCCCCATTAGAATGTAAGCTCCTTGAGGACAGGGATTGTCTTGTTTGCTCTTGTTTGTATCTCTAGGCATAGCATAGTGCCTGGTGATTACACTGTTAACTCATTATAATTGTAAAGTTGTGAAACTCCACCATAAGATCATTTGGCCATTCATGTATTTATAACATTTTCAAAATTAGTTCTATACCTTATAGCTCCCTATAATGTCATTTCACCTAACATTGGATTTTCATGGAATCAATTAACAACTTTAGGCAGGGTACTCTGATAAATGATGAGAATATCATGGTGATAGGATGTCAAAATCTTTTTTTTTTTTGGTGAGGCACTTGGAGTTAAATGACAAAATCTTTTTTAAGGAGAAAAAAGACCTGCCACATTTCTTCCCCTCCTCCTTGCATGAGCTTGGGCCCTACCTCAGGTAAGATATGGTTTAAGAAGGGGCTACCAAAAGACATCCCTGACACACTCTCACTTTGAACTGCTAGTATGCCTGAAATTCTCATTGTTCAAGATGTTCCTTGGGAGGGTCAATTTGCACTCGTGTTATGGTGCCCACTGAGAGGATGGAATTCAGAACAGTAGATTTTAATTAGGGAAGTATGGAGGGATAAATATTTAACAAATGCTCCATCTATCTATCTATCTATCTATCTATCTATCTATCTATCTATCTATCTATCTATCTACCTATCTATCTATCTATGTGTTTGTCTTTCTGTGTCTGTCTCTCATCTCTCTGTTCATCCATCTGTCTTTACCTGCAATCGCAAATATTTAGGAATAATCAAAAAGTCCAATGATTGAAGAAAGGCTGTATAAATTGTGGTGTATCAATGTAATGGAACAATCCTCTTGCACTCAAAATGACAAATATGAAGAATAGAAAGAAATATGAGGGAACATGTAAAGCAAAGCAGGGCAAAGAAAGCAAGATTAGAATAATATACATGCTTACTAGGACCATAAAATTACAGCACTAAAGCCTGAGAGTACATAGATGGAAAAGGGATCAGAAAGGTACACAGAGCAAAGAAGATGTTATTGCTATTATTTTCAGTTTATGTGCATTTTTCTTTCATCAAAATGTTGATAGTTTGGGGTTTATACTTTTATTTATGATTTTATTTCCAAGTTTTTGATGAGGTTGTTATGAAGCTTATAATAAAAGCTATGTGGTGGAAGATATTTCTTCAAAGACAGAGATGGCAACCTGTGTATTACTTAGCAAATAAGTCCTAGAGAGTTTCCTGAGGGGATACAGGCTGCTGAACTATGTCTTTGTCCACTTTGCCCAACAGTTTTTATTGAATTCTTTTCCCCAATGTTTTGAAATTTGGGATTTATCAAACATGCATCGGGCATGATGGACATAGGATCATGGATTTAGAGCCAGGAGGCAACTGACTCAGATGAGAAAGCAGAGACAGAAAGGTTAGTGACTTGCCCAGGGTCACAATGCTTAATAAGTATCTGAGGCAAGATGTAAACTCAGATCTTCCTGCCTTTAAGCCCAGCATCCTATGCACTGTACTACTTGAGCAGAGTGGAGTATCTATGATGATCTTAGAAGAGACTGATCTCAGAACTGCTTCATAGTTACACCAAACTTTCACTGAGTGGTCCATGTTTCAGAAACACTTGGGGATCAGGGGAGCCCTGAGATAAAGGCTGCTCCATATGTTTTTTAGGTAGGTAATGGGAAGATCATAGTGAGGGAAAGGATTGTCTGTTTGCTTTTCCACCCTTGACATCAGAGGCAGAGAAACTTCAATCAGCTATGAAACAGAACATTTCTAGCTTTGAAGTTTCCAAGTATAGAAGTATTCCAGGCATGTGTACATGGGCAGTGGGGTGGTAGGATAGATGTTTTAAGGAAAGGGCAGGGCAAAAGAGAAAGGGTACCAGACAAGAGGAGGGGGAATGGCTAGGACTTAAAAGTTCATTGTCTGGAATGTAGTCATTGCTTAACAAATGCTTTTTTGATTGATTGTTTAATAAAGAAAGATAAGGATAGAAAAAAAACCCCTGTATATTCTACCAGACTAAAACACTGGATCTATGCATAAGAAACTTTATCTTGTCTGAAAAATTGATTAGAAAGGATAGAAAGTGGAGTCAGACATAGTCCATTACTCAGCCTATATTCAAAGCCTCTCTTGATTGGTTTGTTGTTCAGTTGTGTCCAACTCTTCGTGACCCTGTGGACCGTAGCATGACAGGCTCTTCTGTCATCCACTATCTTATGAAGCTTGTCCAAGGTCGTGTTCATTGCTTTTCTTGGCAAAGACACTAAAGTGGTTTGCATTTCCTTCTCCAGTGGATTACTAGAGTGGATCACTACTACCATCTTGGGCAACCCTGAACACCATAGCTTATAGTTTCACTGAGCTATGTAAGCTACTCTACCATGACAAGGCAATGATCCGGGAGGGGTCTCTAGACTGGTAGGACCTGTCTAAGCTTGTACTTTGCTGCCTTAGTCTTGAAGACCCCAGAATCATCTCCACACAAGAACAAGCATCAGAATAGCACTTTGTTTTAATCAGTCAGTCAACAGGGTTTCTTAAATACGCTATGCTAGGTGTTGGAGATAGAAATACAGAGAATGAAATAACTTCTACTCTCAGGGAGCTAACATTCTATTAGAAGAATGAATGAAAAAGGCGGTTATTAAATTCTTACCATATGTCATGCATTAAGATAAATTCTAGGGATGTAAATAAAAACAAATTAGCTATTGTCATTTAAAAAGTATATATCTGTAACATGTAGGTATATCTATGTAAAAAGAGAATAAACACAAACAGATATGAAGTAGTTAAATACATGGCAGTTTAAAAGACAGAATATTAGTAGATGTCTGGACTATGATTTCATTAGTATCAGCAATTAACCAATGAAGAAACTGCATCCACCAATGCAGATCTGTAGTTTATAGTCTTAGAGAGTTGAACTGAGCAAGGAAACTAAGCTAGTCTTTCTCAGAGGTGGGACTTGAAGCCAAATCTTCCTAACTTCAAAGCTGGCTCTTTGTGCAACATGCTAGACCCTCTCTCATGAGCTAAAGTGGAGAAAAAGGGTGGATGCAGACCTAACTTTCCCATTAAGTTGTGATCTGTCTACATTTATGCAGAAATATTGAAACATGCCAAATAACACCTATTTTGTAAGATCTCAGAGTTTTTACTCATATCTTTAGATTTAACAGCTCTAATCTAAGGTTCTCCATAATGCTAGTGCCTTCCCTGAGATTATCTCCAATTTATCATATATATATATATATATATGTATATATATATATATACACATATATATATATATACACACACGCACACACACATACACACATATGTATGTATGTGTATATCTCTGTCTATGTATATATCTATATATTTTGTTTGTATGTATTTACACATTGTCTCCCCTATTAGATTGTGAGCTCCTTGAAGGTAGGAATTGTTTTTGCCCTTCTTCTTATCCTGAGTGGTTAAAACAGGGCATGGTACATAGCAGGTACTTGAACGCTTGTCCACTTGACTAATCTTCAACTGTTTCGTATCATCAACAAAATAGTTAATATTTGTATTGTCCTCAGTCTCTCAAATGTAGGTGTTGAGCCTGAGGCAAGGGAGGTTAAATGCTCAGTTTTCCTACCTCTAGTTTCCTCCTACAGCTATATTGTCTTTTACTAGGGTCCCTTCAATGCAGAAGAATCACTGCAAGCTACATGATGTTCTGTTTCTATCCAACATCATGTGAGTAAAGATTATTTTTTTTTATTTTTAGGAACTGCAACTTAAGATATTGATGAAATTCAAATCATTATTTGGGAAAGACCATGAGGTTATTTGGGCATATTTATGTATATGATAAAGCTCATTGGATTAACGTGAGTCACATAAGTACCAAGGGCCACCCTTGAATAGATGGCTACGTGTGTGTATATATGTATATGTATGTATGTATACATGTATACACACATATGTGTAGATATGTGTATGTGTGTGTGTTTTTAGGGAAGCTTGAAAGGCTCCTTGTTCCCAAATAACTCTCCAATAGCTGTTGAAAGGCCTAAGATTCGTTTAGAGATTCATTACTTTTTTCTTAAAAGTTTAACATCTTTCAATAAAGCTAGGACAAGGTATCTGTGTGCCTCTAGACAAAATTTGAAGGAAAAAACCCCAACAAATTCAGTGCCTTCACTGTATTAAGATAAATACCTACACGCCATGAAGACTAGAATTTTTCACCAATATGGGATCCTGGGCATTTATAAGAAGCCTTTTTTTAAAGTGATCCCTGTTGTGCCTTCCTATGCTCTTCTGCCTAAGGCACTCTGTACAATTACCCACCTTGTCTACCACTAGTTCCAGATCTGTCTTTCAAAGTCAATACCCCTAGGAGTAAGGGATATTAATGAGGAAAAGGAAAAGTGATTGAAAAAGTAGGTGGGCTGATCAAATGGCAATATAAAAGGATGATGGGTTAATGGAGAACAAGTGTGCTCCACTGGTTCCTGTGAAAAATAAAAAGAGAGCTATAGAAGGACAATCTTGAATAGTCAGTAAAAAAAATCACATTTAATTTCTTATGCCAACTGGAGATATATCAAAACCACAATGGGGAAAGTCTAGTTGTGGAAGGGATGACTGTACCCACATTGATAAATCACAGATCCATTGAAGCACTCCCAGAATAATAACAACAATATTAATAGCCAGCATTTATAAAGCACTTCAGGATGTGCAGAGCACTTCATGTATTTTAACCTCATTTGACTCTCATGATAACCCTATGAAATAGGTGCTATTATTATCCCCATTTTGCAGATGAGCAAACTGAGACAATTTAAGTGACTTGACCAGGATCCCACATCTAGTAAGTATCTAAAGCAGAATTAGAAGCCATGTCTTTTTTTTTTAATTTTTAGACAATTGGGGTTAAGTGACTTGCCCAGGGTCACACAGCTAGTAAGTGTCAAGTATTTGGTCTGAGGCCAGATTTGAACTCAGGTCCTACCTAACTTCAGGCCCGGTGCTGTAACCACTGCACCACCTCGCTGCCCCCAATCCATGGATTCTTAATTCCTACTCCAGCACTATTAGTCTTGTTGGATTATAAACCTGAAAATGTTAAAAGTTTGAAGGAACTTTGAGATCATCTACCCCAAACTTTATTTTTAAATGTAAATGAGAACACTTAAGCCCAGAAAATGGAAATGTTTTACACAAAGTCACACAGCTGAGCATGGAACCTAGGTCTCTAGATCCAAGTGCTTTTTCCACTATACCAGAGAAGAGTTCTGCTGGAGGCAGCTTGAACTGGCTTCCAAGAGTTGATTGTTAAATTCTCAACATAAGCATTTACACCTCAAAAATTGGCAAAATGCTACAAGTTAGGGATTGATTTATTATTTTGTTGATTGTTTGGAGTTAAGAAAGTAATGGAGAAAATCTTAACAATGCAGATCAAAATAAATAAAAATAAAGAATAATAAAATAAAATATGCCCTGCATAATCCCCTACATGCTCCCCTCCCACAGCCAGTTGTTAACATTTAGCAATAAAGCACTGCCAGACTGCCTCCTAGTTGACAAGTGAAAATGAAAAGCTTTTGGTATGGGACAGGGACAGGATAGGCTGGGGACACAGATTCAGGGAAATATGCTGAAAGAACAGATGGGAGGGTGATAAAGACAAATTTCGTTTAGTTTACTATTTTACCTGAAGCTCTGTGTTTACAATTTCATTTTGCGTAAGGGTGTGATATTCAGACAATGAAATAATGGGATCCTGTGGGAGCTTTACTTAAAGTAAAGTGGTTTTCACAGAATGTTTTGATTGAGGTCCTGGGCCAGTTTGTTTATCTAACATCCCTCCTCCATCCCACTTTGGGTTCTCATTGATATGATGAACCCTTCTAAAATTCCCCTGTTACAAGTGACCATAATTCTAATGACACTATTTAGATAGCCAATTTCCCCCCACTCCGCTCCACAAGCAAAACATATACTTGCCATCAATTGGTGGGTTCAGCCTAGTATAATGTATAGGGCAAAGGATGTGGGGTCAGAAAGACCTGGGTTCAAATCTTTCCTCAGACATTTCCCAGCTATGTCATAAACAAGTCATTTAGCATTACTGTGCCTTCATTTTCTCCACTGTAAAATGAGGAAATTGGACTGAATGGCCTCAGAAGATCTTTACATGTCCAAATCTATGATCCTGTATGACCTTGCTACCTCCCCCTATCCTCCCTTTCCCAATAGTCCCTCCTTTTCTAGCCTTATCCCTCCCTACTTATCCAATTAAAATCTATTGTTCTACATCCCATCCTCTCAGTAAGCACTATAACATGAGTATGAATTGACCCTCCCAAGGAACATCTTTAACAATGAGAATTTAAGGTACACCAGCAACTCAAAGTGGGAGCTGTGTCAGAGATGCCTTTTGGTAGCTCCCTTCCTAAACCATATCCTGTCTGAGGCAGGGCCCAAGCTCACTCAAGGAGGAGGGGGGGAAATATAGCAGGGTTTTTTTTTTCTCCTTAGAAGGGATTTTGACAATCTATCACCATGATATTCTGATCATTTATCAGAGTACCTTACCTAAAATTGTTAATTGATTCCATGAAAATCCAATGTTAGGTGAAATGACATTATAGGGAACTATTAGGTATAGAACTAATTTTGAAAATGTTATAAACAGATGAATGGCCAAATGATCTTATGGTAGAGTTTCACAACTTTGCAGTTATAATGAGTAATTACCATGTCCCTTGGGCTCAAAACCTAGGAGTTATTCTGGATTCCTTACTATCTCTCACTTCAATATTCAATCTGTTGCCAGTCTGCTGATATTACCTTTGCAATATCTTCACAATATTCCCCTAATCTCATCTGACACGGCCACCACTCCTACCTTCCTTCCTTTTCCCTCCTTCCTTCTTTCCTTCCATCCATTCTTGCTCACAGTCTTCTTCTCTAACCCCATCAACTGTCAGGAAGGAAGGAAGAAGAAGGAAGGAAGGAGGAAGGGAGGAAGGGACGGAGAGAGAAAAGGAGAGAAGGGAGAGAGGGAGGAAGGTGTCAGACACTGTTCTAAGTGCTTGGGATATAAAACAAGGAAGATAGTCTTTACCCCCTAGGAGTTTAAATTATAATGGAGAAAGACAAGACTTGAAGGGGAGATAGAGGTGAAAAGTGATGTGGGGAGGGTATAAGTGGCTTGAACACGTCTGAGAATTGTGTAACCGGCCAAGGACTGGGCTAGCCAATGTGAAAGTTTGCCATTCAGAGCCCAGAATTTCAGGTTTGGGAGTACTTTGTCTTGAACTATGCATTAAATCCTATAGCATTAATTTACCATGAGTTGATGCCTTGCCTCCCTTAACTAGTCAATATATGACGTTTTGATATTATAACAATGTCCATATATTATTCATCTTTGTATCCTCCCCAGTCTTTAGTACAAGGCTTTGCACAGAGCAGGAACTTAATACATATTGGTTAATATACTGTACTAGGGAACCTATACTCATCATGATGTTCTTAGTATTTTTTTTCGGAGGCAATCAGGGTTAAATGACTTGCCAAGGGTCGCACAGCTAGTAAGTGCCTAAGGGTAGATTTGAACTCCAGGTCAATTCTCTATCCACTGCACCACTTACTTGCCCCTCTTGTATTTTTTTTTAATAATGGTTATAGATACCTCACTTCTATGTCAAACTCACTATACCCAAAATGCCTTCCCCTTAGAGTGGCTTCTACTTTTGAATTTTTTTTCCTTTCTGTTAATGGCACCATCCTTCCAGACACCAGGCTCAAAGCGCTGAAGTCAGAAAATCAAGGAGTATCAAGGTTGGATTCATCCTTGACTCTTCCCTCTCCCTAGTGTCTTACATTCATCCAGTCACCGAGTCTTATTGACTCCGTCTTCACAATGTTTCTTGCATTCATACAATTTTGTACACAAATAATTTGTGCACATGTGCATCCACCATCCTAAACAAGAGGTCCTTATTATCATCCTCTCACTTCCTTACCTTTCCCATACAGGGAACACCAACATTTTGTGAGATAGGACTAGTGAACAGAGTATAACAATGGGAGGTCATGCTTTCTTTAAAAAGAACAGATTTGACAGATAAGGAAGGACAGTAGCATTTTTTTTTGTCAAATAAATAAATACCATGAAAACTCTAAAAGCCTGAATAGGGAGCACGATGGGAAGAAAGCACATGGGTGAGGATAAAACAAAGAAGAAATAACTGACAATATGTTAGGAAAGTACCTCAAACCAGAGTGGTGGCATGTTGTAGAGAGCTAGACTCGAAGTCAGGAAGACCTGGATTTCTCCTGGGACTCATACTGTCAGTGTGACTTTGGGCAAGTCACTTAACCTCTTAGGGCTCTAGGCTAAGAAATAAGAATCTAAGCTACAGAAAAGTTGCCAGCCAGCCTGTGCTGATAGAGGAAGGAAGGAGTAAGGAAGGAAACAAGCATTTATTAAGTGCTCTCTATGTGTTAGGCACCGAAGATATAAATCCAAACAACAACAACAACAAAATAGCTCCTATCCACAGGTTTACATTATAATTGAGCAAGATGATATGGGGGCAGGGAATTAAGCATGATAGTTTTGAAATCCAGAGAAAATCAAGATCAATTCTACAAGAGAAATCAAGGCAGGCTTGGTGTCACTCCACAAAATGGAGGCTCAAGGAGAAGCCCACCACTAGGAAAGGTGAAGGGCCTTGTGGAAGAATATTCTATGCTGAGTAGGCCAAGGAGAAGGGAGGGGCTGCTATGTTGTCCCAGGGTGAAGAGGCCCCAGGGCCAGCAGTGGGGAACCTGAGGCCTGAAGGGAAGTTCAAGGATGGGCAGAGCAATACAGTGGGCATTGTTTTAAAGTGCAGAGAAAATCAGGAACGTACCAGGATGGGAAGCTGCTCACCTAGAAAGTACCTTATACCAATGAAATCACAGGTCCCTATCCCTATTCTACAAATCATCTGGTCAGATGGAGGGATATGTATGACAAGTTGCTTATATAGATCATAAAACTAGACAGCCAACAATTGTGAAGAGGTATTTAAGTTGTTCATCTATATAGTGTAAGTCTTCTTTCTTTCTTTCTTTTTTTTTGCTTTAGGTGAGGCAATTGGGGTTAAGTGACTTGCCCAGGGTCACACAGGTAGTAAGTGTTGAGTGTCTGAGGCTGGATTTGAACTCAGGTCCTCCTGACTCCAAGGCTGGAGCTCTATCTAACTGCCCCTCTTTTGCCTTTCTTTGTGGTCACATGACTTGGCACAGTTCCTGCACATAGTGGACACTTTAATGCTTATTGGCTTGACTTTTTGATAATATTCTCAACCCGCTCTCATTCCCTCGAAACCAAGGTTCTAGACTAATTTCCCTGGAGCACTTCTGGGTTAACAACACTTCTCAACTCAAAATCTTCTAATGATTCCCCACAATCTCCTAAATCAACTCCAAATTCCTCTGCCTGCCATTCAAGGCTACATATCAAAATCATGTCTTTCTAGGCTTGCACGTCACTACAATCCAGATGATTCCCAATTCTCCAAACATTTCCTGTGTTCCAGCCTCTCTACATTTGTTCATGCTGTTCCTTTAACCCAGAGTGCTGCATTTCCATCTCCACTTTCAAAACACTGCCTGTCTTTCAGGTTCTATTTTAAATATTACCCTATTTGATTGACCCCCTAGTTTCTACTCCCCACCAACAATCGGATGTAGAAGCATAGGATATAGAACAGGAAGGTACCTTAGAGAAAACCTTGTCCAACCTCCCCATATTTTAGATGAGGAAACTGAGGCTAGAAAACAGAATCCCATCCCTCAAATGTGAACCCACATCGTCTTGAAATTCTTTGCTCATTCCACCCTACAACCTCCCTGATAGCCCCTAGAAATGTGGTTATACATTTCTTATGCCGCTTAACCATATAATCTGTCTTGTATTTTATTTCTCTACTTGTCTGATCTCTTCTTGGAAGCAGATTTTGTGTTTTGTCTATCTTTGCTAAGGCCCTTTCCTAGGTCTTAGCACATTGCTGGGTACAGAGTAGGTGCTTAATAAATGTTTTAATTCATTGGTCAGTTTACACACTATATATTCATAAGGCTGTTCGCTTGTAATGTATGTGTACTTCAACGAATCTGTGACCTCAGTGATGTGATTCCAGTGATGCAGCTGGAGATGGATGCCTATCCTGTGAAATTCTTATCCATGAAAAAGCATAAAGGATGGTACCAGAAAGACACACACACAATTGGAAAAAACAGGCCAGTGGCATAGAGAGACCAAGGGATAACTGATGGAAAGCCCTTGCGTTTTGTTTGCAAACCAGACAATTTTAAGAGATCTAGAAGTAGGACCTCCAGCATATTGGGTGGGGCTTTTGTGAAGTATTTCCAGTAGGACCTGGAAGATAATCTCATAGAGTTATGTTTTCATAGTATGTATATATTCTATATAGGTATATATATAAAGAGAGCAAGCCTGGCGTTGTAGATAGAGTTTAGGATATGATTCATAAAGACCTGGGTTCAAATACTGCCTCTGACACTAACTGTATAAGCAAATCATTTAAGCTCTCTGAATCTCAGTTTTCACGTTTGTAAACTGTTGTGAGGATGAAATTAGATAATGTAGGTAAAGTGCTTTGCAAACCTGAAAGAACTATATAAATGGCATGTATTCTTATATGAAGGGGGAAATGAGTTCACATGAACGTATTTGGATGAGACAGTTTCACAAGCCAAATAGGGTGGGAGAGTTTTATATAAAGGGCTCTGGATGCCTGAATCAGAGAAGCCTTTGGGGGTACCGTCTGTTCATGTGGGAAGAACTGGGTGCATGCAATGTCTGGAGCGTGTGAATACAGGTACCAACCTTAAGCTTCCATAACTTAAACTGACCAGTTCATGGGGAAAAAATATTCTTCGTTAGATGGTGATGCCATAAGATTTTGTCTAGAGATGGGAAAAGAAGCTCTGAGGTACTCTAGTTTCTGGCTGGCCGAGAGGGAAACCTCTCCCTCTGCATAACATAGATTTCTTCCAGCAAATGCAGTAAGTGTTGAGAAGAATGAGAGGAGGCTTAGGTAGAATGTGGAACTCACACCTATTAGGGATTTTAAATGCTTGCCTGATAAAACCGACTTGTAATTCCGTATCTGAAGGAGACAGTGAATCCACAGACCCCCCGGAACAATGCAGATGCCACAGGAAACACTTTGGTATGGCATCTGCTGCTGCCATTTGAGTGTGCCAGGGCCGCTTCTCTTCCTTGCTAACACACACACACACACACACACACACACACACACACACACACACACACACACACACTCACACTCACACAGAGGCTCCCCCTTCCCCGTAGGTTGATGGATTTGCCCAAACCCCGGCTCCTGACACTTCTACCCGATAACCTGCTCAGCATCTGATAGCCCACAAGCGACGTGCAAGCGCCGGTTACTAGCAGTAACCGTCAGCCACGTCTCTAATGAAGAAGCCCCAGCCGCATCCTCCGTGGGGCTGAGCCGAGCGCGGGGAGCGGAGGAGGCGCTAGGGCTCAGCCACCTCCTCCACGCGGGGAGCCAGCCAGCCGAGCGCTCCCGAACCAGCCTTCTTGCGAGGCGGGCTCTCCCGCGGGGAGGCCTCGAGCTTCCTCCGGCTTCTTCGGCTTCGGGGGAATGCGGCACTCACTTCTCCCCCTAGGTTGGGAGGAGAAGCCTCCGAGGCAGCAGAAGCAGAGACAGAGGGAGCGCGGGAGCCTCCCCCACCCCCAGGACACACACCCTGTCTCTGGGGGCAGGATTTTCTGACCAGATTTTCCTGTACCTAAATTTCGGGGGTGATTTTAATTCTCTTCCTTCCCTCCCTCCCCCCACCCCGTGCCCGTAGCTCCTTCCTCGGGCCTGGGGCTCCATCATGCAGCCTTTCTGCTGCTGGAGCTGAAGGAAGAGAAGGTTGAATTCAGGGAAGAGGACTGACTGCTCGCGCCTGCAGCGGGTCCGGCTCGGGTGGCTGCGGCTGCCCGGTGAAGGTAGCAACAACTGCAGCAGCAGCAGCAGCAGCAGCAGCAGCAGCAGCAGCAGCAGCAGCAAACAGCAGCAGCAGCAGCAACCGCGCTAACACACCACAGCCTCAGCGCCTGAGAAAGGGCACCCGAAGGGGCCGGTCCTCCGTAGCTCTGTTCCGTCCCTTATTCCTGGGAATGATTGATCTGTTGCTGTTGCTGTTGTGAGTGGTGGCGGCGGCAGAGAGGGTGACAGCAGCTGGCACAGCTGGGAGGCGGCAGGCGCCATTGCCAGGACGACTGTCGGGGGTGCCACGGGCTGGCGGGAGGGGGAAGGAAGCCCTTTACGCGTCCGACGGAGAACTCGGTTGGAAGAGGAGGCGGAGGTTCAGCTAGCGCAGGTGCTGCCGCCTGCCCCACGCTGGGCCCCGGGCCATGCGGCCGGAGTGAGAAGGTGCTTGTGGCCCCAGCGCCCCCAGCAGCCTAGTAGCCTGGGCAGGTTGAACTGGAGTCTCTCCAGCGTCGGCGGCATGGCTTCTAGCGGGGGCTCGGGCCGGAGTAGGTTCAGCCCCGTAGCCACTGCGGCCAGCCAGGCTGCGCCGGGACTGCGACTCGCCCCTATGCTGCCCTTGCTGCTCCTGCTGTTGCCAGCTTCTGGAGGGTCGCGGGCCTTCCCCCGGGGGTCTGCGGGGCCGCCGCTCAACAGTCCACCCCTGTCCATCATGGGTTTGATGCCACTCACGGACAATGTGGCAAAGGGCAGCATCGGTCGAGGGGTACTGCCTGCCGTGGAGCTGGCGATCCAACAGATCCGCAACGAGTCCCTCTTGTACCCCTACTTCTTAGACCTTCGGCTCTACGACACTGAGGTGAGTGCGACGGCTCTTACCCCTCAACCCCCCACCAAGCCCAGCCTTCCCCTCCCTCTCAGTTCTGCAATCCTTCCTTTGGTCCCGCTGCCCCCACCCCCTCAACCCCCCGGGCCTTCGGGCTGGTTCCCCCATTTAGCCTGGCCGCGCCGTGTGCTTACTGTTCAGAAGGGAATTGTAGGGAGCCGGGTTTTCACTGTGGACAGGGGCTCAAGGGGCAGCAGTTCTCTTGAGGTGCCCCGTGGCGTCGGCCTTGCAGTAAGAACTGGGCCAGAGGGCTTAGGAATGGGTAGAAGTGGGGACTTGCGGGGGGAGGCTTGAAGCAGCACCTTACCGAGGCAAAGGGAAGTGAAAGGATGAGGAAGAAGGGAAAAAGGAAAAGTGGGGACAAAGAAGAGAGGAAAGGGGGGACAAAGAGGAGAAATAGATGTCTTAGGAGTCACTGGGCTATAAAGATGGAGAGGAAAGAGCCCGCTGTCCTGCCCTGTGTATGCACGGAAAGGTCAGGGACTTGGCTTCTAGGGAGGAATTTAGATCTGTGTGTCCAGAGACAGGTGTGTTCCTGACATCAATTTTCAGACGTTGATTTTAAATGGAAGTTTTTTCCCCCCTCTGTTTTTGGTGGGGGAGGTCTATGTATGTGTTTCTGGCTCATTCCTACGTTGCATTCAGCAGTCCCATCCCCAAGTGCAGTTCGTACGGATTTAGCAGTAGAGGGAGGTTGGAGTTTTGTTTCTCTCCAGGGAGCCTACAACGCCAAGGGGGAGAGTCCACATGCAGCCCTTGAGTAACTCAGTTGTAACTGTAGAAGGAAGTGAAAAGGCAGCGGATGCCATCCATTTCATCGATCGTTTTCCCTCCAGAGAGAAGGGAGGGAGGGGCAGGTGCCCTTGCTAAGGGGGAATGGTAAAGACTGGGGGGCGGGGAGGGGGGAGAATGAGGTTGGATCTATCCTTCTCATCCAGGGTTTTGTGGCAGGTTGTGGGTTTTCTTGCAGAGTACACAAACAGGTCGCCTTGTCCTTTTCCTTCTAGTGTGTACCATGTGCTGTTTCCAAATGCGGGCATTTGGACTGAGTGTGGAAGGCTCGTGGAGCCTAGAAAAATTCCTCTCTTCTTCCTCTTTCGGAAGACTCCCTCAGGGTTACTGACCATGTGGGCAGAATCGACAGAGCTCTGCCTGTCCCACCAAGCGACGTCAGGTCAGGTCACACAAAAATCCCGCCAGTTTCACATGCCTCGGGTGACGGTCGAGAGACAAAAATATGTTTTACCGCGCATAGTAGGCCTGGTCCAAGCCTACCTGTCACCAGACTCCTTTCTTAGAAGGCTGTTGTGGTTATAAAAGTGTCTTGTGGAATGATCTGAGTTTAGTGCGAATTTCAGTGTGTTTGCAAAAGAAAGCCCTGGCAAGGGCTGCAACCGCGACCTGAAGGTGGCAGTAATTTCTAGAGAAAGACAAGATTTTTCGATAAACATTTCCACAGCAACCTTGGTGAAACTATTGAAAACCGTCACTTATCATTTGTCGTTAAAGAATCCTTTACAATTCTTTTCATTTTCCTCTCTAGCCTGTTTCTATGTAACCTCCAATTTAGATAGAAACTGATAGAAGCAGGAAAAAAAAAGGAAGCACTGGACAGTCTCCAATTCCCAGCTGCCCCATTTTATTTACAGAAACACAGTGATTTATTTCTATATGGATGTTAATATTACTAAAAGATATATTTTCTATTATTTACTATACTGTGTTTATACTTCAACATTTCCTCCAAAGATGTATTAATTAATGACCAAGAAGAAGATTAAAATAAAATAATATAAAAATAGTAAGAAAACATCATTGGGGCAGTTCCCAATGGTGTAGGTTTGTGTGCTGCATATTGAAAGCCAATGCAGAAACTGTCTTCCTGGAAGAGACATCATCTGCCCAAAGAAGATTAATACCAGTAGTGTATGAAATGGCCATAAAGAGAGCTAGAAGTATTTTTTTCCCAAAAGGAGCACTCTTGAAAATATGTAATTTATATTATGACTTCCACCAATCTTTTTTTTCTAGTTTAAACTGATGTCACTAGTTTAAACTGAGAGCTAGTGATTGTCTACTGACAAAACTCTATATTGATAGCACATATGCTTAAACAGGGCTTACCTTACATACATCATAACCAAATATGAATTGAGCTATTCAGTTTTCCATATTATTTTTTAAAATCATAGGATTAGAAGACTCATACTTTAAGATATTTATTTAAGGTCCCTTCTCTGCAGTAGCAGAATGCAAACACTTAAGGTATTGGTACTTTAGTACTTAGCTATGGGGTGAACCATTTTTATTTCTAAAGTGTGTCTCAAAAACCCAAGAATCAAATATTACTTGCTTCTGGTGGGGGTGGGGTATAGAAATGCAAGATGGTGAATTTCTATTTGATGTAGTGGTCACAACCTAATTTTAAAAATTGGTTACTTACTTTTCTTCTTGATATGATTCAGTGAAGATTATGTGAGTTTTTTTGTGGGTTTTCTTTTTGTCCAGAAAATGAACTTTGGCTAATAAATGTGAACTCAATAGCAGTAGCAATAGGAGAGGATTGATGATATAATTTAATAAAAAATTTTTTAAATCTTGATTTCTTCAAAGCAAACAGACAAGCTCTTATTCACAAGCAAAGCAAAGTGAAGAGTTATTCAAATAATTCATTGCAAAAAATTGCTTTTGAGGAAAAAATCATGGAGATTTAGGCCTGTTTTATTCAGATCAGCTGTCTGCATTGATTAATGTTGCTGGATCCTTCTTTATGCATTGGATGGATTGAGTGTTCAGACTTTGGCAAATTGTACTGAGGGATTCTGCCCTGCCATGGTCCATTTAATTCTGGCATATAGACCTGCCCTCCATCTACACTGCCCCAAATGAAACCGTAAATGAAATGAATTTTCTTCTCATTCCATGAGCCTCTTGATTCTACATATCCGTTTACTGCACTCATTACCCCCACCCCATTTAGTGTAAGTTTACAGTGACTCAGGTGACATGGTACAGAGGCAAGAACACTAGATATGGACCTGGGTTCAAATTCTAGCTCTGTTATTTGCTGCTAGTGTGACTTTGGGCACCTCACTTAACCTCTCTTCAGTCTCAGTTTCCCCATCTATAAAATGAGTGATTTCTTAGTTCCCTTTTAGCTCTAAATCCATAATCCTCTAATTCTATGAGATTTAGCAATGGCTTAGTTAAGTTGACCAATGTAGACAACCAATCTCAAAAATACAGTAGAAAGAATTATTTTGGGGGCGGAAATTATGACAGTCTGAATAATGAGAGGTGGCTTGAATTAATGGAAAGAGCGCTCATGGATCTGGATTAGAATCTCCTTCCACCCTCCCTTTTTCTTTTACAAACTAGATGTATGATTTTGAGCAATTGGCTTCATGTCTCTTGCCCTCAGTTTCCTTGTCTATAAAATTGGTGGGGGTGGCTCACTAAGGGTGCTTTGAGCACTAACATTGTGAATCTGGATTATTGTCAAATCTCTACTTTGCTGAATCTGTGTATCCAAAGTGAAGTGAAGAGTCAAGGGAATTATCTGGATAATTAAAGAAAAAGTGGAACGACCCAGTTTTATTTCATCCCAAGTGTTTTTGGCCTGAATGAGCTGAATCATCATTATCTCTTTTCCAATGTACTTTGTGTTTTTAGGTCCGGACTGATAGATCATAGAAGCATTACTTCTTCTCTGTAAGCTCACCCTCTGTGAGCTTACATCATAAGCAACATCAAAATATAAGGGTGGAATTGGTGCGTGTGATATGAATGGGCTCCAAATGCTACATCCAATGCTGACCAGGCTGCAGGTCAGCAGCATAGTACAGGGCAAAGAGTGCTAGACTGTATGATTTAGATGCCGAGCAGGAAATAGAGAAATAGCCTGGAGTCAGGAAGCTGAGTTCAAATCCAGCCTCAGACACTTACTAGCTGTGTGACCCTGGGTAAATCACTTAACTGTTGTCTACCTCAGTTTCCTTAACTGTAATATGGTTATAGTAATAGGACCTACCTCCAAGAGTTGTGAGGATCAAATGACATGTTTGTAAAGTGCCTGGCATATAGTAAGCACTTAATAAATGCTTGTTTTCTTCTTCCCTTCCTTTCTTCCTAGGCTCTAGTGCTCATTCTGCCATTCACTATCAATGTGACCTTGGGCCAGTTACCTAAAAGCAGAAGTCTCAGTATGCTTCTCTGTAAAAGGGGGATAACATTTCTTGCTTTATTTCTATCATAAGGGCTGTTGGGAAGAGCTTGGTAGACTTCAACATATTGTATGTAGTAAAGGGACTTCCTAGTATTATTATTAGTAGGGAATACTTTTACAACAGAAGGCAGATCCCAACTGCACTACATTGCAAGATAGGTTGGAATGGCCACAAAACTGGACAAAGCAACACAAAAGATAAGAATGGCTCCAAAACACAAGCAGAAAGACTTTCAAGATAAGTGTATCACCAGGACTATGATATTTGAAGAAACAGCCTCATTATAATCAATAGGGGAGCTACATAGGAAACAACTTCAAGGCATTATCTCTCTGCAGTACTGGACTGGGGGAGGGTGTAATGAGACCTGGATGTTGACTACCAATGCGATGTATGAAGTGTGACAAAATCCTTCAAGTTTACACTTTGTTAACACAGGACCTTCTTCTCTAAGTTACATTGTAAATTCTCTTTTGCTAAGTTGTAAAAGGTATGAATCGTATGTTCCTGTCCGTATATGTGTATTCCTGTATTTTGCTTTTTTAGGCTATTGGTGTTGAGAACTGGAGTGAAAATTCCTTCTACTGATGTGAATTGACATCTCATCTTTAACTTACAGTCCAGGAAAGTTGCCTAGGGCATTGTGGGATTAAGTGATTCTTCTATGCTTATGGAGCTAGCCTGTGTCAAAAGCACCTGTCTGTCTTCCTGAGCACCTGGCATCCATCACACCCATTTGCTGCCCTTCCTCTATATGTTTTACATATCAACAAACAATGCATATTGGGGAACTACTCAAAAGCCAAACTTAGGCCACTGCATCACTTTTTTCAACTTTGAAGCCCAAATTGACCCCTAAATGAATAGATACCTCACCAAATGCAGACAGTCATTCACCTTCTTTTGACCTTGTCACTAGTGTGTACCTGTATCCTTTCTAGCAATGAACAAGTATATATCAATCATCAGTTCAAGTTCAGGGAGGTGATTTGATGATTTCTTAGGTATTTTTAATGTCTTTAAAGTTTGATATCCTACCATGTATTGCCTTTTTTTTCTTTAAAAAATTGTATTGATTTTACATCAATGATTGGTGTTTACATCACCAAAATAACTTTTCCACTCTCCTCCCATAGGAACATCCCTTGTAAGAATGAGAGAGACAGACAGATACACACACACACACACACACACACACACACACACACAGAGGGAGAGAGAGAGAGAGAGAGGAGAGAGAGAGAGAGAGAGAGGAGAGAGAGAGAGAGAGAGAGAGAGAGAAGAGAGAGGAGAAAGTTCAAATAAACTAATCTATCAACTAAATCTGCCATTCTATGTAATTTCAGTGCTTTCCTTCTGTTGATTATTACCTATTTATCCTACATGTAGCTTGCTATATATATATATATATATATATATATATATGTATATATATATGTATATGTATACATATACATATACATACACACATATTTTTTGCATTTGTCTCTCTCATTAGATTGTAAGCTCCTTGAGATAAGGGACCATCTTTTGCCTGTTTTTTGTTTCCCTGGTGCTTAGCACTGTGTCTGCCAAACAGTAGGTACTTAATAAATGTTTATTGAATGCATGAATGAATGTAGTGTTCTATAGCCATAGTCTACCTCTGCAAAGAAGGGAAGGAAATGTGTTCTAATATTTCTTCTTTGGAACCAAACTTGATCATTGTGATTTCACAGCATTCAGTATCTATTGTTCTGTTGTTTCCACTTACATTGGTATAGTCATTATAAATATTGCTTTCCTATTTCTGCTTATTTCACTTTGCATCAGTTCATAGAAGTCTTCCCTTTCTTCCCAGTATTCGTTATATTCATTGTTTTGTATAGTTCAGCAATGTTCCATTGTATTCTTGCATCACAGTTTGCTTAATCATTCCCCATTTCACCGGCATCTGTTGACTATGAAAAGTGCTGCTACAAATATTTTGGTGTATTTATTAGGCCTTCCTTCTTATCATTAACCTCCTTCAAAGAGTACAGCTATTTTATTCACCCTCTTAGCATAATTCTGAATTGATTCCCAGAACCTCTGGAGTAATTGACAGCTCTGTATTAATGTTCCTGTCTTTGCATAACCTCCTGAACACTATTTCCATCTTCTGTCATCTTTGCCAGTTTACCATTATGAGCCATAAAACTACACCTTATTTCTTATCTTCCTCAGCTCATGAGATAATTGAAAATAAATTCTTTCAAAATTCAAAACTGTTCATTTTGTCTCTTTTTCTTTTATAGTCAGCCTATTAGCAAACATATTTTAAGGGGGGGGAATGCTATAAATGTTTCTAGTATGTCCATTTACACACATATGCATATGTATTAAATGTTAATATCTATCAAGTAAAAATATTTCCAAGTTTTAAGAGAAATAGAGAGTCAGTACTAAAGAGGGGACCTGGCTTTGCAGGTCATGGAAGGCCAATGGTGTGGACCAGGCCCAGGGAGGAAGGGCACTGTTCTGACTCCATGAATTCCCACAGTGCCCTAGGCAACTTTCTCAGACTGTAAGCTAAAGATGAGGTGTCAATTCGCATCAGTAGAAGGAATTTTCACTCCAGGACTTCTCAACTCCAATTACCTAAAAAGACAAAATACAGAAATACACACATATGGCATATACAGGAATACACGATTTGATGTGGTCCAGTGTATTGAAAATGAACTTCGGAACTAGGGAGACCTGGCTAGGTCAAATATTAGCTGTTATGGCCTTAAGCAAATCACTTGACTTCTTGGTTCCTCTGGCATCTCTCTTAAGATTATAAGAAGCAGAGAAAGTGACAATCAGCATCGGTAGAGGAAATTTTCTCACTGAGAGCTTCCTATATCAATGAAATTACATGTATACATATATGTATACACATGTACATATGCATCCATATATATGTACACACATGTAAAACATAGAGATAGGGACTAGAATTGTGATTTCATTGGTTAGATAGAATTCGCAGACTGAGAAATTCCCTCTACCAATTGAGGTTGGCACCTTCTCTGCAATTTATGGTATTAGGGGACAGGCAGTATGGTATAATGGATAGAGAGCAGATTTTGAATACAAGACATTCTGAGTTCAAAACCTACCTTGAACAAATCCTGGCTGTGTGACCTTGGGCAAGTCACCACCTCTAACTAATCTAGGCAATGTTATGTATACATTTGAGTAATTCATACACATGTGAGCAATACAAACATATACACCCTATTGATCTGAATATCAGTCTCATCTCCCTCCCCCATCTTAATTGTATTAAACTCAAATATAGCCCATAATTAGGGATAGAGATTGGACTGGACCGTGATTTCATTGATATAGAGAATTCCCAGATGATGAAATTGCCTCTAACAATGTAGGTCAGCACCTTCTCTGTGGCACCTAGTTTTAAAGAGTAGCCTCCAGATTTAGAGGTTGAGTAGCTTCACCATGATCACACAGAATAGTATGGGTCAGAGACACAGCTTGAACTCAGATCTCCCTAATTTCAAGGCCAAATTTCTATCTATTATGCCTAAAATTTTTGTTTTTAGAGTGTGTGTCTATGTATATATATGTACATACATGCATATGTATGTATACACACATATATGATGTTTCCTTTCAAAGGAATCTCATTTTAGGAGTATGACATATTTAGGAGTGGCCCAAAGTCAAGCCAATATGGTACATGAATATAATCATCACGTCTGCTTCCTCCCTCCTATATTACCTTCTGGTAAAATACAGTGTGCCTATTTTACACTTTTACCTATGCACCAAAGTGCCAGTTTTGTGTAATACTCCCACCCTTGACCAGCTGCTTTGAGAGTGAGCAGGTTGCTCAGGCTTCCAATCCCAGTCCAATGTTGGCCTCTTTGCTGAAACCTTCAGCATGCTCACGTCAAGAGAACATTCTTTTGTCTGCAGCAGGAGGCTTTATTTCCCTAAAAAATGACCTGTGGAGCCACCGTCTCCTTCCCCAGAGGTCACTAAGCTGCTCAGAGAAGACCAGTGTTGAAGAGAACATGGGTGCCCATCACATCAAAGAAGGATGAACCTAGGCTGCTTTTCCTTGGTTTCTACTTCAGTGATGGATGATGTATAACATGGAGAGCAAAATGACTAAGCCCCATCTGTTTGGGCTGTTTATGAACATCTTATTCTTAGTGTGTGTTTTTCTGAAATCCCATTGATTTCCTCTTGGCATAAATCTAACTGGCATTATCTTTAAAGAGACAAGTAAAAATATTCCCAAGTTTTAAGAGAAAATGGAGAGTCAGTACTCGAGAGGGCACCTGGCTTAGCAGGTCATAGAAGGCCAGTGGTGTTGGCCAGGGCCAGGGCCAGGGCCAGGGAGGATGGGCACTGTTCAGAGAGGTGGGCTTCTGGATCCATGAGCCCTTTTGCCTCTATCCATCTGTTCAATTCATTTCCTCTTCTCCCACTTAAACAAAGATGCAGGATGCTAAGTGATGCAGGATGACCTGGTGCTAGGAAAGTAGGTGAGGCTTGGATCCTCATTTATGGAGTTTTTACAAATTTACAGGCTTTATTGGTCATTGAATGAAGAAAGGAACCTTACCTCTTTTTCCTCCATGAATAGAACAGGGACACTGCAGTGCTTTAATGAGCATGCTCCACATACAAGGGTAGACATTTCCAGGAAAGCCCTGTCTGCTAAAGGTCACATGATTCTATCAGGCTCAGCAAAAACCCATTTTTAAAAAAGAGGGCTCATTTTAAAGAAGTTATACCCTCTCTACAGGCATCCAGCCTACCATGATTACCAGATTCTTACACTTGGTTCAGGTGAATCCCAAGTTTGAGATGCCTAGAGCAGAATCTTAATTGCCTTTGAGTATGAACTTTTGATTCCATTGGTATAAGGAACCCCAAGTGAGTTAATTCCCTGAACCAATTCAGATTATCAGCTGCTCTATTGTACTCTTGGAGAGAAGCCTCAGACACTTAGAGTTTAAGTGACTTGCTCAGGGCCATAGATTCAGTATGGGTCAGAGATGGGACTTGAACTCATATGTTTTGGGTTAGCTCTCAAAATCCATTATGTCGTATTTCCTTTATCTGATTTAGAAACTTTGAGGAAGGTAATATTATCTGGAATAATTGAACAAACAATTCCACAGATATTCGTTAGGTAGTATAACTCCTTTAACTCTTTTTTTTTTTTTTTTGGTGATGGCAGGGTGGTGTTTGGAGTCTGAATGTGTGGGTTTCTGGGAGATGTAGTTCTGGACCAACAGCCATTTTCTTCTCTCCTTTGAGGTTCTGAGACCATTATGGGCTTTAGGCTGAGTGTGGCTGTGGGAGCATAAGCTATGAGATGAAATTCCACCACACTGGGAGTTTCAGACTGAGACAGTGGCAGTGGGAAAGGCAGTCAGCCATAGCAGCAGCAGCAGTTGTGGTGATAGCACATTTCAAGAGAGTATGGAAATTGAATGGTAGCTAGAGCAGGCACACAGAGACTAGGGAGCTGACTATGGGGCTACTGCCTGAGCCCTGGACACAGCAGCCTGTGGAGCCACTGCCAGAACCCTGGGTGCTGCAGCTGTCTTTGCTTTCAGTGTCCAGAATTGGATGGTGGTTACTGAAATTCCGTTTGGGAGAATAAGCACCACGCTGTGAAGGATAGTCTACCCCTTTCTTCCCCTTCTCTCTTCCCCAGGTAGGGCAGAAGCTAATTCTAAAGCTCATTCTACTTTCTAAAAGTTACTTTTTGAATTTCTGCTTAAGTAGTTTGAATTTCTTTTTCTGGCTAGACAGATCCTATCTATCTAACTGCAGTTGATGTGTGTTGCCTTATTTGCAAACGGGTGGACTGCAGTAAGGAGAAACTGTTTGATCATTGGTGTACAGAGGTAGAGAAAGGACTAGGATTTAAGCCATGGTCTGAAAGTGCCAGGCTTTCTTCCGGCTGGGGGCTGAGTCAAACTGAGAGAGAAAAAGTGATTCTTATATAAGGTTTCGATTTATTAGTAATTTTTAAAAATAAACTTCACAAAAGGCAGAAGTGAACTGGATCCTTGTTTTTCTTTCCTTTGCCTAGGCTAAAAATGAATCAAAGTGCCATTTTTCCTGTTGGGGTCAAGGCTAAGATACTGGAACGTGCACCTCATTTACTTCTTTCCTGATTCCTCCTGCCCAAGGATATGCACAGAAAACTTTTCATGGGCATGGAGTCAAGAGTGGTGACTAGGGAGTGGGTGGCAGGTGGGAGGAGAAAAGATATAGCTGGACATAGCTGGCAATGACCTCATTCCAAAGGTAGGGACCAGAGGAAGGAGTGAGTATTCTTTCCCTTTTGGTTCACCTCCTACCTCAAACCTATATCCACATAGATACAAAGAAGCTATAATGGGCATTTGGGATACAAAGACCAAGGCAAAACATTTTCTGTCCTCAATGAGCCCACATTCTACTAGAGGCCTGCAAGATAAGTATAACAAGCAGAGAGATAAGTATAACACAAAGTAGGGAGTGAAAGGGGCAGATGGAGAGATCAAATGAAGTACTTTAGGAATATTTGAAGGACAGAATCTTAATACCTGGTGGGGAAGGGAAACTTCAGAGTAAGGTGCATGAGTCTTGAAGAAAAGTAGGGAATCTGAAAAGCAGAGATGAAGGAGTGCTTTCCAGACATAGGAGAATATCATCTCAGCATTCAGCAAGTGTGTGGTTATTGTGCTCCAGTGTGTCCTCATTTCAGTGACTTAGAAGCTTGGAAGGGAATTTGGGTCATTTAGTTTGGCCTCCTACCTGAAGCATGAATCCTTTGCATCACATTTTGGACAAGTGGCCATCTATCCTCCACTTGGAAATTTTCAGGGAAGAAGAATTCATTTATGCCATCAGGCCATCCTTTCTGTTTTGTACGACAGTTTTAATTGTTAGAAATTTCCTCCTTGTATTGAGCCAAAATCTGCCTTCCTGGAACTTCTGCTTATTGGTTCTAGACCTGCTACTGAAGCCACACAGAACAATCTGAGCCTAAAATAGGATGCCTGCATTATCAATTTCTTTACTACACCTGCTTTATTACTAACCTCCTCATCACAGTACTTCTTCTCCCCACCCCCCTCCAAGTTCCAGCTGTGCTCCCTGACTCAGCTCCTCGTCCACCCCCAAACTCCAGCAATAGAAAAAACATTTTCAGAAAAATTTATCCCTGAATGTGTACTCCCTCCATTAAAGAAGAAGGAAGGAAGGAAGACTGGGCAAGGGGTGGGGTGGAGAGAAAAGGATTAAACCAATATCGTATAGACTTTCTTTTGGGGAAAAAATGGAAAGCAAAGAATGAATCCAAGATTTCAGATGCAATTCAAAGGAATAGGAAATGTTGGGAGTTAATAGTCTAAAAATGACCACAGTGATGCAGACAGAGACAGAAGTATTGAACAAATATATTAGTTGACTAAATCTATACATTTTGTGCTAGCCCGAGGGAAGCTGGATGGTAAGTTATGAAGGCTCATGAATCACAAATTACCTTGCAATTGTTTTGCTCTTCTCTAGGCACTTATTTTGTTCGTGTGTGTGAAATACAATTTCAGTAACTTCATGTGTTTTTATTAGGGTGATACTTACAGTCTTAGTATGATCCCATCCAAGTCTCTTTATAAGTCGCCCATAGAGGAGCTGTCCAAGGTTCTGGAGGCTTTCCTCTTGTTATTTTTTAATTTTAAGGACATAATTTAGGGAATTGTAAAGCCATCTAGTCCAATGCCTCTATTTTTACAAATTATCTATAATAATTCTTGGATTACTTCAAATTTTAAAAGTTGCAGTTTTTAAAAACCTGTTTGTGATATTGTACATACTAAAATGAATAGTGTTGGGAGATGTACCAGATAACATTTTTTTAACTTTCAAAGAAAAATTGTGAAACTTTGAGTTATACACACTTTTCACTCAAATGCAGGAGGCATCCAACAACACAGCTCATCTGTGTCAAAAGCCAACACCAACTGATTCTTCCAGAGGGCTGAATCAAATGTGGTGTCATTTGTACATATAATATTAAATAATTGCTGCACTGCATTCACTATCATTTGGAGAGAATTTATCATGCTACTCTTGCTTTTGTTTACTTTAATTTGAACTTTTTTCTTATTGAAAAAAACAAATATCTTTATGTAAGAGTTATACTAAAAAAAATCCAGTAATTTTGACCACTGCTTTATATCCCCCTCCTTTCCAAGACAGTTTCATGTGCTCTCTAGGTGCATGACACATTGTTTAGAAAACTCTTCTATAATGTATCACATGACTGCCTTTTGTAGACATGGGTTCTAGTTTCAGCTTCTTTACCTCTTAGCTGTGTGATAGTGTACAAATCACTTAAGTTCTCTGATGCAGAGTTCGCTTGTTTATAAAAATGGGTGCAATAATATTTGCATTGATTATCTCCTAAAATGTGGAAAGATTTTGATTTACAGTAAGGAAAGAATACCTTAACTAATATTTATGTAGCACCCTAAAGTTTGCAGAGCTCTTCACATATGTTAACTCCTCATCCTTACAACAGCCTTTTAAGGGTAGGAATTATTATTTTCCCCATTTTACAGATATGGGGACTCAGGATCAGAGAAGTGATTTGTACCTTGATACAGAGTTGAGAGGTATCTGAGGTAGGATTCAAATTCAGGGTTTCCTGATCCAAGTCCTACATCTTCTCTACTGTCTGAGGGCCATCTCCAGTTGTTCTGATCTATATCTTGCCACTGGATACAGATGGCTCTGGAGGAGACAGTGAGGCTGGTGACTTTTCACAGTGCTCCCTCACTTAAATCCAATTCACTTGCAAGTCATGATATAACCTTCCTGATGTCATGGTTCTCTTCAAGAATGAAAGACAAACAATGAATGACCTAGCTGCCTATATTCCAGAAATTCTGAAGTATTGAATACTTGTACTGTGAAGCTCAAACAATTATTGTGAATAAAATGCTTTATAAGCTGAATGGTGCTATAAACATGTGAGCTTATCCTTCTGGGTGCATTCCCTGTGCTGAATTAGATATTCTTTCCAACAGCCTATGCCCTCCTTTCTCTTAATCAACATTCTTTATCTTAAGTCCTTATGTTGTTCTGTTGGCCTTCTTGATGTTCTTCACATATAAGATTTCATTTCCTATTTCTGTACCTTTGCTCAGGCAATGTCCTATACCTGTGATGTCCTCCCTCCAAACCTCCACTTCTTAGAATCTCTAGTTTCCTTGAAGGCTTAAGCCAAGCATCAACCAAAAGAGCATTTTTCCTAACCCCTTTGACCCTGGCTGACTGTTAGACCTTGGTTGGCTCTACTCTGTTGATACTCACTTGGACATTATTGGTTTCTTGCACAAGCTTTTATAGTCTCAGTAATAATCCACATTTTTATAGTTCTTTAAGGTTTACAAAGCATGTTTCTCACAATAATTCTATTAAGTGGCTTAGCAGAAAGCACTGCATCTAGAATCAGAGGAACTGGATTCAAATTCCTGCCCTGCCACTTAGTAAGCATGTTCCTTTAGACAAGTCATTCACCTCTTTGTACCTCCCTTTATCATCTGTAAAATTAGAGGTTTTTCCTAGATTAATTCTAGAGTCCTTCCTAACTCTAACATTCTGTGATCTAGTCAGGAATACCAAAATGTTTTTACTCCAAGTCCAAGGACATTTTTGCTGCACAAGTTGAAGAAAACTGTATAAAAAGGGGGGGAGGGGTTTGAGTTGGTTCCCCTGGTGCTAAGCACACTGTGCTTAGAGATAGATTTGATGTTGAACCTTCTTTAAAACTGATACAGTCTGATGGGGGAAATGATGCATACACGGATAACCATGATTTTAGGGTGAATGTGATCAGTGCAGAAGAGAGATTCAGACAGGGTTATTGGTAATTTGAGGAGGGAGAAACCACTTTCAACCAGAAGTTAGGGGTGGACGTGAAAAGAGTATAGGAAGAGTTAGCATATGAGATGAACCTTGAAGAAAAAGAAAGTCTTCAAAGAGACAGAGATCAGGAGGAGTACATTCTACCCATGGAAGGCAGTGAAAAAAACCCACAGAAATGGAGAAGTGCAGGATGAGAATGGAGAATAGTCTAGTTTGACTTGAATCTTAAAACATGTAAAGGGAGTATCATTTAAGAGTAATAAAATTTATAAAACACTTACTATTTGCCAGGCACCATGCTAAGTGTTGGGGTTACAAAGAAAGGCAAACAGTCCCTGACCTCAAGCAACTAACATATTAATGAGGGAGATAATATGTAAATAACTAGATATATAAAAAATACATACAGGGAAGATTAGAGGTAATCTCAGATGGTTAGACACTAGCATTTGGGCGACTACCAAGGAACTCTTGTAGAAAAGCTAAAGATAGGTAGATTCTAGTCAGATTATAAAGGACATTAAAGTTCAGGACCAGAAATTCGTACTAGATTTAGTAGGTAGTGAGGAACTTTTGGAGGGTTTTTAGTATAGGACTGAAGTGATGAGTTTTATGTTCATAAGATTACTCAGGCAGCAGAGTGGAGGTTGGATTGGAAACGGAAAGAATAAAGTTAGAAAAGTCCATTAGGAGGCTATGGATGTAGTATAAGGTGAGAATAGATGAAGACTAACCTAAAGTAGTTGTTACTGGAAGGGAAAAAAAGGACAGATGCAAGAGATATTGCTGATGTAGATTTATAATGCTTGGTGACTAGTTGGATGTGTTTGGATGTGTTAGATGATAGGAAAGAAAAGTCAAAGATAATCTTAAAATTTCAAGGCTTAGTGATTTGGAGGGTGGTGATTCCATTAACAGAAATGGAGAAATATGCAGAAGGAATAGGCTTTGGGGGGAAGGTTAGTTCAATTTGGGACATAGTAAGCTTGAGGTGCTTCAGGAGGAGATATCCAGCAGGCAGTTGGAGATGTAGAACTATAGCTCTATATATGAGGTTGGATGTAAAAATAAAGATTTGAGAATCATAAGCATGGAAGTGATAATTAAAGCTATGATAAGAGAAGCAATCCCCCAAGGGAGAGAACACTGAGAGAGAAGAGAGGAAGTCCATGTCAATCAGTTAATCACAAAATCATGAGGGACACCCAGACTTAGGGTGAGGAGCAGTGCTGTGCAACAGAGGGAAACAACACTGGACTTAGGCTCAGAGGATCTGGGTTCAAATTCTGGTATTACTCCCTGACAACCCATATCACCCTGAGCAGGTAACTTAACCTCTCTGGCTCTTTGTTTCCTCAACTATAAAACTAAGGAATTGGACAATATCAAGGTTTCTTAGGGTTTTTTTTCAGACTCTTTTAGCAGCCTTGTGAAATATGGACCCAGGAAACACATTATTTAGAATTAGAAAGGAAACTACTTCTATTGAAATGGTGCTTAATTTGATTTGACTTGACTCAAAATATTAAGAAAACAGGTTGATAGGCCTGACTAGATGATGTCTAAGAAAACCCCTATCTCTAAATCCTAAAATCCTCCTGTAAGGGAGGGAAATGGGAAGAGGCTGAGGAAGCCACAAAGGAGCTATGAGACCCAAAAGACAGCAATGCTACAGAAGTCAAGAAAGGAAAAGGAATGTCATGAGTGTTTCATACTATGGAGACAAGCAGGATGAAGACAGAAGGGGAGAAAACCCTGTTATCTTTCAATGAAAAAAGAGATCTTCAGTAACCTTGTAAAGATCTGCTCATGTAGAGTGGAAGGTATGAAAGCCAGGTTGCAAGGGATGAGGAATGAGTAAGTGATGAGGTAGTAAAGGCAGTGATTATAGATAATTCATCCTAGAAGTCCTAGAAGAATAAAAAGGAGGAGAGAGTTAGGAGGTTAGTAGGGTTAAGGGATGTTTTATGTTTGTTTTGGGGATAGGAAGGCTTGATTGTAATCATAGACAGGGAGGGAGCCTGTAAAGAGGTAGAGAATAAAGATGAGAGAGAAGGAATGATCAGTGCAACAGGGTCCTGGAGGAGACAGGAGAGAATGGGGATAAAACAATAATGAGAAAATAAGAGGACACCTACCTGTCTTCAGGACTTCATGTTACTGGATCCAGATGAATTACATTCCAGGGTAGCAACTTACTGAAAGATATGACTGCTGATATGTCATTGGTGATATTTGAATTATCTTGGGAAACCAGAGAAGTACCACAGAGCTGATGTCTCCATTTTTATAAGAAAAAAAGATGGGAATTTTCATTCTATAGATCAGTGAATGACCTTAACTTCCTTTCCTGGCCAAAAAATATAGCATATATTTTTAAAGGGATGGTTTGTGAGCATTTAGAAAGGGAAGTGGTGATCATTTAGAGTCAGTATGGCTTCATCAAAAACAGATGATACCAGAGTTACCTTCCTTCTTTCTTAGGATAGATCATAGGAATACCATAGACAGACTATACTTAAATCTTAGTGATTTGACAGTCTTTATGGAACAGATACAGAAAGGGAAATTTTAGGGTTTAAGATAGAGATAGAGCAGTTTGGAAACGCTATCCTCATGGAAGCTGGGCAAAGGAACTATGAGAACAGAATGTTAGAAGGGCCATCGATGTCATAGAGATGCATAAAGCATAGGTTGGGTTTGCTGGACTTGGAGACAGGGGTCCTGGGTTCAGATCCTGCCTCAGTCACTAACCAAATGAGTTAACTTGAACAATCACCTAGTCTCTTTGGGACTCAGTTTCCTTAACTGTAAAATGAATGGCTTGGACTAGATGATCTCAAAATCTGCTTCCATCTTTAAAGCTCTCTTATGATCAGCCCTATGTTCTATGATTTCCTGTCATCATTGTAGACATCGAACAACAAAGGAAGGGCTGGAGAATTGTATATAAAATAAAAGTAAACAGGCTCTGAGTGAACCCAAGGGGTTCTTTTCAGAACAAACAGCTTGTGTTTTAGTGCGTGAGTTTTATGGACACCTATTATGGTTGCTCCAAGCGCTTTTGCATTCTTTCTGACTCTTGCAGCTGTGTTCTGAATGGCTTATATTGTCCAATAAGTATTTAAGTGATTTGTTTAGTACTTGAAATTATATACATACTTTTTAGTCTGGACTTATTATTTTCATTGTTGTAGGGAATTCTCAGTGTGGAAACTTCTGCCAACAAATGTAGATTAATGACTCTTCTGTAACCTCAAGTCTCAAGCAGTTGCCCTGAAAGGTTTAATGACTTGTCAACAGTCAGTCACATAGATGAGCAGTTAGGTGGCACAGTGGATAGAGTGCTGGGCCTGGAGTCAGGAAGATCTGAGTTCAAATCCAGCGTCAGACACTTGTGTAACTCTGTCTCAGTTTCCTCATCTTTAAATGAGCTGAAGAAAGAAATGGCAAACCTCCTCGATATCTTTGCCAAGAAAACCCCAAATAGGGTCACAAAGAGTCAGACACAACTGAAAATGACTGAATGACAAGAAAAATCACACAGCTAGTATGTGTCAGCAGAATCTGAAGCCAGGTCTTCTGGATTCTAAGACTGAGAGTCTATTCACTACACTACATTGCCTGTGGTGGATAAAAGGCATTAGGAAAAGGATTCAGCTGTCCTGATCAGTGGCCACCCTTAACAGTAGCTAGCTGGCTGGAAGATTTCTCTCTCTGCTGCTTGGCCTAGCTTTATTCAAACGTTTTCCAAACTCATTTGGCAACAAAACTCTTTGGGACCTGGCACGTGTTGCTGGAAAACATAAGTGCGGGTCTGGCAGGGTCTGGATGTATGGAATACTTCTGGGATAAAAGGGCAGTCAGGGGAATGTTGGAACAAAATAGAGGAAATTAAGCCTATTTCCATACTGAAAAAAATGCTGCCTATGTTGGTCTGAATATAGACTTCAATGTTTTCCCAATTCTGTCTTGCATGAGACACAAATGTGGCTTATAAACTGTTATTTTTCCAGGGTATATCTGTATACTCCAGATGTGGCCTGATCAGCACAAAATGAAGAGGGCCCAGAGTTAGGACAAAAACCTTCTGGCAGCTATTTTAATTTTCACTATCTCTCCCTCTTTCCTGATCAGCATTTAATCTAGATGGGAAAAAATATATGTGTACATATGGGCTATATCATATACATACACATTCTGTAGAGGAAAACAACAAAAACACATGTAAAATGTATACTACACATATGTCTATATGCATAACTACATATAGACTTACACATGTATACCTGTGTATACATGTGGATATACATTAGATATGTGTATATATACACTTATATGTATGTTTTTGTCTTCCTTTATATAATATACATATAATAAATACCATATATATATATATATATATATCCCATATAGATTATATGTGTTATATGTGTGTGGATGTAGTTGTTGTCTTCCTCTATAGAATGTAAGCTTCTTGAGGGCAAGGATTATGTCATTTCTGTTTGCGTTCCCAATTATTCTCAAGCCTATCACAATGCTTAGTGCATAGTAGATGTTTAACAAATGCTTGCTGATTGGCAGGATGGATTTTACTAAATTAAATATCTATTTACTATGTTGCATTTGTATCCTCAGTACCTATCCCAGAACCAGGCAAATAGAGGTAATTTAATTAATGTTTGACCATTGATTGGTTGTGATGTAATAGAGTGATCACTTGGACGCAGAAAACTGGGCACCATATGTAAATTTCAAGCCTAGAAGATAAGTAAAGGTACGACCAGGTCAAACTGTTGTTCCAGGTTAACTTTTTCCCTACAATATACAGTAACAAAAATAATTCCATGGCCCATAGTAACAAAAATGTAGGTGCTGAAGGGATAGAGTTGAACTCTATTTTCCCAACTCTTGGTTACTCTAATAGCAACTGCCATCTCTCTTCTCTCTTCTAGATCTGATAGGATCAGAACCCCCACTTTATTCCCACCTAAACCTAAGCAGGGGGCAGCTAGATGGTGCGGTGGATAGAGCGCCAGGCCCGAAGTCAGGAAGACTCATCTTCTTCAGTTCAAATCCAGACTCAGACATTTCCTAGCTGTGTGACCCGGGGCAAGTCACTTAACCCCATTTGCCTCAGTTTCCTCATCTGTAAAATGAGCTGGAGAAGGAAATGGCAAACCACTCCAGTATCTTTGCCAAGAAAATCCCAAATGGGGTTACGGAGAGTCAGACACGACTCAACAACAACAACAAACCTAAGCAGCAAACACATTTAATCTAGGATGATGAAAGGAGTAGGTGTGATCCTTCCTTCTTTCTCCTCTCCAGATAAAACCATTTCTTTTCACTTGCTGATTCATGCAGACACCAGCCATTAGTGCTGTCACTTCCTGAAAGTGTAATGTCTAGCAAAGTATTTCTAACAGAATGCTCCTTCGGCAAAGATGTGGGTGCCCTTTGGAGTGTTTGGATAGTGGCATTTGATTCTTTGATAAGGAGGAAGGAAACAAGTATTTATTAAGTACCTACTATGTGCCAGGGACTATACTTTGCAAATATTGCCTCATTTGGTCCTCACAATGTCCCTGGGAGATAGGTTGTATTATTATTATTATTGTTGTTGTTATTATTATTATTATTATTATCATTACACACATATTTATATGTGTATTTGTTGTTTTCCTCTTTAGAATGTATGTACATGTATATTATATTCCATAAATGCATATATAGATATTTTTCCATATAGATTAAATACTGATCAAGAAGAAGGGAAAGAAAGAGTGAAAGTTAGGAAAATTAACTGCCAGAAGGTTTTTTTCCCCCCTGACAGGGCACTCTTTGTTTTGCCCTGGTCAGACCACATCTGGAGTATTCGGAGATACAATGGAAAAATAACACAGTTTATAAGCCTCATTTGTGCTTGGATTCACCTGTGACACTTATTCCCTGTGTGATCTTGGGCAAATGACTTAACCTTTCTGAGTCTCAGGTTCCCCATCTGTATAATGAGGTAGGGTAGAGTAGATGTACCTCCTAAGTTCCTAGGTCTTAATTTATGATCCTGTGATCAAATGTTGGATTAATTGGATGAAACAATAGGGCTTCCTCACCTAACTTGTTAACATCTCATGCAGATAAATAGGAAGTGAAATAAGCAGCCTCCCATTTCCTGACTCCTCTTTCAGGGCAACTCTATTGTTTGGTCCTGAGCCAGACAGTCAGTAGCTGGTGACCATAAAGCATCTAACTCAGACCCCTCTTCCGTAACACTCAGAGGTATGGCCCACAAGGCAGACTGTCTCTTTTTCTTATACCTTTAATTTATGGCTCTCCCCATGCGATATAACTTCCTTTAAATTCCATTTATTTATCTGTGTGTGTGTGTGTGTGTGTGTGTGTGTGTGTGTGTGTGTGTCTGTGTGTGTGGTGTGTATGTGTGTTGTATCCTCCACTAGAGTGTAAGCTCTTTCAGGGAAGGGACTGTGACATTTTTGTCTTTTCACCCCTAACATTTGAGGCAATCAATGCCTTGCATATAGCGGGTGTCAAATAGGTGCTTGTTAAATTATATGGGAGTAACGTAATTGAGTTTGTTTTCTTACTTGTAAAATAAGAATAACAATGAACCACTTTTCTTACAGGGTTGTCATAGGGAAGGTGCTTTGTAAACTTTAAACGTACTATATAAATTAAAATTTTCCTTTATTCATCGATGTCCTGCTTACTTCCAAAAGGCTTTCCAATGGGATGAAAATTCAACACCATGCAAAACCAGATCATTAAGGGAAAAAAGCAAAGCAAAGTTCATCTTCAGGAGAACACAAGAAATAAAAGCTATCAGGTTCTTGAGATGAGTTAAATGTTAGAACTGGGCACCGAATTTGGCTCTAAGCTTCCTGGCAGCTAAGGCAAAAAGGAAAACGTGCTGGCTTACTCAGTTTTTACTTTCTAACAAAAGAAAGCAGAGAAATTTCTCTGAGACAGTCCTCCCCCCCCACCCCAGAATGAAACTTAGATAGAGATTTAGTAGTTGAGTCCTTTGGATAAAGGACATCCTGTGATGTTGGATTATTGCAAAAGATACAGATGCTATTCAGATATGATTCCTGAATATTCTCTCTGTTATGACTGAGGGCACAACTTAAGTCATAACTTTTTTTTTTTAGGCAGTTGGGGTTAAGTGACTTGTCCAGGGTCACACAGCTAGTAAGTGTCAAGTGTTTGGTCTGAGGCCAGATTTGAACTCAGGTCCTCCAAGGCAGGAGCTCCACTGTGCCACCTAGCTGCCCCTCAGACCATCTATTTTAAGGAAAACTGAAGGCCACCCATATTGTCTGTCATTCCATTTTCCTCCTGACTCTACATCATACTTCTTAAGGGTACCTGCTTCCAGTACATACTTTTTTCCCTTGCTTTTATGTGTTGTCTTCCTTCATTATAATTTAAGCACTGTGAGGGCAGGGATTATCTTTCTTCCTGTTTGTATTTGTATGCCCCGAGTTTAGCACAGTGTCTGGCACATAGTAAATGCTTAATAAATGCTTCTTGACTTGACTGAATTCTCTAGCAAGTAGCGTCCATCAGTCACAGTGAAGGCTGTGTGCTTTCCTTGACAGACTCTTAGTTTAAGAGCAGTACTTGTATGCTTGTCCAGAGTAAAAGTCCAAACCATTCCAGTCTAGGCACAGAGAGCAGGTGTGCCTGCAGGGAGAACCAATATTGTAACAACCAATCTCCTCATTAAGAGGTCTTGATTCTTTCCAAGGTTTTGAACGAGGATTTGCTTGATACCATATTGTTTTGTAACATGTTAGTAATAATTGACATCTATATAAGGTTATGTTCATTTTCTCACTCCTCCCAATAAGCCTGTAAGGGAAGTGTTCTAGGTAGCTTGGAGTAGGTGAAGAAAACATGGGGTTTGGAATCAGAGGACCTGGGTTTCAGTCCTTCCTCTGCTACTCACCACTTGTATGTCCTTGGGCAAGTCATTTAACTTTGCTAAGCCTGTTTCCTTATTTACAAAAGGGGAATTGGAATAGATGACCTTAAAGATTTGAGCTCCTAATTTATGGTGTCTATTTTATAAATAAGGAAACTGAGTCTCAGAGAGGTTAAATGATTCATATATGGACACATAACTAGTAAATGACAGGAGAATTGAGAGTTTCAGAGAATTTAGAGCTGGAAGTGACCTTAAGAGTCATCTACTCCTACCCTCAATAGGGCAATGAATATTTTGGGGGGGGAGTAGGGAGACAACCAGGGTTAAATGACTTGCCCAAGGTCAGATAGCTAGTAAATGTCTGAAGCTTGATTTGAATTCAGGTCCTTCTGATTCCAGGATTGTTGCCGTATTCACTGTGCCACCTAGCTGCCCCTAAGGCAATGAATTTTATTCAAACCCAGTACTTCCTTGTTTCCAAGTCTCCTCCCCTCCCATGCCATACTTTTTGTTTCTATCTCTGTCTCTGTGTCTGTGTGTTTGTATACATTGTACATCATACATGCATGCATCTATACTCATATATTTATACATGGGAGAGAGAGAGAGAGAGAGAGAGAGAGAGAGAGAGAGAGAGAGAGAGACAGAGAGAGACAGAGAGAGACAGAGAGAGACAGAGAGAGAGAGAGAAGGTTAAAGGGTAATAGAACCATTCTGGTTGTAGAGTTCCTTAGCAGTAGTAAGACAATGTTCTAGAGGGCTTAATTCCGGGTTAGGTTCTGCTTTGAGCAACTTCTTAAAATCTTAACTTTGATGAGTGTATCCTGGCTGAAGGCCCTCCAGGTGGGAACTCCCTCCACCAATACATATCACAATGTAGATCTCAAACTACTCTGTGATTTAGTAGATAAGTCCTAGGGGATTCTGAGGCTCAATCAATCAATAAACATTTATTAAGCAACTATTTTGTAGAAGGCACCCTGCTAAGTATTAAGAGGTACTTAGTACTAGAGAGAAAAGATAGTCCTTGCCCTCAAGGTGCTTACAGTCTAAAAGATAAATTTTCACATTTGCTCAGTCCCACAGCCAATAAGTAGCAGAGACAGGATTTGAATGCTGTTTGTTTTTGTTTTTGTTTTTGTTTTTAACTCTACACCCAGCACTCCATCCACCATAGTACGCTGCCTCTATTAGGGGGAAAATTCTACACTGAGAAATATTTCTCCCATGACACTTTGGCCCTTTGATTCTGGGCTAAGCCTGTGCATTCAGAAGGAATATTTGAATACAGAAGTCTCCTTACTCTATGACCAACATTGTTTTTACTACACCATGTGGAAAAGACAACCCAGGCTTCCAAAACAGGGTTAGTACAGGTATTACTAGCTGACTGCCTGTTTCATGCAAGAACCTAAGCATGGCCACTAGGAAAATGGCTTCTGGAAGGGCCCGCCAAGAGGAGTTAGTTGGAAAACATGGCCAAGAAGTTGAATGGGTTGACATGTTGAATGAGGCTTTTTAAGATGCATCTTTCACATGATGGGGAACATAATAATCTTTGCTAATTCATTAGACAGCTAGGTGGTGGTAGATAGAGTGCCGGGCCTGGAGTCAGGAAGACTCCTCTTCCTGAGTTCAAATCCAGTCTCAGACACTTCCTAGCTGTGTGACCCTGGGCGAGTCACTTCACCCTGTTTGCTGCAGTTTCCTCATCTGTAAAATGAGCTGGAGAAGGAAATGGCAAACCACTTCAGTATCATTGCCAAGAAAACTCCAAATGGGGCCACAAAGAGTCAGACACAATGGAACAACAACATGGCTTTAATATACTCCTTTACCTCTAAGATGCTTAACAAACCCTTGTTAATTGATTGATGATTGAGCTTCAGGAAACAATTGCCTCATCTTGAAAACTAAAAATAAATTTAAAAAAAGAAGAAAACAATTGCCTCACAAAGGATGCTGTATACAACTTTTTTCGTGTGTGCTCTCCTGTGACCTCACCACCGGTGCAAATAATGTGCACGTTAAACTGAACTTGGATGCAGTTGTAGCTTTCCCAGTGAATTGCACCTTTAAAAAAACACCCCTAGGGTGACAGAGGTCCCAAAGTTGCTTTCTCAGGAACAGAGTTCAGAAAATTTTCTGTTCCTCATTCAGTTTTCTCTGCAATAATCTGCTTACAAAAGACCATGTATTTAAATGTTCACTTCACTCTGGCTTTGAAATGGAGGATAATGGCAACCCAAGCAGATCATCCCCCCAGTCTGGTGCAGGCATTCACACTCATTACTCATAGTGCTTGCCTGCCATCCACATCCCTTCAGCTGGAGTTAATTACAAGACAGTCTACTCCTTGATCTCTTCCTTTATCCTTCAGTCTGATGGACAGGGAGCTTAGCTGCAGTTACATATTTCCCAGCCAGACTGCTTATTAACATTATGGCCCCAAGAAAGTTACTTAACTCCATCTGGGTCTCAGTTTCTTGATTTTTTTTTTCACTTCAGTAACTAGCTAACAGGTCTATTTTAAGACCATGCATAGATATTCTCAATCATATCATTAACACAGAGGAGGATAGTAGCCTTAAAACACAGGTCTGTGTCACTCTCCTGTTTTAAAGCCTTGAGTGGTCCCCCATTGTGTCTAGGATAAAATACAAATTCCTCAGCTAAGACCCTCCACAATATGGCACCATCATGCCTTCAGAACCTTATTTCATATGACTCCCCTGCACTTTGTGTTTGAGCTGAACTGAGCTGCTGCCTCTTTCCTGAACTTCTTCATCTGTCTCCCATCTCTGTCTATGCCCTTCTCCATGTGGAATGTACTTCTTCCTCCTCTCCAATTCTTAGTGCTGAACTTTTTTCAAGGTTTAGCTCAGAAGTCAATTTCTCCATGCAAGCTTCCCCGGTTATCCTCCCTCCTCCAGTTAGTGCTCTCCCCCTCCTCAAATTACATTTTATTTACTTATCTGTGTCTACAGAATTCTAGGATCAAAGGGAAAAGATCTTAGAAACCATTTAGGGACACTTCTCTTATTTTACAGATGAGGAAACTGAGGCCAAGAGAGGTGAAGTGGCATGCCCAAGATTAAACAGAGGGTAAATGACCAAGTCAAGATTTGAACCTGACTCTCAGACAACAAAGCTTTCTAATAGACCATGCCCATCCTCACCTTGACCCTCAGTAGGATGTAAACTCCTCAAGGAGTTTTGTTTCTATATTCCCAGTGCCTACCATAGTTTCTTGAACAATATAAGATCTTAGCAAATGTTCATTGAGTTGATTTGTTTGTAAGGAGACATGCATCTCATTTATCCATTTAGTAGAACAAAATTGTTTAAATATAAATGTTTGTATGCCAAGAGTATTAGAAAGAGTTAAAATACCTGAGTTGGAGTGCTGTGTTTTCCATTTCCTAGCTGTGTGGACATGGGCACATCATTTCCCCATTCCAAGCCTCAGTTTCCTCAATATAAAATGAGAGTGTTGGACTGCATGACCTATCAGATCACTTTTAAGTCTAGTTCTAAGCAGAGCTGAGACATGGCTTTGTTTGACAGTATTTACAATTGAGATTGAATCTGTCCCAGGACCAGTTGTGCCAACTCTGATTTCAGCAGCAGTATTATGATAGGGCATCCAAAGAGACATTAATGGCCTCGATCTATATTGATGCTGTTCAATTTGGCCACAGGCCGTTTCCCTCTATTGAGTTAAAGCTTGATTAGGTCAAAGACTCCTGCAAAAATCTTAAGTTATTAACTGATGAGATGGACAGACTTGCAGAAATCAGCAGCAGGATGCATCGTCATGCCCGAAACCTTCCTGTTCCTCATGAAAGATATTGGTTTGGAAAACCAAGGCCTGGATTTTGTAAGAGAACAGAGCTAGCATGGGTATTTGCTAATGGCTAGTCTTTTTAAAGAAAAGGTTTGCAAAGGGCTTTACGTATACTGTCCTATTTGATCTTGATAACAACCCTGGGAGGTGGGTGCAATTATTATCTTCATTTTGCAGATGAGAAGACAGACTGAGAAAAGTTATGTGACTTGCCCAGGGCCATATAGCTGCTAAATATCTGAGGCAGGATTTGAACTTGGGTCTTCCTGACTCCAATTCTCACACTTTATTCATTTTTTTCACTATCTAGCTGCCTATTGCAGGAATGTTTGGCAGGCTACAGGGAAAGTCCTGTAATTTATGGAGAAGGACAAGTTCCCCTTGTAAAGGTGGTGTAGGCCAATGCTATCAAACTCAAACAGAAATAGGAGCCACTCATCCATACTTAAGGATTCCTGAGAGCTGCATGTTGACTTAGTTTTAAAATATAGGTTTATGTATTTTTAATTCATTTCATTAAATATTTCCCTATTACATTCTAATCTGGCTCTGTCCCCTCTGTGATGTTATGGGTCAGGGACATGTTTGGCCCTCGTATAGGCAGGGGGTGTAGGCCACCCTTTTTATTCTGGTCTGGGTCATATTTTGTGTCCTTTCTGACGGAATTATAGCTGGAGATCTAATTAGGGTGGATGGTTTGGCAAGCTTTGGGGTCTATCAAGAAGAGCAGGTTCTAAATCATTCTTGCAGCAAGACATCTTCTCCTGGGACTTTTCAAATAAAAATCTAAATGATAATTGGCTCACTTTGAGTGGTCAGAGTTACTGGTTGGCTTTTCTAAGGTCCCCAAGCTTCAAGAAGCTTGAGAGGCAGGATGGCCAAGTATAAGGAACCCCAGGTTTTAATATAAGACACCTGGGTTGTAGTCTTCTATAACTAGATGAATGATGTTGGCTTAGTCACTTCACTGAGAGGTTAAGTTACAATAGTTACACAGCTAATAGTATCAGAAGCTGCACTGGAACCCAGATCTTCTGATTCCTAGTCTAGGGTTCTTTCTAGCACTCCATATTTCAGGTTCAATCAGTTGGTCAACAAACATTTATTAAGCACTTATTATGTGCTGGGCACTCTGTTAAACACTGGGGATATAAAGAAATGCCCAAACAGTCCTTGTGTTCAAGGACCTCACGTGCTCATAGGTGTGACAACATGTAAATAACCAGGTATACCCAAGACAGATATAGATTATAGATAGAAGGAAAGACTCAAGGTCAAAGATAAAGATGAATTTGTTGACTAGGCCTAAGGTATATCTGTTATTACGTTCTCCCAATGAACTGAGCATAGAGTAGGGTCTGGAGATTGGATCTTGCTTGTAGGAGGCCACCATTTTTCAAACAGGAATCAATCTGGAAGGATATCTGGTTTTGGAGTAGCATATAAGAGTGAGGTTGAGCAGAGGACAAGAGGAAGGGTCAGTGTAGCCTACTGGCAGGATACTGGACTTGAGGTTAGGAAGACCTGGTTTCAATTCCCACCTTTAATATTCACAAGTTTTGTGACCCTGGGTAAAGCCAACTAACAGACTCTCTATGCTTGTGTCCTTGGCTGAACAATGACATAGTTGGACATGATGAACTCTGAGGCCCATTCCAGCTCTAAATTTATGGTCCTTGAGGGAGCCAGAGAGTCTCCCAAGAGTAGGAGATTCTCAAGGACAGTTGAAGGCCACAGGATGGAGAAACCAAAGACCATCTAAAGACCAGTGTGAGCTAAAGTACCACATCAAAATAATTAGAACAGAGAGAATGGGTCAAGAGTAAGTGAGAAGTGTGCTATAAGAAATGATGAACTGGTTGATTTTAGAAAAACATGGAAAGACGCATGAAATAATGAAAAGTGAAATGAGCACTCCCAAGAGAACATTGTACATAGTAACAGAAATATTGTCCTATAATTCAACAATTCATCTGGAATATCACAAATCCACTTCTAGAGAAAGAACTAATAAACAGAAGTGTATTGTGTTGTTGTGTTTGTTGTGTGTGTGTGTATTTAATTGTAACCTTCTCTAGGGCAAGGAGGAAAGGGAGGGAGAAAAAAATAAAAAGTACACAGCAGAGAACAAAAGAAAACTTAGAAGCACAGAAAAAAGCAGGGTAGCTTTGAAAACAATGTGTAGTGTTTATTACATAGGTTTTTTTTAAGTAAACAGTCTCAAATGGAAATTTATAGTTTTATATTGAATCCTCTCTTTATATAATGCTATGTACAAAGCAATGTTCTTTTGTTTCTCTTTTTGTATTTAAGTTCAAAATGAATTTAAAAAAAAAAAAGAGTAAGTGAGAAAGAGCTTCCTAAAGGCAAAGGTCTTGAATTCTCTCAGAAAAGGTCTGAGATAGGAGCATCAGAAATTCAAGAGGAAATTATTACAGAAAAATCTTCTTTATCAATGAATTGTTTGAAATTTCACCGTTTTTTAAAAAATAAATAAATAAATTTACCCCTTCAGAAAACAAGGATTTATTATATAATAGTTCTGAGTTTTGTTTTATATTGTTTTTTCTCATTAGCTGTAAAGCCATTTAGTAACCTAGAAACAAGAAAATTTGTGCATGTCACAAAGGTAACTCTGGCTTTAAAATAAAATCCTCTGGCTCTATAAGTCCACCTCATAGCAAGGAACTGAGATCAGGGCCAGTAAGTTGAAGAGTGCTCATCGTAGGGAATTATAAGAAAGGGACATTTGTCACGATGGCTGGCATGTATCAGTCACTTAATAGGTACTTTTTTTTTTGATTGATTGATTGGCCATGTTAAGCTGTGAACCCAGAGATGACCCCCAGAATGCCACAGCTCAAAGATACCTTAAAGATCTTGTAGTCCAGCCTGTTCCATTTTACAGAGAAGGAAACTGGGACCAAGAAAGATGAAGCAACTTATCCAGGGTCATACCTTAAGTGCTAGAGGAAGGAACTGAGGAATAGGTATGTTTTAATAATATTTTATTTTTCCAATTACATCTAAAGACAAATTTTGATATTCATTTTAAAAAATGAGTTTCAAATTTTCTCCCTACCCTCCTTCCTCCCTGAGTTGGCAAGCAATTTGATATAGATTATATATGTGCAATCATGTAAAACATTCCCATATTAGTCATGTTGTGAAAGAAAAAACAGAACAAAAGGGAAAAACACACACACTACAAAAGAGTGAAAATAATATGCTTTAATCTACATTCAGACTTTATCAGTTCTTTCTCTGGATGGAGCACATATTTTTGTGGCTTTAAAACCAGTCCTCCAGAAAGTTCTAGAAGGGTTGAGGCATTTAAAGCGTTGCCAGACCAAAGGATTTGTGGTTGCTCTCAAGGCAGCACCATTTCACAAAAAGTAGTATATAACTATACCCTACATTTGGCAGACAGCCATGCTGTTGTGGGCCTTAGGACAGACTTCATCTATCTAGGTCCCATTAGACGTTGCACCTCTGCATTCTGAAACCCACCAGGCTCTTCTCTCATAGCCTGGTCAACTCCCACCTAGGCAAGGCTACCCCCTTGGCCTTCCATTTGCCATAACAAAATGTGGTATTTTTACTCTGATATGTACTACCCGTGTAATCTTGGGCTGGTTTGTTTCACTCTCTGGGTTTCAGATTCATCTTCAAAAGGAGAGGATTGTTATTTCTAAAGTTCCTTCCAGCTGCAAATTTTATGACACGATCTTTAAGTACTTTAGGGGGTTAGGGGAGGAGTATGGACCTGTGATTTCGTCCACATAGAGAACTACTGATATGGAAATTCCTACAAGTCACATAGAGTTGACAATGAAAGTCACCTCTCTAGAGAAGAAGAATATTAGAATTAATCTTTAAAAAAATGTTGCCAAAGAAAGACCCTTGGCAGGAGTAAGGAAGGAGACTTACTTAGGAAGAAAAGAAAGAAACAAACATTTATTAAGCAACTTATTGTGTGCTAAGCACTTTATAAATGTTACCTCATTTAATCCTCAAAACAACTCTGGGAGGTAGGTACTATTACTATCCTTATTTTACAGTTGAGGAAACTGAGGCAGACAGAGGTTAAATGACTTGCCCAGGATCACACAGCTAGTGAGTGTCTGAGGTTGGATTTGAGCTCAGGTCTTTCTGACTCCAGGCCTAGCACTCTGTCCATTGTACCGCCTAGCTTCCTCTAGATTAAAGGGTCATTTCTAAAAATACTTTGCCACAGAACACCTTGGTACTTGAAATATAATGATGGTGGTTTTACACTTTTTAAAAAATTTAAATATTTTTAAAAATTCTTCTTTGTATTGTCACTGTTGTCGTTTGTCTTTCATTTTCCAAGAAGACCAATGACATCATGAGGTTGATGTCTTGACTTAGGGGTGAGTTGGATTTAAGTGAGACAGAGTTGTGAAAAGTTTTCAGTTTTCTCATTCTCTCTTCCAGAGTTGTGGAAGCCCAGTGGCAAGACAAAAGTCAAGACTGACTGGCGATGGCCCCAGTGCAGTGGATGATAACCTAAATCAGAGTTGTTTCCTGGGCCTTGGTTTGTCTGAGGCAACATCCATTCAATGACTGAGGGCTAGGCAAGAATTGAGACAAAAGATGGTCTACTTGACCATCACAAAAATATCTATCTGGGATGGGGAAGGCCTTCAAAGTTTCTTGTCAGAACAGAAAATAGTTGCTATTTTCTCTTATTCTAACATAAACAGCATCGCTTCATCATCCTCCCAGTCATTCAGGTTCATACCCCAGAGACATCCTTGACTCTTCCCTCCCTCCTCCCCCCACATATCATCAGTTGCTAAATCTTCTGATTCTACCTCCCCAATATCTCCAAAATCCATTCTATTCTCCCACTCACTCAGCCAGTGACACATAACATAAATAATGAGCTTTGTATAGAAGGATGTTTTTGTTTTTATGATTGATGGCTACATAATAAAGAAGAACACATGGAAACCTAGGGAATCTGGGGATAGCCTAGGGGTCTCAGAATAAAATCAAGGGGGGAAATTTGGGGTTAAAATAGAGGAAATTAAGTCTATTTTGATGCTCTGTAAAATTATTACACATAAGAAGTGTTTTTGATAACTGAATAATTCATCTTTAATATTTTAAAGGAAAAAATATCACTAGTCAGAACCTCCTATTCACATCACAGGCAACACCAGGATTCTATGAAATACAATTTGGGAAATACTGGTCTAATTCAATTCAGTCCAATTAAATAGAAATTTATCAAACTCCTACTATGAGAGGAAGCCAAAAAAGCCCCTGCCCTCATGGAACATACAATTGACTGGGAATATAATATAAGCACTAGGAAAACTGAGGAGGGAAGGAGCTTTAACAACTAGAGGAGGGACCTATTGGAGGTGGCACCTGAACCTGAGTCTTGGAAGAAGACAAGAATTCTTAGAATCAGGGAATGCATTCCAGGCTTGGCAAGAACCCAGAGGCAGGAGATGGAATGAGTTCAGGGATCATTTAGTCATCTAGCCTGTCAGAGTGTAGGGTCCATAAAGGGCATGAGGCTAAAATGAGGCTGGAAAGGCATATGAAAGAAAAATGCCAGGTGAAGAACTTTTAATTTTGTTTTAAAGACGATGGGGAACCAAGCTTGGTTTCTGAGCAGAGGAGTGATATGGTCTCTATGGTGCCTTGCAAAGGTCATCTGGGCATCTGTGTGGAGGATAGATTGTGGAGAGGGGAGACTGGAAGCAAGGAGACCCACTATGACAAGTCTCTTGGGTAGGTAAAAGGTGATAAGGTTCCGAGCTAAGGTGCTGGCTGAATGAGTGGGAGAATAGAACGGATTTTGAAGATATTGGGGAGGTAGAATTAGAAGATTTAGCAACTGATGATGTGTGGGGGGAGGAGGGAGGGAAGAGTCAAGGATGTCTCTGGGGTATGAACCTGAATGACTGGGAGGATGATGAAGCGATGCTGTTCTCAAATGAAATAGGGAAGTTTGGAGGAGGGATAGATTTTTTGGGGAAAGATAATGAATTTTCCTTTGGATATATTGGTTTTGAGATGCCTAGAGGCCCCCCAGAAAGTGATATCCAGCAGGTTTAAGTGGAAGAGTAAAATGATTTGTAATTAGCATTTGAATCATTAGCATGTAAATGGTTTTTCTAAAGTGCTTGTTTCCATTTTTTGCAACATCTTTCATTCTTCTTGTAATTTTGTTTAGAATTTATGCTTTGTTTCAACATAAATAGACTACAATCCAGTACCTATCTGAATTATATCACATGTGGAGGACACTTAAATGCCTCAGAAGATAAATGTTATATAAATCAAATGTAGTTCAGCAGCATTACTTTTTTTTTTTAAAGCAGAGGGACAACTCTATCAAGCACATAAGGAAATCTATGATGGAAGAAATGTGCAAAAATGGACAAAAATCACCTTGGATGATTTGTCTTGGAAAGGTTGTGATCTCTTCTAGCTGGGAGAGTAGCCATCCAGAGGAGAGTGCAGGGCCATTGCATTTGATCAAGCTTGGCTAGAGAATGAGGTGTTGCATTTATTTGGATTGCATGATCGCCTGAGGGTTTAACCTGTGTGGGCGTAGCTCTGATTCTGTCACTGTTTGCTTTCTGTTGTCTGAAGTCCAAAGATTTTGTCCTGCTTCTTCTTGACTTGCCTCTAACCTACCTTTTCAACCTCATTTAAAACTTTTCTTCTCCACCTACTTTGTACTCCTGCCAAATTCAACTCTTTCCTATCCCCAACACAGTCTATACTTTTTGACCTCTGTACTTTGGTTACACATTCCCAAACCATCACCCCTGCCTATTGAAATCCTATCTAAGCTTAAAAATCCAGCTACATGAAGCCTTCCAGGATGCATATCAGATAGAAATAATCTCTCCCTAGATTTTGCAACTTACAAACATATTTGTATTAATCATATTCTGATTTGTTATTTAATATTTAAGCAGTAAAATTATTAATAATATAAATTATGCAAATAGAATCAATATATGATACATAATTTAACAAAACAAATAACATCAATAAAATATAATATTCAATATATAAAGATAATATTTATTATCTTCCCAACTATTCTTTGTATACAATTAGTGCTTCACAAATACATATTTATTGAGTTGAACTATGCTCCATGAAGACAGTGGCTACATCTTCTTAGTAAAGAACACTGGATCCTGCATATGGGTACATATGGAGGTAGATGGAGGTACAGTGGATACAGCTGGAGTCAGGAGGATCTGAGTTCAAAGTTAGCCTCAGGGGGCAGCTAGGTGGTACAGTGGATCGAGCACTGTCCTGGACTCAGAAGGACCTGAGTTCAAATCCAGAATCAGATCAGACACTTGGCACTTACTAGCTGTGTAACTCTGGACAAGTCACTTAACCCCAATTGCCTCGCTAAAAAAATAAAAATAAAAAAAATTAATAAAAAAAAATTTAGCCTCAGACACTTACTCTCTGCCTCAGTTTCCTCATCTGTAAAATGAGGATAATTAATAGTACTTTCCTCCTAGGGCTGCTGTTAAGATAGAATGAGATAATAATTGTAAGGCACTTGTCACATACAAAGTGTTTTATAAATGTTAATTATTATTATTATTGTGACTATTATTCCCTTTCCCCTCGTGAGGACTAAACAAGATAGTAAAGTAAAAAGTACAATGTACTTAGTACAAAAAGGGTACGTAGTACTTTGTAAAATATACTTAGTACAATGCCTGGCACATAGTAGGTGTTGTATAAATGCTTATTATTTTCCCTTAATAAGTATTTGAGGAATTGAATTGAATTATGCTACATGTGATTTTATAGTGAAAATGTCTCTCCATAGGATAGACAGATTTATCTCTGGAACTCTTTCATGGGTATTTGGCTTTATTGGTTTATCTCTCAAGTATCTAATTTTAGAAATGCATCATTTTACCAACCTTGAATCTTCAATCTAGTAACCATATCATTGACCACACTGTCAACACACTTTGAAAGACATCTTATTAAGATGCAAAATGAAAGCTGTCTCTGATTACTTTACTGAGATTGTCAGTCTTGAGATCTAAGTCAGACAGGAGAAAGACACAGAAAGAAATGTGAACAGAAAAACATAGGTTAGAGTTTGGGTTTTAGACACAGAGTGAAAAATATGGGGCATGAAGTTTGGTTTGGGAAACTGGGAAGGAAATTTCTAGGACCCCAAATGACTAGATGGATCCATATCACAGTACAATGAAGGTATGATTGTTGATCCCAGAGCAGGAACTCTCTTTGTTCTTTGCTTTAGTTTTAAGCAATCTCCTTGGAGTGGAAAGATAAAAGCCATGAGTGTTGTTCTCCGGAAAAGAAGCCAGGATTCTTCATTTTCTGGAGATTACGGGAGAAGCTTAGTTAGTTAGTCAGTTAGTCTGTCAGTAAGCAAACAAGCATTTACCAAAGTACTTACTATGTCCCAGGCACCATGCTAAGCATGAGGGATACAAAGACAAAGATACATAGTCCTTGACTCAAAAGAGCTCACATTTTAATGGGAGTGGGGACAGAAACATTTAAATAACTAGGTACATACAAGATTGTTGTTCATCCTTCATTTTCTAAGAGAGCCGATGACACCACTGGACAGTCTTGACTTGCTCCTGAATTGGATTTAAGTGAGGCAGAGTTGCACAAAGTCGTCAGCCTCACTCTCCCAGAGAGAGACTCGGGAAGGGCATACTTTGGACAGTGCGATTGAATTGGCAAGATGGCTTCCTGCGATTCAGAGATTCCATCTGAGTCCGGTGGCAAGACACAAGGGATGCAGTGGAGGTCCTTCTGGAGTACCTTCTATGTCTGACCAAACTCTAAACGCTCCACAGCTCCTGCTTTAGCTGCCTTCATGGCCATTGGAACAAATTGTTCTCATTTGTCCATTTCACCAGAGGACGTATTCACATGCTTGGGTGGACATCCCCCTTACTCACTCATTCATTTGAGGCCCGTCAGCTACCCTCAACCTGGTTTGGCCTATCTGCCCAGACGGTTTTACCAGAGTATGGCAGTCTCACATGCTACAGCTTCTCGAAGCCATAGGTAAGGAGAGTCAGGTGAAAGGTGGACACCAAAGGTGGGTGAGCAGCCATGAAAAGGGCCCAGCAATCCCTCACACCAGAGGTGCTGGTCCTCCCTGAACATCCCATACCCCACAGAGTAGATGGAAGATGATCTGAGACAGAAAACAATAGAAGTGAAAGGGACTGAGAAAGGTCCCCCCGCAAAAGGAGTTTAAAGGAAGCCAGGAGGCAGAGGTGAGGACAGAAAGCTTTCCAATCATGGAAGAAAGCCAGTAGAAAGGGACAGAGAAGGGATATGGAGTCTTATGAATGACCAACAATAGGTGGATCTGTACGTAACTGGATTATCAAAGTATGTAGAAGGTAGTAAAGGAAAAAGACTGGCAAGGTAGGAAGGGGTCAAGTTGGGATGGGTTTTAATTGTCAAGCAGAACATTTTATATTGAATCCTAGAAGGAGTAGGAAGCCACTGGAATTTACTGAGTTGAGCAGTGACAGGGTGACAACTGTGAGCACAATCCCTTTCTGGCAATTGTGTGGAAGATGATTGAAGTGGGGAGAGGTGAGGCAGGGGACTGCTAGAAGGTTACTGCAAAAGGCCAGCTGTAAGAAGATGAAGGCCTTCTACCTTCTACCACTAGGGTTGTGGTGATATGAATAGGGGGAAAGGGAGACAGAAAAGAGATAAGAAAAGGGGAGATAGAAAAGAGGAGTTTTTTTGTAGATTCTCTGGGGCATTTTCATAGTTTTAGCAGTAACCTCCTCTTAGGGTTTATATTACTGACAAGAGAGGCAGCCAGGTCATCTGGGGCTCAAGATAACAAAGGAAGTAGAATGCAAATAGATCAGAGCCTTCTATATCAATCAGCCATTGATAATGGAGACTGGCTGTCATGGCGGAGAGAGAAAGCAAGATGATAGGCATGTAGCTGGCTGAGAACAGTCATGCACGTAGCACAGTGATATCATAGGACCGTAGAGCTAGAAGATAACTAAGAGTTCATCTAACCCAACCCTTAGATGGAGCACTGAGGCCCTGACAGGTTAAGTAATTTGCCCACGTTACAAAGGTAGTAGAATAGCAGAGCCAGATTTGAGTCTCCAAATCCAGCACTATTCTGTTCTTCAGCCACTGGCCCAACTTGGAATAGCTAGCCTAGGTCTGTGTTTTCCAGCATCGGGGATATCTCCAGTGCTGACGCGTGGTGGTGGTTATGTGATTCTACAGCAAGGATTTTTATGTAGGACCTTGGGCCTTGAAAAATTAAATCACTATAATGTCTGGAACCATTTCCTCAATTGATCCTTTGTGTGAAGCAGTGTGTCTCACTCTTGATCAGAGCCTCAAGGACAATCAGAAGGGAGACATCATGCCCTTGTGTTGCTGGGGAGAGAAGAGACCCTAGGATAAAAGAGTCCCATGTTTACAGCTTGTCTGCTAAATATCTAGTATAGCTAATTGATACCTGGTCTCATTCCAGCTTCTTTATGGTGTTTCCATGGGAACAAACTAAACCAGTGTAAAGGCATCAGGGAGGGCATACTTTGGACAGTGCAATTTAATTGGCAAGATGGCTTCCTGTGATTCAAAAAGCAGAATCTCTCTAGTTACTGTTGACCTTGACCATGGAGGGGGCACAGCACCCCCACCCCCACCTAACAAATTATGATGTGTCATAAGCCTGGCAGAATAAACTGAAATTGCAAAGGAGAAAGAAGCATAAAGGATAATCTTTATCTAACACCTGCTTTTTCTGATCTTAAGAAGCCAGAGTGTACAGAAAGAACTGGATTGTAAAGGAACCAGTGAGAACATGACCTTTCACATAGATCATACATCTAGAACAGAAGGGACGTGTGGAGGCCAACAAGTCAAATCAACAGCCATTTATTAAGCACCTACTATGGGCGGGGCACAGTGCTAAGCATCAAATCTAATCCCCTTCATTTTACAGGTGAGTCTGAGAGGTCCAGAATGGGTAAGTAAATGACCTTTTATAAACATTTGTATATTTTGTATTTTAGTAAAAGCTTGAGGTATGTAAAATTTCTTTCCTCTGTGGCATTCTTTGTAAGTGGGTAGGTTTCCCTACCAGGAACAGCTCCCTCACCAGTAAGTCTGGATGCCTACTGTTTTTGAAAACTAATGTGGCCTGTGGCTGGCTAGAAGCACTTCTAGCTCTTTGGAAGGTGATTGCTTACAGGTTTCTTTCTCTTTCCAAACAGAGATCTCTATTTTCAGAGATGTGTGTGTGGGAGATCAGGAGGGGGAGAGGGGAGTGCCTAGAGGTGAGATGTATTGGGAATGTATTGAACTTGTAGCTCAGGGTCATAGATTCTAGGATTTTTTTTTTTTGTGAGGCAATTGGGGTTAAGTGACTTGCCTATGGTTATGCGGCTAGTAAGTATCATGTGTCAGAGGCCGAATTTGAACTCAGGTCCTCCCGACTCCAGGGCCAGCGCTCTATCCATTGCACCACCTAGCTGCCCTAATTCTAGGCTCTTGAGACTTATATTCATTCATCTAGAATGAGAAGTCCTTAGTCTGTGCCCCATCCTCTTGGGATGTATGCAGAATATAGATTTTGAAGATTTCTGTATTAGAATTATAGAATTGGAAAGAACTTCAGAAGACATCCCTTTTTTGTTTTTGCTTCTTTGGAGAGGCATTTGGGGTTAAGTGACTTGCTCAGGGTCACACAGCTAGTAAGTGTCAAGTATCTGGTCTGAGACGGATTTGAACTCAGGTCCCCCTGACTCCAGAGCCAGTACTCTATCCACTGTGCCACCTACCTGCCGCCTTCAGAAGACATTGCATGCAGGCTTTTACCTAACCAAGCATCCCTTCCTAAAATGAACCTGACAAGCGGTCCTCTAACTTTTGCTTGATCTATGCTCCAAAGAAATCAAAGAAAGAGAAAAATTATATAGATGCAAAAAATATATTTATAGCAATCCTTTTCAAGTAGCAAAAATTGGAAACTCGGGGGCTGTCCTCCTCTTGTGGAATGACTAAAAAATTGTGGCATATGGATATAATGGAATATTATTGTGCCATAAGAAATGGTAAAATGGACAATTTTAGAGGAAACTGGGAAGATCTTTATGAACTGATACAAAACAAAGTGAGCAGAACTAGGAGAACAATTTATACAATGATAATGTTGTAGAGAAAAAAGCCAAAAGCCAAAGGCATTCAGAACAATGCAATGATTACAAAATGAAGATTCAAACATGCCACTGGCAATTCTAATATAAAGGTGATAAATTTAAAATCCACAAAGAGGCATACATTTTCAGACATAGTTAACAGAGGAAAAAAAATTTTTTTGCCTATGTATGTGTATGTGTGTGTGTGTGTGTGTGTGTGTAAAAGGACTTGTTTTGGCGTTTTTGAAAATTGTTTAATGTAGGGGAATAATGGAAGAGAGATTAATTTAAAAAACTTGTTACTTGAAAATTAATAAAATTTGAAAGGGGAAAAAAAATCTAGCTTTTGCTTGAAGACTTCTGAGAACTCATTATTGTACCCAATTCTCCCACCAGGGAATCCATACCATTTTTATTCAATATAAAGGCACAAAAATTTTTCATACACATATTTTGGGTGTGTTTTTTTCCAACAATCACAGATTCATGCCTTTGGTTAGCAATCACTTATTAATTGCTTATTATGTGCCCGGCACCATGATAAGCATTGGAGATACAAAGAAAAAGTAAAAACAGTACCTGCCCTTAAGGAGGTTGCCTTCTAATTGGGGAAATAACATTTACATAAATCAGAGCATAAAAGCTACAGAGTGGATGGAAGGTAGCCTTACAGGGGGATGTACTAATTGTTGGTGAGACAAGGAGAGGCTTGCTATAGTAGATTAGGCTTGAATTAAGTCTTAAAGCAAGCCAGGACTTCTAAGAGGCAGAGGTGAGGATGGAGAATATTCCAGGAATGGGGAACTTCCAATGCAAAGGCACAGAGATGGGGGGCATCCTGTGTGAGGAACTGCAAATAATTCATCATGGCTGGACCATAGAGTTTATATAAGAGAGTAACACATAAGAAATCTGAAAAGATAAAATAGGGCAGATTGTGAAATGCACAAATGTATGTGGCACACAGTATTCACTCAACACATGCTTTTAAATTCATTTGTTCAAATGTTAAATAGAGGTCATATTATAGGGAGCCATTGGAATTCACTGAGTTGGGGTGGGGGAGAGGAGGCAATGGACCTAGCCTTTAGAAAACTGTATGGATGATAGATTGGAATGGGGAGAGAATTGAGGCAGGAGGTTCCATTAGGAGATCTTCTATAGTTGAGGTGAGAAGTGATGAGGACCTGAATGAGGGTGTTAGCAATGAGAATGGAATGAATGGAAACTATGCAAGAGAGGTAGTGGAGAAAGAAATGACAAGATCATGGCTGATTGGATATGTGTGGTGGTTAATATAAGATTATTAATTATATATGTATTTATTATTATATATGATATTGTCATATATTATATATACATATATACTTAATACATTATTAATTAAAATTATTAATACTGCAATCCTAATTTTGAAAGTTGGTTTCTTTTCCAAAAGAAAATCAAATAGAAAAGCCTTGATCTGCTCCTCAAGATTGATGATTGAAACTTGTGGAAGATGAGAATAAATAGAACAGATAAATCCAAGTGAGAGGCAGCATGGTACAGAGAATAGAGACCTGGCCTTGAAGTGAGAAAGCCTTGGATTCAAGCCCTGCCACTCACGTGGTCTGTGTGTGTAACCTTGGCTAGGCCTTTCCACTTCTCAGTACTCCAGGCAGCTCTCTAAAATCCTTAGGTCGAAGGAGTGCCACCTGGCACTGATAAAGGCAATGTCTCCACTTAGGAGTACCCTATACCAATGAAATCACAGGCCTAATGCCTACCCTCTAAATTCAAGTTACAGGATTACGGCATGAGTTTGAGAATACTCTAATTTAAAACACACTGATGATACATTTCTAGAAGTTATTTTTGGTAGACTGTCATATTTGCTTTTGAACTAAACATTTCCCAAAGTAAGGATTGTGTATCTCAACTCTGTGCATTTTTAGATAAACATGTCTTTTTTCCCACCTCTCTCCATTTTAAGGAGAAACTGTCATTTCTTGGGGTACAGTCTATCAAAACAGGCCACTATCTCTGTCAGCATCAAGGATTCCTGAGTTTGCCAAACCAGCACTGAAGAAAACCAGCAAAGAGTCTCATTTGGAGATGTCAAAGGTCCCTAGAAGACCGTGAGCAGTCTTCATCACTGTTGGTCAATATCTTGTCTCTGGGTGGCTGAGGAGTTCAGGGACTGGTCTGAGGGGTTAGATTGTAAAGGGTGGGGGTTAGCAAGACTAATTTGACTTTTTTCTGAATGTGGCTCTAAGGCTCCCCTTGCCTTTGTCATCAAGGAAATATGTCTCAGGAAGAAATAAAATTCTTTCATATTTTCTATATTCTAGTTAATCTTGAACCTGAAGGCAGGAGTGGCCTCTAGTTTTGTCTTTGTATCACAAACACTTAGCACAATGCCTTGCACATAACAGGAACTTTGTTGTTCAGTTAAATTCACTCAGATTTTACATGACACTTCAAGGCTTACAAAATACTTCCCTTGCAACAACCTCGTGAGGTAGCTAGTGCCAGTATTGTTGCCCCCATTTTACATATGAGGAGACTGAGGCTCAAAGACGTAAGTAAATAGACTCACCTTTGGGCACATAGCAATTAGGTGCTTAGAGTCAAGATCTGGCTCTCATCTCCCCTTACTCCAAGGCCAGTGCTTTTTTCCCCCCCTACCTCGCCTCTCCTAAATCACAGCGTATTCATGAGCTGGCAAGAGGTCTGTGACAAAATTTGGCAAGATTTGTTCCATAGCCCCTGGGGAGCTGGTAGCTGCTGTCGCAAGCTCCAAAGTCAGTGTGCTTCACAGAGAGCAGAGTTAGCAGTTCTGCATTGTTGGGGTCCAAAATTCTTCTGCTATAGGGGAGCTCCTCTATCAAAGCCCCAAGCTGGTGTGTTATTCCCCCTGTGACTAGACTGGAAGCTGGCGAGACAGATGGGCCATCCAACAATAGGGTGCTAATCTTAGTCTTCTCCATATATCCAAGTGTGACTACTCTCTGTCCCTAGGACATATCCAGAAATTTCTTTTCGAGTTTTGTTTTGTCTCATGCTGTTCTCTAACCTTAGAATGTCCTCTCTCCTCCCTCTGTTTATCTACTCATTTTTCTAAAGCCTAATTCAAAGTTCACCTCCTCTGTGGTGCCTCCCCCACTGCCTGTTGATAATGACCTGTGTCCTCCAACCTCACAAACATTTTTTTGGGGGAAGGACAGACCTCTGTTGTGCACTTATTTTGTATTACTGTATGCTGCACTTATCTCTGAATGTGTTATACTTGTAAGCTCTGAAAGGTCAGGGACCATATGTATCATCTACATTTTACATTTCTCCACAATGCTAAACATTTTCGCATGGTAAATGTTTGTTGAATTGATGTGTATTTGCTTGTTGAGGTCCTAGACTGAAAGCTGTAGAGAAACTACAATTACTTTGTGAATCACTATATTACCAACTCAGCTTAGACTGGAGATTAACAAGGCAATTTACAGAACTTCACAGTTTATCTGCCATCATAATTATTGTGGGGCTTCTTCAGTGCCCACTGAAGACATTTTCTGTTGCTTCATGGGTTTTTCTGCAGTCTGAAGGCTGAGAACCAACCACTAAGAAGGATCCTTTGCTCACTCCCCTCTCCAGAAAGAAGCACAGAACTCCTCTAGATCATCAGTGTCTTATAATGGATGGAGTGCTAGGCTTGGACTCAGAAAGACCTGAGTTGAAATGCAGCCTCAGACACTTCCTATCTGTGTGACTCTGGGCAAGTCACTTCATCTCTCTGAGCCTCACTTTCCTCATCTGTAAAATGGAGAAAGTAACAGCCCCTACCTCCTAGGGTTGTTGTGATCAGATAGCCTACGTAAAGCTCTTAGCAAGTGTTAAAGTGCTCTATGCTCTATAAGGGTTAGTTATGATTATTGTTCTTCATAAGACTCAAATGAACCAATAATACACATAAGGTATTAATAAAAATGTCAGTTTTATTATTCTTGCCATTCCTTACTGTGACAGGTGGTTCAGAAACCTGTTCAGATTCTCCTTTCTGGTGATTTCTCTCTTTCTTGCCTCCCACCAGATTACCCCCATCTCACAGGTGGTTAGGAACCCACCACTGTTTCCTTCTTACCAGGTGTTTGTTGCTTTCTTTCCCTCCCAACTGTAATAGACTTCTAAAAAGGAAGTCAGAATTAGCCTCAGGTGGAAATGATGAGTTGTGTTTTCTTAGGCTAAATCACCCATTTCTAGCTTTACAGAGAATTATTCTATATGGGAGTACTTTGGTCTCAATCCATAAATAAAAATGGCTTTTTTTGGATGTTTATCAAGCACCCAGTCTACATAGAGTATGGCACTAGATGCCAAAAGACTTAGCAAGAATGCAATAAATATGATTTCTGTTCTCAGAGCTTTATCTTCCTGACCATTGGCCCAGCTCCCTAGGACTTCATTTTCTTTCTTTTTTTATTTATTGTGTTATCACCCTTTATTAGAAAGTGAGTTCCTTGACAGCAGGGTCTATTACTTTTCCATTTGTATCATAGCTGTGTTTTCATAAAGGTAAGCACTCAAGTGCTTTGTTATTCATTCGTTCATTGTGAAACATTTGTTGTTGTTCAGTTGCGTCCAGCTCTTTGTGACACCATTTGGAGTTTTCTTGGAGTAGTTTTCCATTTCCTTCTCCAACTCATTTTACAGATGAGGAAACTGAGGCCAATAGGGTTGTGACTTGCCCACGCTCACGTGGCTAGCAAGTGTCTGAGGACAGATTTGAACTCAGGAAGATGAATCTCCTTGACTCCAGGGCCGGCACTCTATTCACTGTGCCACCTTGCTGCCCCTGTGAAGCATTACAAAATTACGAAAGCAGGGTCTTGGTAGCTTCTTGTGCTCTGACTTTTCTTATTACACTGTGTGAGTGGCATGAAGATAGCTGCATCAGTGCCAAGGTTTTTACTTGTCTAGAAGTATTGGGCTGGAATTATGTGCCCCATAGAAAAATGGTCACTAGGTAATACACAACTTAATTTTCTGGGAAGTTTCATAAATTCACAATCTCATTAATGAGTATATAACTGACAATTCGTTGTAGTCTTTAGAGTTGGCCTCAGAGCTGGGAAGATGTGGGTTCAAGTCCTCCCCATGATGCATATTATCAATATGATTGCAAATTGTTTCATTTCCTATTGCCCCATGAAACTCTAAAGCTGTAAGGTGTCGAGATGGTACTGATCTTCATTAGAATTGATAATTTCCTCGTATTAATGAAGAAGTCTGTTATTGGGAGTTCGCCCTACTAACCCAGCAAACCAAAACACTAGTCGTCTTGTTTAGTCATATCTGAGTCTCCATGACCCCATTTGGGGTTTTCTTGGCAAAGGTACTAGAGTGGTTTGCCATTTCCTTCTCCAGCTCATTTTACAGATAAGGAAACTGAGGCAAAAAGGGTGAAGTGACTTGCCCAGGGTCACACAGCTAAATGAGGTCACATTTGAACTTAGGTGTTCCTGACTCCGGGCCTGGCACTCTATTCACTGAGCCACCTAGCTGCCCAGTCTTATTGGTGAGCACCTGACATTTGTCAGTTGTCCACTTTGCAATTTAAAACCCCTTCCGAGAATTCTGTCTTAGCTGTCTTTCTTCTCAATCTTTGGCTAATTTATTCCCTTATCTTATTTGCTTTCTGGTTTATCTTGTCCTGTTCTATCTCTGCCATGGGCCCTCACTCCATTGCCTGGTTTGTGACTCCTGCTGTTTTGTTAGCAAGTGTTTTTTGTACTTATTTACCAGTGAAAGTGATGAGAGGCAGCATGGTATATTGAGGAGAGGGCTGGCTTGAGTTTTCTTGCCTCTGACCCATCCTGGCAGTGTGACTCTTGGTAAGTCTTAGTCCAGGGTGCAGCCTCGAAGCCACATGTGGCCCTCTAGGTCCTCAAGTGTGGCCCTAAAGGGCCACATGTGGCTTTGAGACCAGAGGTTCCCCAAATTACAGAGAAAGGTACAGGATTCCATTGGTAGCATGAAATGAGAGTTCCAGTGTCTATCTTTAAACATGATTTGGAGCAGTTAGCACAGTGGATGGAACACTGGGTCTGGAGTCAGAAAGACCTAAGATTAAATCCAGCTTCATATACTTACTAGCTGTGTACCCTGGACAAGTCACTTAACCTCTGTTTGCCTCCATTTTCTCAACTATAAAATGGGGATAATAATAGAATCTAACTCAGGGTTGTTGTGAGGGTCAAATGAGATAATATTTATAGAGCGTTTGGAACAGTACTTGGAATACAGGAGGGCTACATAAATGTTAATGATGATGGTGATAATGAAGATGATGATGATGATAATGAGAAGGATCCTCGTGCCTTGAGCTGTTGTCAGTCAACATTTATTAAGTGCTTAGTATGTACCAGACACTATAGTAAGTTGTCATTAAAAAAAAGGCAAAAATCATCCCTTCTCTAAAGTTTGAGCATTTATTCACAAGACTTTGATAATTATTTACTTTACTCTGACTAAGTTCTAACTCCATCACTCTGTGAATTTTTTTTCTCAGAAATCTGACCTTTGTCTTTGTAGATCAAAACCTTGGACTTTGAACTCTCTGAGTCTATATACAACTTCAGAATATTCTGGACCTATTGACTACGCTCATCGCCTGACCCTGGACCTAGTTCAGCACAACAGTCCACATACCCATCTTTTATTAAACTACTATCATGCCCAGTGCAGATACAACTAGAAATAAAAATGAAGAGATTAGGCAGTCTCTTTTGCTTAACTGGCAGCTAGATGTAGGATTGACTTTATGGAATAGCTATACTTCACAAAGTTGGCTATACAAAGAATTTCTTTAAATTGAATAACTTTTCCCCATGGACTTCCACTATAAAATTGGAAGTGCTTTCTTAAAATATAATCCTTAAATTATAAACTGTGTGTCATTTTCTATCTTTTTATCCTGAGTGCCAAACACAGTACTTTGCACATAAGAAGAGCTTAACCAATTTTTGTTGATGAATTGAATTGGAAAAGATGTTGGCTAACCAGCATAAGATGAATCACATCATAGGTTTGCAACAAAAAGTTTAAAATTGTATCTTTAAAGGGAAAAATGACTATTTTTCAGAGAAAATACTGATAATATTTTTAATCACAACTTGCAACTATAATACAACTATAGCCAGGAGAGACCTCCCCTTTCCCCATATCACACAGCCTTTAAGGGAAGTGGGGAGAGGGGGTACCTCTAAGGGAGCCATTAGAGAGGCATCGTGGCATAATGCATAATGTGTTGAACTTGGTTGGAGGCTAGAACACCTGGGTACCAATTCAATTTCTGACACCTAGATGAGGTCACCTAACCCCTCAAAGTCTTCATTTTCTTATCTCCAAAATGAGGCTAATAATATCTATAATAGCTGCATCACAGGGTTGTTACTAGAGGATGGGGGGGAGATTATTTTTTTCTGAACCTCAGTTTTATGGTTCATGAAGTGGGGTAATAAAAAGGGCCCTACATGGGACTCCTGTGAGAATCAAGTAAGGTAATGTATGTGGGATGCTTTGTAAACTTTGAAGCTCTATGTAAATGTCATGTATATTTATTATGTCGCTGTTTTAAGATGTCTGTCTGCTCCATTTTCTAATATTGAATACCTATCCTAAGACCTAAAACAGGGCTCTGCTCAGAATAGGTATTTAATAAATGATTGATGAATTGAATGGACTTAGTCGAGATCATATAGCAATAAGGAGGAGGTAGGACTCAAATTCAAGTCTTCTTGCTTTTCTAACGCTCTTCCATTTAACCCTACATTACCTCTGAAATTGATCTGCTCGTATTTCCCCCCAGTGCTTGGGCTTTGACATCCTTGTGCCTCTCTTTATGCTATATCTGCCCCCTGGAATGTCCCTTCTCTTCCTCCCTCCTTTCTCCCTTCCCATTCGAATCTCACACATCTTTTAAGGACAAACTCAATCCCTTCCTCCTCTATGAAGGTTCATCTGACTATTCCATCTCTCTCTCTCTGTCTCTCTACTTTTCTTTGTATCTTTGTCTCTCTGTCTCTGTCTCTCTTCTGAATCCATCACACTCACTGTCAACGGTCCTGGATAGTATACATACTACACTGTGACTTATCTTGTATGGTTATCTATTGTACTGCCATCTAATTCTTCTACTGTCACATAACTTTTCCAGTGTTTGTGCCTTGTCTTCCCATCTTGACTGTAAATTCCTTGAAAACAAAGATCATAGGATATATCTCTTTGTAGCCACAGTATCTATTACAGGTGATGTAGGACTTTGTACATTGACCATTAATAGTGGCTGATGGGTTGATTCTGACCTTGACTGCAATTCAAGTCGGGTTTTGCATCCCAAATATGGATATGGTTCCTTCTCTCATCCTGTTGCCTCATCATAACTATGCCCTAGTGGTGGTCTGCCAAGACTCCTTCCTGGGTTCCATCTGCTATTCATGGGATATAGCCTTGTGTCTTGATAAATGGATGTGGATCGAATAGATTTAAGTATTATGATTGAAAGCACTGGATTTGGAGTCAGGAAGGACCCAAGATCAATTCCTACCCTAGACATTTATAAGCCGAATGACCATGTGCAAATTCATTAACCTTTCAGCCTATTTCCTCCTCTATAAAATGGAGTAATACTGTCTTTAGTGTCTATCACACGGGACTACTGTGAGGATAAAATAAGATTGTATATGTAAGAAACAATGAAAACTTTAAAATGCTGTATATATGTAAGCTATGATGATGATGACGGTGGTAATATATGTGCCACAACCCTATGATGTGTGCTCTCATGGAGGAAGCTATCACATACAGTAATTAACAGCTAAATAAAAACCTCACATCTCAAAGTCTAATTACAGCCTCTTCCTTCTCCAATCCATTCTACATGCTGCTGACAATTTGTTCAAAACACAGATCTGGACTCACAGGCGTGCTGAAGCCAGCTCCCCCTGGCTCGTGAGAGTCATTTGATAAATTTTTGTTGTGAAATGGGCAAATACTGAAAATCTGGGTTAGATTTTTAAAATTTTGCTTATTGTTTAGACTTAAGTGATGAAGAAAATGTTAATAATACAGATTAAACATTAAAGTGTGTCCTATTATTTAGATAGAAAAATACAAATATATAGATATAGATATAGATATAGATATAGATATAGATATAGATATTTTGAAGAGCTGATTGTTAACATTTCCCTGCATACTGCTGGATCAGATCATGTAATTCTCTTACTCAAAAATCTTCATTGGCTACCTATTGCCTCTAGGATGTGAAATCCTCAGCCTGGCACTTCAGTGCTTCCATGATATGGCTGCCACCCTGATCTCCAGCCCTTTTTCTCATTATTTTCTTTTACCCATTCTCTATTACAATTAAACTGTCCTTTTTTTTTTTTTTTGCTATTCCCAGTACATGACAATGTATCTTCCACTTGGAAGTTGGCCAAGGTTATTTCCTTCTTATTGTCCTCCTCTTTCAAATCATAGCTCAGGCAGTACCTACTACATGAGGCCTTTTCTGATCTACATTGGTTCTTCTTTTCCACTGAAATTAGTTTGTTATTAACTTCTCTGTATATGTGTGATTTTCCTCCAATAGAATGGAAGTTCCTTGAGGGAAGGGACTGTATTGTTGTTTTTCGGGTCTTCATCCCTAGGACAGTACGTGAACACAGTAGGTGCCTAATTCATGTCTGTTGAATTTAATTGAATCATGGGCCACTTCCAGCAGTGTCTCTGGGTTTCTATCTCCCATGCAACATTATGTCTTGGCTATAGATGAGAAGATACCTTGCAAGGGAATGTGCAGATCTCTTGTTTCCTTGTCAATTTCCCTAGGAGGGTCAATCTCCCAATAATGCACACTCTTACCAAAACTTCTGGGCTGGTGTTGGAATCTGGCCCATTTTACTGCAGTTACAGAGTTGGGTATCTCAGGAAAAGATAGGATGAGAGATCCAGGTGGTATCTTTTCATAATAGAGCAGAATGATAATGCTGCAGGGTTCTAGAATTTCTGTTTCGAATATGCTCCCTTTCCACTCCTATGGTTCTGCTGCACTCATCTTCTTGTGCTTGCATTAGGAGTTTTGATTTGTCAAAGTTGACTAATAAGCATATCTTTACTTTGAAAAACATCTTCATAATAAGTTAAATCTCATTATGATATGAACTATATTATTTTTCCTTTAAGTCTTCTTCCTTATTTCACTTAACAAGGAACATACAGCAAACTTGAATGGCCTTCTTTCTCCTTTTGGAGGACAAATGTATAGTGATTTCAGATCATATTACTGAAATAAATGTGCATTCATTGTTTTTTGTTAATATCATTATTTCAGAAGTTCATCTATCTTTGGGCCTTATCTATAGTCAATACTACAGGAAGGTTACACTTAGAGGCTCATTGAATTATTTTGAAATACAATCTTTATGACAAATCTGGCCCTTGGCATTTGGAAAGCATGGCTCCAAGCGTTCTTTGAACTAGTGGGTATGAGATTATGGGCATGAGCCTTTATGGATTGTTAATGAGAAAGCTTTGTCAAAAGTTTGGGGGTGGGGAAACCCATGAAATCCAACTCCTCACTTAAGCTATTTGAGAGACCATAAATGTGGTAAGTCATTTCATTCAGCAGCCCAGATGAGTTTAGTATCATATTTGCATCTTAGGGAACTGAATGACAACGCCATCGACATTTAAATTGTGGGCACAAAATACTTGTCAAACACTAATTGCAGCCTTCTCCAACTCCTGTATTACTAACCTCATTATTAAAACAACTGTCTGAATGGCAACAGTAGAGAAACAGTCTATTCACTAAAGTACTTCATGAAAAGGTACAATTGTGATTATGAGACATTTGGATTTGTGAGCTGTTTGCAGCTTTTAAAGAAAAATGTTTGGCCTGATCTAAGAGACTCATTGGTGAGTGCTTGGCAACAGCATAGGATAGCCAGCTCCCATATTTTTATACTTGACACTTTTTTCTAGGCAACAAGAAAGCCACACTGAGGCACTGAAGGCAGTACTCCAAATGACGTTGGTTGAGGGGGAAGGGGGCACATCTTTGAATGTATATGATTTGGGGTTGATTGTTTGGTGCAGATAGCCATGGCAAGAGGAGAGTCAGGAAAGACAAAGAGCTGTAGGGTTGGCTTCCTTGGGGAAGGCCTTATGAGAAGGAGGGACTTGAGCAGAGCCTTGGAAGATGATTAAGGTGTGAAGAAACAGGGAAAGGGACATTGAAGGATTTGCTGGAGGCAGCTAGATGGTGTAGTGGATAGAATCCTAGATCTGGACTCAGGAAAACCTTTGTTGGAGTCCCATCTCAGATACTTAACAGCTGTGTGACCTTGGGCAAGTCATTTAACCACTCTCAACCTTAGTTTCCTGATCTGAGACAGCTAGGTGGAAGATGAGTAAGAGTATTGGGCTTGGAGTCAAGAAGACTTGAGTTCAAATCTTGCCTTAGGCATTTACCAGCTGGGTGGCCCTGTGTCCAGTAAGACATCTTAAACTCAGTATGTCCCAAACAGAACTCATTATCTTTCTCCCTAAACTCTTCCCACCTCTTACCTTCCCTGTTACTGTAGAGGGCAACACCATCCTCGAAGTCCCTCCGCTTACAAAATAGGAGTCATCCTGAACTCCCCAACATATCTCACTCTCCCTGTGCCCTGCTCCATAACAAATCTATTGTTATGCCTGCAGATTTCACCTCTGCAACATCCCTTGAATAGGTCCCCCTTCCCTCCTCTGATACTGCCACCACTCTAGTACAGGCCCTCATCATCTCATACTTGGATCATTTCGATAGCCTGATGTAGATCTGCTTGCCCCAAGTCTCTCTCCACTCTAATACATTCTCCATTCAACCACTAAACTGATTTTCCTAAAACTGGCCAGATCACATCTTTCCCTACCCAATCAACTCCATTTGGCTTCCTGTTGCCTCCAGGAACAAATACAAAATGCTCTGTTTGGCATTCAAAGCCTTTTATAACCTATCCCCTTTTCCTACCTTTCCAGTCCAATTCATGCCCAAATTAAGACATCGCCCTCATGATGTCATTGGTTCTCTTCAAGAACAAAGGATGAATAATAGTCTTCTTACACCTTCTCCCCAGCACATGTGTTTTTGATCCAGTGACTGGATCAACAGCCTCTTGACTGTTCCATGAACAAGAACCTGTCTCCATTCTGAGCATTCTCTCTGGTTGTCCCATATACCTGGAATGTTCTCCCTCTACTGCTCTGACTCCTGACCTCCCTGGCTTCCTTTAAGTCCCCACTAAAATCCCACCTTCTGCAGGAAGCCTCCAACCCCTCAATTCCAGTGCTTTCCTTCTTTTAATCACTTTCTGTTTATCCTGTTCATAGCTTGCTTTTGTTCATAGCTTGCTTTATATATCTATTTGTTTGCATGTTGTCTTCCCAATTAGATTGTAAGCTCTTTGAGGGCAGGAACTGTCTTTTGCCTCTTTTTATATCCTCAGTGCTTAGCACAGTACCTGGCACATAGTAGGTACTTAATGTTTATTGAATTGAATTTAAAAAAAAATGACAGCATTAGACAACATGGCCTCTAATGTTCCCTCAGCTCTAAATCTATAATGTATGAGATAGTCTTCTTTCAGAATTCCCCAATTTTCTTCAAAATGAACCTCAAACGCTTGCTGCCTCTTACCAGAGGCCAATCCTGATTTCTCCATTTTCTGGTGCCATCCACCTGGAAATTCCTTTGTATGTACATACTTTTTTATATTTTGCATTTACTTTTCAGTGTATATAGTATTTCTCTCTCCCCATCGCCAATAGAACAAAAGTTACTTAAGGCAAGAAATTGTTTCATTTTTGTCTTTGTTTTTCTAGTACCTTCTGGTTTTATTTAGAGCAAGAATGCCAACATTCACAAGATTCAGTTTTGTTGGTCATTGAAAAAAGATCTCACATGTAGGTACCAACAATCAAATGAAATTTATTGATGGTTTAAATGATGATTCTTAGCTCCCTCTACCTTATTCCCTGCCATCACTCTATATACATAAGGGGGACCGCACAGGCCTGAAGGGCAGGTTTTTTTCATTTTTCTTTGATTTATGTGTTGCCATGGCCAAACACACACACACACACACACACACACACACACACACATATATACATATATATATATCTATATATATATCTATATATATAAACATATATGTATGTATATATATCTCATAACCAGGTGGCCATGATCTTGATGATTACTCACTGATTAGACTATCCTCAGAAAATAGATTTGGTCTACTGCCAAGACCATACTCAGACAATTTCAAGACTAGTAGATCCTCCCAGAGGGCAATTAGGGTTAGTCTTCACACCACAGTGAAGTAGCAGAATAGGACTTGGTGAAGGACTTTGAATTATTTTGTTTTTGACATACTTGGTTTAAAAAAAAAACAGAAGAAAGAAAGAAAGTACAACTAATGGAAGGATGTCTTATAGGTGTTCTTTAGAGCCACAAAAAAAGAAATTGGCAGAGTGGACTTCATCCCATGTCTGAAGGTAGGAAGAAATGATATTTCATGGAATATTTGGTCATCATGTATTGCAATACCATTGACAAATAGTACTGATAAGTAATAGAAGTAGCTAGGTAGTATAGAGGATAGAGTACTGGACCTGGAGTCAGCAAGGCCAAAGTTCAAATCCTACCTCAGATATTTACTAACTGTATAACCATGGGCAAGTCATTTAACTGCTGTCTGCCTTAGTTTACTCATCTGTAAAGTGGGGATGATAATAACACCTCTTCCTAGAGTTGTGAGGACAAAATGTGATATTTGTAAAGCATTTTACAAACCTTGGAGCACTATATAAATGCTATTATTATTGTTATTAAGTATAGGGGAAAGGAAAAGGAAAGGAGTAAGCATTTATATAGCCCATACTATGTGCCAGGTATTGTGCTAAGTGTTATTGTTTGTTTTTAACAAATTTAAATCTCATTTCATTCTCTGAAAATCTCTGCAAGGTAAGTACTATTATCCTCATTTGAGGAAAATTATTATTATCTTCACTGAGGAAACTGACACAAACAGAAGTTGTGACTTGCCCCTGGTCACAGAATTAGTATCTGAGGCCAGAACTCAAGTCTTCCTGACCCAAGACCAGTACTCTATCAGCTGTTCCACCAGCTGCCTCTGTATATACAAAAAGATTACCATGAAAATAATCATAGCTTATGCACCAACATCAGTTGCTGAGGATGAAAAGATAGAGAAAGAAGAGCATCTAAATTAAATCAACATTCATTCTGATACCTGATGATTTCAATGCTAGGGGAGGAAAAAATAAGGGAAAAATATATGGGAATGCATGGTTCAGGAAGAAGGTATGAGAAAGGCCAAAGATTTGTAGATTAAACAGCAGCCTCATGTCTTTCATATCATGATCACTTTCTTTGAGAAAAGAATTGGCAGATACTGAACCTAGTGAACACCAAATAACACCATAAAGTGCAAAATAGATTATATTTTAACAGACAGGAAAAGACTTGTTATTGATGTGGGAGTTATCCCTGAGGCAGCTGTCTGTGTACAGTCAGACTATTGACTTGTCAGAGTTAAGATCAGAATTATTTTTTAAACCAAGAAGCAAGAATTATAATGAGAAAAAGATACGATGCACAATTGAAACAACTTAACTCTAAACTATTTAAACAAGTAATTGAGAATTAAAAATGGGAAATGGAAAATAGAAATGACATTGACTGTGACTATAACTTCATCCAGAAGTTTAGTCAGCGTACATTAATTGCCACAGCAATAAGACAAAAAGAGCCTAAAAATGGGTTAGCCAATAAACATCTGCCTTAAATGGTTGTAAAAATCTCATAAGTGGAGTATGATTATGAGCAGTATATTGTTTAATAAGATAGAGATAAGCAATGGAGGGTAAAACTAGTTTAAAGACAAGCTTGGTAAGATATCTAACTAATCAAAGTCATCTCAAGGGCATTGAAGGATAAAAAAATGTAAAGAGAACTATAAACAGAAGAAAAGGAAATGATTTGTGAAAAAAAAACACTCTAAAAATCTTTTTACTGTAAAAGGATGGTGACGCCATCACATTTGGACCTTTACATCATGGTCTTAGATGTACTTATAGAGGAGAGAAAAATGACACTAAAGAGAGCGAAAGATGGGAAAAACAGCTGGATTGATCCAAGTAAATATTCAGGAATTTTGTACTGATGGCACTACAACTGTACTTGTGTTGAAGGCTCAACACACAAGATAACTGAAGAAGGGGGAGATACCAAAGTCATGAAAAAAAATCTCGTACCTAACTAATATCACAAAATGATGACCAAAAGAATGTCAATAACTTTCAATCCATGTGCCTACTCTTCCTTCTATATAAAAATCCTGAAGGGAATCTTCTATACATGAATAGAGGGTATCAGTAATGAAGGAACTGGAAGGGAACAAGCAGGTTTTCACATGAATATATATTCAACAGTGGACCATATCATTATCATTTCATAGTTAACTGAAAGATATAAAGATTATGAAATCTCATTGGGCTTGTAGTGGTACAAACCTGTAGACTCTGCTAGTGGGGAGTTCTGAGCTAGAGTAGGGCTAAAACTGATCAGGTGTCCAAACTAAGAAGAAATAGTGGGATGGTTATGTGGCCAGGGTGAAGAATGATAGATGCATAGCCAGAGGGCTCCATTGGTCTTATCACAATGTTAGAAGAAAGCAAGTATGCTAGGTGGACCCTCTGTGATAAACTTATGGGAAGACGTGAATAGGAGTGTGTAAGATGGGCATGCATAGATAGGTTGCCATCTGCTATATTGGAAGGAACTTTTAAATAGATGAGATCACAGATCTATTTTTGTATTTGAGTATCCCCAGCGCCTGGCCTATAGTATACATGTTAAAATGCTTACTAAATGGCATGTCTCCATTCACCTGAGAAGACCTGTCTTCTCTGCAATATTTGGGAAATAGTGAGAGGTACGATTCGATAGAGAAGGGTCAGATTGTGGGGGCCGTGAAAGCCAACAGGTCTATAGATTTTGACTTTAGTCTATCCCCATCTCATAGCACAATAGATACCTGCCCAAATAAATACCTGCCCAAAGAGGCAGTCTCTGTTACTGATTGATATTGGGTAAGGATCATGGAGGTTTGAAGAATGACTGGTGAACTTTGAAGCAAAATAACTAATTTAAAAAACACATGCAGCTACCGTTTTCCTAATTGCAATTATCTCTTACACATCCTAGCAGAGTGTGGGGGCTATCATAAACAGCAGAATGTATATATGCAGAAGTCAGAAGACAAATAGTAGGTGAGTAGAGGTACAAAAGTCCCACTGTAAACTTCCTAAAAGATCTGAAATTTCAAGGAAACAGCAAATTCTGGAATGGTTTTGTTCTATTAAATGAGAATAATATCTATGACAAGATGTTTTTGACTCCTATGAGCCAGAATTTAAACCATGCTAGGCATCTGGAATCTTCCTTGCCGCAGAGAAGAATACACCTCCACTTAGCAAATAATTTTGCAAGGAAAAGACTGCCATTTTGCTGAGTCAACAACAGGATTCAATTTCAGTTTCAAAGCAGCTCCAAGTCCTCCCACATCCTCCCAAGCAGAATTAGAGCAAGGCATCTGTTGGTACTGATGAAGGTCTGACATTATTTTTGAAGAAGTCATAAAAATAGATGGTGCTTTGAACCTGTTGTACTCTTACCCATTTTGTTAGAAGCAGCAGTGAGGGCAATAACAAGTTGTCTTTTGCACTGGAACCAAGGTCTACCAATATGATAAAGTCAGAAGTAAAGTGTGAGACCCTTACCCAGACTCCTTGGTAAAAGCAGGATGGTGTTGTTAAGATCTAGCCTTAACAACGATTCCATACTGCCCACCTTTAATAGAATAATCATCTTATTGAAGAAAGGTGGATTCTCCAGACTATAGGCTAGTGGTCAATAGTAGACTAGTCAATAACTTTGATTCCTGGCAAAATTCTAGATCATATTATTAAGGGGATGGTTTGTGAGAACTTAGGAAGGGAAGTGGCTCTCTAAGAACCAATATGGCTTCATCAAGATCAAGTTATTCCAGTTTAATATCATTTTTTTTTACAGAATTGCTAAACCTGCAAATTGAAGAAATAGCCCCAGTATGTGGGGGAAACAATCACATAAATGCATTGCTGGTGGCACTTGGATTAGTTCTGCCATTTTGGGGAAAAAAAACACTTTGGGATTGTATAAGAAGAGCTACCAAATAGTTTGCATGCTCTGATACAACAAAGGGATTATCTACAGGAAGAAAAGTCCTATCAGATAGGTTCTATCTGTTTGAAAATATTCATAGCAGCATTATATGTAACAACAATCAACTAGAAAATACACTTTTAACCCAACAAATGAGAGATGGCTACACAAGTTTATGAATATTCTAGATTATTGTACTGTAAAGAATGATAAATATGAGGGATTCAAAGAAACCTGAGAAGATGTGTGAAGTCAGCAAAGTTGTTGAAGGTCCCTGAATCCAAGTCATATGAAAATTGGTTGAAGGAACTACGGATGTTTAATCTGGAGAAGGAAAAACTCAGGAAGTGGGGCATGATAGTTGTCTGCAAGCATTTGGAGACCTGTCATGTGGAAGAGGGATTAGATTTATTCTGTGTGGCTCCAGAGGGCTGTGGGTGGAAGTTGCAAAGAGACAAATTTAGGCTTGATGTCAGGAAAAACTTTCCAACAACGAAAGCTATCCAATATGTATTGGGCTGCTTCAGGATATGATGTGTCTGAGAAGAGCTTAGAAGAGCACTAGTCAGAAATGTTTTAGACAGGACTCCTTTTGGACATGGGTTAGAATAGATGGCTACCGAGATCCCTTCTACGTCTCAAATTCAGTGAATCAGTAAAGTGATATAAAATAAAGCAAGCTGAGGCAAAGAACAACTTACCCATTAACTACAACTGTTAATCAACCAGCATTTATCAAGTACCTACTGTGTGTACTACTATATAAATGAAGACAACATTAAAAAGCCATAGAGCATAGATCAAAAACAAGGGGCAACATTGGGACTAACTTGCTAAAATTCGAACACTTCCCTTTCCTTTATCTTTAGAAAGTGGTAAATTATAGAATGTAAGATTGCTTCCAATATTCTCTTATGCTGTTTCGTTTGATTGAATATTCTTTTTGTGGCAGCTTATATAATTAGGTTTAACTACAAAGTAAAAAAAAAAAGAATATAAATTATATATTTATATGTATAGTATAAACTTGTATAAGTTATAAAAGTATATCTACGTATATATGTGTGTATATAATATACATAAAATTACACACATGCACACATATATGTGTGCGCATGTGTGTATGTGTATGTGTGTGTGCGTGTGTGTGTGTGTGTATCAATGACCGTCCCAAAATTTTATACCTAGGAAATAACACAGTGTTCCAGAGGGAGTCAGACCAGGGTAAAATGTTATTGTTATTTAGTAATTTCAAGTCACATCCTACTCTTTGTGACCCCATTTGGGGTTTTCTTGACAAAGATATTTGAGTATTTGCCATTTCCTTCTCCAGCTCATTTTATAGATGAAGAAACTGAGGCAAACAGGATTAAGTGACTTGCCCAGGGTCACACAGCTAGAAAGTGTCTGAGGTCAGATTTGAACTCAGGAAGATGAGTCTTCCTGACTTCAAGTCTGGATTGTATTAATACAAAGGGGACCTTGTATTCTGTGAACTATTAAGGTATATCACTTTTCTGTGTTGATTACATATGAGAGATCAGCACATGTCTTACTCAACAAATTAATCATCCATGACAGTTATCTGTCCAACTCTATACATAAGTATCCTACAGTTGAACCTATGTACTCCAATGTCCTGTCATCAGCTAAAACTCAATTTACCCTCTTACCTCTACACTAGCTTCTCCTTTTGACTCTCTTATTTTAGTCATGCCATCATTCTCTTAAACTTCTCTGGGCTTCAGTTTTCTCATCTGTAAAATGAAGGACTGGGAGTAGATGACCTCTAAGGCCCCCTCCAGGCCTAAAATTCTATGACTCTCATCACCCAAAATGAAACCTCATAGGCATTTTTGTGTTCTTCCTTCTCCCCTTTCCTAATTCAGCCAGTCAACAAGTCCCTTCAACTTTTACTCTCCAAAGAGGTGTCGTGGATAGAAAACTGTCCTTGGAGCCAAGATGATCTGGGTTTATGACATCTCTGACCCACACTGGCTTTGTGACCCTGAGTCACAAAGAGTTACTTAACCTCTTAGTGCCCCAGGCAAAACCTTTAAGACTGTGAGTCACAGAGAGAGTGCATTGGTAGACTGAGTTTCCTCACTGAGTTCACAGTACCAGTGAAATCACAGATCTAGTCCCCAGAAAAGTATCTCCAACATCATTTCTTCTTTTTGCTTCCCACCAAACAGGTGGAAAGAATATTCATCTCCTCACATGGAAAAAAAAATATGAGACCAGGAGTTAAGAGGCATGAGTTCTAGTTCTATTTCTGCTACTAAATTGCTGTGACCTTAGGAAAGCCAACTTCTCTGTTCTCAGTTTTCTTATCTGTAAAATAGAGACATTGGGCTAGGTAATCACTAGGGCTTCTTGTAGCTCTGAAATGCTGATTTTACATCCGGAGTTTGGGAGTGGCCACTTAACTGTTCTCCCCCTCCTTCATCCCACACACTGTTGTCATAGTACCCATCCTAAATATAATTTTCTGAAGTTATTGTCCTACTTAGAACCCATCAACGTGTCCCCATTGACCAACAGAGAATCAACAGCTTAGCCTTACACTTACGTGCCCTCATAATTTACCCTCACTTATCTCTTCGGTTATATCTCCCTTCACTTGGACATACTGTTCATGTTTGTGTGTAAGCAGACCAGCCAGACTGATCTACATGTTGTTGTTGTTCAATTGTTCAGTTGAGTCTGACTCTATGTGACCCCGTGAACTTTGTTCATAGTGTTTTCTTGGCAAAGATGCTGGAGTGATTTGCCATTTCCTTCTCCAGTGTCCCCATTTTACAGATAAGGAACTGAGGCAAATAGGGACTTGTCCAGTTAGTGTCTCAAGCTGGCTTTGAACTCAGATCTTCCTGACTTCAGGCCTGGTGCTCCATCTACTGTATCACCTAGCTGCTTAAGACTGATCTACATGCTCTCTCCCAAATGCACAGTATTTTTTCTTTTTTTTTTTTTGGCACCTTTGCTCACATCATTCTTCTCTCCCAGAATGACCTCCTCTTTGCCTATCCAACTCTTTCAAATTCTTTTTCTACCCCTTTCCTCCAATACCATGTCTTCTCCATTTATGAAGTTTTTTGGGCAATAACATTCTCTTTCTCTCATGAACTCACAACAAAATGAAACTCATTATTTCCCTCCAAACCCAATTCTCCAAATATAGATATGTTTGTAACCTCCAAACGTAGCTATGGAGGGTACCACTATCCTTCTAGTCGTCCAAGTTTGCAACCTTGGTTTCATTGTTGATTTTTCCCTTTCCCTTATCCTATTATGTTCACCTGGTTGCCAAGTATTTGTGATTCTACCTCCACGTATCTCACATCTTTCTTTCCACTCACATGACCAGCACTTTGGTCCAAACTCTCATCGGCTCTCACACAGACTATTATAATAGCCTCTTAATCAGACTCCCAGATCCCAGTCTTCACCATTCGCAATCCATCTTCCACATGGCTGCCAAAGAAATCAAATGAATTAACAGATGTAAAGCACTTTGCAAATCTTAAATTGCTATATACATAAATGCTTAATATTGTTATTATTACTATTTATTATTATTACTAGAACATAAGTCTGAGCATGCCACTTCCTCTGCTCAAGACCCTTTAGTGGCTCCCAATTGCCTCTAGGATACATAGTACACTTCTCCATTTGGAATTTTATAGTCATCTTCAGACCATTTTTCCAGATTTGTTTTATGTTATTCTCCTTCATGCAGAGAATCTCAGAATTTTAAGGTTGGAAAAGACCTTAGCAACCATCTCGTCTACCCATACATAAAAAGGAATTTCCACTATACTGTACCTGACCAAGTAGTCATCTTCTCTCTTCTTGAAGGCTTTCCATTAGGAAGAACCACCATCTCCTGGGCTAGCCTATTCAGCTTTTGAATAACTCTTATTATTAGAAAGTTATTTTTGATATTGAGCCTAAAAGTTGCCTCTTGGTAAATTCTACCCTTTGTTCTTGTTTCTACCCTTTGGTTCCAGACAGAGCAAGTCCTATCCATCTTCCACATGACTGCCCTTAAAATGTTTGAGCATAGATATCATGTTCGCCCAAGTCTTCACTTCTGAAGGCTAAGCGTCTGCATTTCTGTCCAGTGCTCTTTATGTCGTGAGGGCTCGAGGCCCTCCACCCTCCTGAATGCTTTCATGTGGATGACCTTCAGCTTATCAATGTCCTTCTTAAGCTGTGGCACCTGGAATTGGACACAGCATTCCCAATGTAGTTTGACCAGGGAAGAGTACAGAGGATATCACCTTTTCCCTCCTGGAAGCTTTTCCTATTTCGGCAAAGTCCAAAGTTGAATCAGCTTTTTGGATGGCCACATCACACTGCTGACTGAGTCTACAGTGCAGCCCACCAAAACACCCAGATGGTTTTCAGGCAAAGTGTTGTTCATTATGATAGCACAATCTGATTTCTTACAAGATGAATATGTTTGTGTCATAGAATGTTGAATTTTCTGGTGTTAAAAATATATGCATTCACCAAAACAAACAAACAAACAAACAAACAAACCCAGTATTTAAAGTTGTTCACTAATACTGTCTTCTACCTCGTGTGGCCTAGGTAGTTACCTGCTTTGACTGTCTCTAATCCTGACTGTCTCTTGCTTCCTTTATCAAGAGAGAATAGGGAGGACCAGGAGAGGAAGAGAAAGAGACAGGGGGAGAGAGAAAGAGAAGGAAAGGAAAAATGAGTAGAGGAAGAGAGAGGGAGAGGAAAGGTGGATACAGGGAGAGGAGGAGAGGACAGAGAAAGAGGGGAAAAAAGAGGGAGAGAGATAATGGGAGGGGAGAAAATAAGAGGGCAGGTGGATAGAGAGAGAAGAGGGGAGAGGAAAAGGAAAAGGGAAGAGAGGGAGAGAGAAGGAAAAGAGAGAGGAAAAGGAAAGATAGAGGGAGGAGGGGAATAGAAGGAGAGGAGAGAAAGGAAAAAGAGGGGGGGAGGGAAGGGTATAGAGGAAGAAGAAGGGAGAGGGGAAGAAGAAGAGAAAGGAAGAATACAGGGAAAGAGAGGAGAGAAAGGGAAGGACATAGAAGGAGAGGGAGAGAGAGTAGGTAGAGGGAAAAGGAAAGAGAGGGAGAGGCAGAGAAGATAGAGGAAGAGTTAGTAGAGAAAGGAAGACAGAAGGAGAAGGAGGAGGGATAGAAAGAGAGGAGGAGAGAGGAGGGAGAGAAAAGAAGAGGAAGGGGGATAGGGAAGGAGAATAGAGAAAGAGGGAGAGAGGGGGAAGATAGAAGGAAGAGAAGAACAAAAGGGAGGGTGGATAGAAGGGAAAGAGGAAGACGAGAGAGGAAGAAAGAGGACAATAGAGAGAGGGAGGATAGAAGGAGAGAAAGAAAGGGGAGAGACAGGAAGGAAATGGGGACAGAGAGGAAAGGGAAAGTGAGAAGGAAAGGGGCTAGAGGAAAATGGAGGGAGAGAGAGGGAAGGGGGGAGAGGAGAAGAGAGAAAGGAGGGGACAGCTAGGTGGTGCAGTGGGTAGAGCACCGGCCCTGAAGTCAGGAGGACCTGAGTTCAAATCTGGCCTCAGACCAAACACTTGACACTTACTAGCTGTGTGACCCTGGGCAAGTCACTTAACCCCAATTGCCTTAAAAAAAAAAGGAAGAGAGAGGAGGGAAGAGAGGGGAAGGGAACAAGAGAAAAGGGGGGAAGAGAGAGGGAGGGAGGAGAATGACAGGAAAAGAGACATGATGTGGGGGTAGATCATCACATAGTATGAATTGGTTAGCCAGCAAATTCCTCTCTTTCAGTATCTAGGATCTTTCCCTCAACTGTTCTGATGTGGATGTGTCTTGTTCTGGACCAACCCATTCAGGATTAGAACAAGAGAGACGTGTCTTGCTTTCGAGTCTCTGGAGGAATGAGAACTTTGGTAGAGTTCCTGCTACTGTGTGTCTGTGGATAACAGGAAAGAACTGGGCAACTGGCTTGGGTTGGTCCAAGTTCTAGGGGTGACCACGGGCAAATAAGGATCTGCCCTCAAAATAGGTTTTGGTCTGAGAGGATGGCTCTGAAGTTCTCCTGCCTCATCTTCCAAGGGATGATGTATGTCTAGGAGAAAAAGCTCACATCTCTAAAGAAGGAGAGACCCTCAAGGGCTGGCCTCTGGACAGACCCTAAGAGCTTTTATACCTAACCTTGGGAGATCCTGGAGGTAGAGACTGTCTTATTTATCTTTGTAGTTTCTTCTCTACATTATTAAATATTTAAAATAAAATTGCAACAAAAATGCCATTATCAAAATTGTTTTTTAATTCCTTTGAATCAGTGTACCTTTCACATATTTTTGTAAACATCTCTTTGTTCAATCCATTTATTTTTAAATTAAACATAGATTTCAGGATGGAAGGTTTAGAGGTGGAAGGGACTTCAGAGGTCATCCAGTGTAACCTCAGCCTCCATTTTGTAGATGATTGAACTGAGGTCCTGAGAGGTTAGGTGCCCAAGGTCACATAGGGGACAAATGACAGTACTGGAATTCAAACCCAGCCATCCTTGAGATTCAGTCCTCTTTCCACTACACTGCAAGGTGAACTGAGCTAAGATATCATTGATAAATTGCACATAATTTCTTTGGCACTGGAAATGTCACTCTTGCCAAAAAGTCTTTCTTACCATTTTCCAAGAAAAGTGACGTGTGGAATAATTATTTTTAGATAAAAAATAATATTGGTGTCATAATTTCAATATATGTAAACCTGCTAAGATTGCGTGAGTTTTTTTAATCAGCTCTGAGACTGGTGACATATAAATTTAAATGTCGAAATATCTGCCCACTTCTTCCTCAGACTCCTATCTCTTTTTTTTTAACCTTTTCTTCATTTAGTAATAGAGTAAAATTGTGCTGCTCTTAGGCAACATGATAAAGCAGCCACAGTTTTTTGGATTTGGTACCTCTCCTGCCATATTGCCCCATTTCTGTTTTATACTCAACTTTGTCTTTCTCTTTCCCTCCCCATTCCCCCATATACATCCATTCTGTCAAACAGAGCCCATCAACCCTCAGCTACATTGTGCAGTAGGCAGAGGTTACCTTTGTCATCTCTCTCTTTTACAGACAATATTGTCATCCAAAGCAGCCATTACAAATGGTAAAAATTGGGGCAACAAGAGCCCCAAATGGGGCAGTGGGGTCTTTGGGGAAAGATACCACTTCAGACCATGGTGACAATTGCCTAGGCTTGCCTATCAAAAACACAACCCATTGGCTTTGTTTTTATGGGGGGAAGACCCAGTGTCAGTACCTAACACACAGTAGGGGCTTAATAAATGCTTCTGATGGGAAGCTTTATGTATGGGGGCCGGAAGGGATTGTAGTTAATGTAATTTGTTTGATATGATTTGGAGTTTATGGCGTAAAAGAAAAACATAATTCTGACTTTAAGAAGCAGACTGTTCATTCATTTTGAGGCAGACAGGAATACCTACAGCAAGGGAGAGAGATGAAAATGGATCAGCCTGAGATTGAATTTATCCAAACTGGGGAGTGGAAAGAGCTGGCGCAGGAGAAGGAGGTTTATCCAAGGTAAACAACGAATTTAGCGAGAAAAACACACATACCCAGAGCAGCCAAGATTAGACTAAAAGCAGAAAACTGACAGGATAATAATTATAACTCACATTTCTCTGGTACTTATTAGGTTTGCCAAATGCATTCCTCCAACAACTGTGAGGCAGGAAAATAATCCTTACCTCCATTCTACACATGAAAACTGAGGGTCCACAGTGTCAGAGTTGAGCTGAATGCCAAGATTCTAACTAATACCAGTGGTCTTGCTGAGGATATGTCTGGGACTTTTGAAGGACTAAAATGGACTAAAATCAACAGAGAAAATCAAGTCATCTAGTAAGCATCATATAGACCTATTTTTGCTGAATTGATGGGCAGAAGGCTCATGGTCTTTTCTAGCTTACAAAAGAAGATAGTCTGATGCTGGGTTGCCCAAAGGAGATAGTCTAGAAATAAAAAATTGGAGAGCTGAGAACTGAACCCTGGGTAATAACCTAATTAACTGAGCTGGAAGACAGGCTATCAGTGGATCATAGGATCATAGATTTAAAACTAGAAGGGATCTCAGAAGCCATTGAGTCCACCCTTTGCATTTTACATATCAGAAAACTAAGGCACAGAGAGGGTTGTGACTTGCTCAGAGTCACATGCTTGATAAATGTCTGAGGAAGAATTTGAACTCAGGTCTTACTGATACCGAATCCAACATTCTATGCACTATTCCACAATGCCCTTGCAATAGAGATAGAAGAGGAGACGTAGGGGAGGGAATAATGGAAACTGAGAAATGAGAGAATTTCAGGAAGGAAGAAGTAGTTTGCAATATCAAATGCTATAGAAAGAATTAAGCAAAAAATGTTCAATTTGGTAATTGATAAATTTTAGAGTTTTGTTTCATTATATTATTGGGATGGGAAGAAATCGTTTTGCTGGGAATGAGAGAGAGAGAGAGAGAGAGAGAGAGAGAGAGAGAGAGCAGAGAGAGACAGAGAGAGAGAGAGAGAGAGAGAGAGAGAGAGAGAGTGAAGCAGGCACAGGGGTTGTAGACTTATTAAAAAATTTATATGTTGAAGTGATTCAGGCTAGTTAGATTGGGCCCTTTCCCCTAGAAGGGGCAAAGAGCAGCAAAACGGCTAATGTGTCAATTTGTGTAGCCCCTTGCATCAAAGGAATTCTACCAATTCCCGTGTCTATCCTCATCTGGCCTATTCATGATTGGCATATTCCAAGGCAGCTGCTTATTCTAGACCAATGTATTTGTAAATGCCTTGGTTCCCTTTGTCAGAGAGAATTTTCTGAGCTGTGGTTACATGTGAAGATTCATTTCCTAGGACCAGAGCAAGACTGGGACTCAAGGGTGATGGCAAGGAGGAAGCACATCACCTTGTATCCTTTCTGAGTAAGAGTCCCACAGGTGATATATCTATTCTATATCTAGACATAGTAGTTAGATTAGAGGTGCATGTAATTCTTTCAGTTTCTGGAAGACCATAGCCAAAGTAATTCAATAAGAGAGGATAGAAATAAGATAATAAACAGATGGTGAAGCGGGGGTTATTATTATTATTATTATTATTATTATTATAAATAAAGAGGACCATTGTTGGGTATTGCCAGATTGTTCTACAGAAAGGTTGTACTAATTTGCAATGCCATCAATAATGTATGTGTGTACTTAATTTTTCATAGTCTTGTCAAGTTAAATCACTTTTTTTAAAAACCTAATTGATACATGTGAGCAGGTATCTGGTAATTGTTTTAATCTGTGACTTGCGAACATCAAAACTTTGGGAAGAAAAAATTACATCATGGTGTTTGGTGGTGAAGTGATTTTTGACTCTTGAATTCTCCTCATAACTAATGTCAAGGAGGTAATCACATATTTCACCAATGTCTAGGGGCTGGCTGTGTAATAAAGCCTCATTAACTGAACTGCACCAATTAGGAATCTGTGTTAATTCCAGGCTGGGCTGAAATTTCCTTTGTACTCTTTGAGGAGAGAAAATTAATAGAACAAACAAAATTGCAAGGGAAATGCTTAACTTTTGGATTTGGTACCTCTCCTGCCATATTGCAGGGGGAAGAAATTGTTTTCTAGCACTTCAGATGTAAATGATCAGCACAATAATTACTGGCCAATCGTTTGTGTACAATAGAACCTCACCCGCAGAGATCTTATTTGGCCACAGTGGGTTAATCTAGGTACAGCATGCTTCAGAATAACCAAACTGGATTTCTTTTCAAATGTTTCATAATTAACAGAGACCTCCACAATTAGTTCAACTTTGGTCTGGCTTTATTTTTTTTTTAAGTTCAACCTTCATGTTAAATAGTATTATTTTGGGTAGTTGGGTACAGTTGTAACTCGTTCTTAGTAAGTGGTAAATTAGATTCTGTTGAAAATCTTTGATTTGCCTCCTTTCTCTCACATCAGATATAAAACATTTGCATTGTGCAAAGCCTAGCTATGGCTGCTTCATTTGCTCTATTCATAGTTATCAGATCCCCCCCCAAGCCCCTTCAGATTTGTCAGCAGGGTGTTAATATCTGTGTTTAGCAGTGGTAATTGGGATTTTCATCATGAGGTCCACTTATACAGTTTGGCTGCTCAGCAACTCTGGCCAGTCTGAAACCTGCTAAATAGTTCATATAGTGCCTGGCACCAAGGTGTGGTTTTACTGAAGATACACCTGGGTTTTGTATATTGTCACTAATAGAAATAACCATTGCTACCCATGTTTTTTCAGTGGCATGTCTTTTATCAATGTGTCAGGACAAAGACTGAAAGACAGTTGCAAAAAAGAGTGAAGGAGACATCTAATACACAGCACTGACTTAGGTTTGCTGTGACTTTTTGTAACAGCTGGGATGTGCACAAAGGAGAGGTGCAAGGTTATCACCATTTCAAAATACATTTTATTTTATTTTTCATTTTTAGGCAATTGGGGTTAAGTGACTTGCTCAGGGTCACACAGCTAGTAAGTGTCAAGTGTTTGGTCTGAGGTCGGATTTGAACTCAGGTCCTCCTGACTTCAGGGTGGGTGCTCTATCCACTGCGCCACCTAGCTGACCCTCAAAATACATTTTAAAAGTGCATGTGTGGGACTGGAGTCAAAATGAAAATTCAACATTGTACATTCTAATTTATATAGCATCTTCTTCTGTAGAGTTCAAGGTGCTACTCAGAGAATCACTGTTACCTGGTGTTGGGTAACAATTTTCTAAAACATACTAATAGTCAATTGGTTGCTTAGGTGTAGGACTGGTTGGGACCCACAGATTTCAACAGATACAACTTGAGGTCTTAAAATTTGTTTTTGTTGTTGCTTTTTGGTGAGGCAGTTGGGGTTAAGTGACTTGCCCAGGGTCACACAGCTAGTAAATGTCAAGTGTCTGAGGCCGAATTTGAACTCTGGTCCTCCTGACTCCAAGGTCAGAGCTCTATCTATTGCACCACCTAACTGCCCCAAGGTCTTAAAATTTCTAAAAGTTACTGTAACAATGATAGGTAAGGGCACCATCGGACTGTGGGTTTCTCAAGGGTAGAGACTGTCTTTTGCCTTTCTTTGTATTCCCAGCACTTAGCACAGTGCCTGGCATATAGTAGGCACTTAATAAATGCTTTTTGATTAACTGGTCAAAGAGTCAGTCTGGGATACTTTAGTGGATAGAGAGCCTACCTCAGATTCAGGGAGTCCTGAGGTTTAAATTCACGCTTTGACATGTCCTGGCTATGACCCAATCACTCAGCCTGTCAGAACCCAAGGCAACTCAGTAAGACTTCTCCTGTACATGCAGCAGAACAGGGACTAGAAGAGGAAATTTCTTTATTAGAAATTACTTAACACCATTTATGTCATATTTCTGGACTGAAAAAAAAAGAGGACACTAGACTTGGAAGGGAGGAGGACTTGTCAGGATAAAAAGAAGGAAGGAAGGAAGGAAGGAAGGAAGGAAGGAAGGAAGGAAGGAAGGAAGGAAGGAAGGAAAGAAGGAAGAGAGGAAGGAAAGAAGGAAGAGAGGGAGAGAGGGAGGGAAGGAGGAAAGAAGAAAGGCAAGGAAGGAGGGAGAAAGGGAGGGAGGGAAGAAGGCAGGAAGGAAGGAAAGGAGGGAGGGAAGGAAGGAAGAAGAGAGGAAAGGAAGGAAAAGCCAATGATAAAGCACTTGCAATGTATATTATATGTATATAAGCATATACATATATATGCCATGTATATATACTTTTTAAAGCTTGCAAAGCATTTTACATGTGTCATCTTCTTTGACCTCACAACAACCTTGTAAGGGTGAATAGTATAGGTGTTATTATCATTGTTTACATTTACAGAGGAAGGCAGTGAAGTCTGGAGATGTTAAGTGACCTGTTCTGCTTTTACATGGCTAGTCTGGGTTTGAAGGCAGTGAAGTCTGGAGATGTTAAGTGACCTGTTCTGCTTTTACATGGCTAGTCTGGGTTTGAAATGGGATTTTAACACTAGGTCAATCAATCAATCAACACATATAAAGTGTTTGTTATATACCAAGGGGATCCAAAGGGGAAAAAAAAAAGAAACTCTTTTTTTAAAATGGAATAGCTCCTGCTTTTAAGGAGCTTAGTTAGTGTCTGTTAGTCTTTCTATTATACTATGGACCTAAATGGCACAGTGGATAGATCACTGAACCTGGAGTCAAGAAGACCTATGTTCAAGTCCAGCCTCAGTCACTTACTAGCTATGTGATCTTGGGTAAGTCACTTAACCTCTGTCTGCCACAGTTATCTCAAATGAAAAATGGGGATAGTGATAACACCTACATCCCAGGCTTGTTGAAGATAAAATAAGATATTTATAATGTGCAATAAATACTTGTTTCCTTCCATGCTGTCATTTGTAGAGTCACGTAATTATAGTGAGGGCAACAGGTAATACTACACTGTAGCCCTGGCCCAGATAAAGGAACAATAAGTCCTAATTGGGGGAATCTTACAAGAAAGATTTATGGAAGGATATGGACCCAAAAAATATAGGATGAGAAAAAATGGAGGAATGGTTTCCCATACCTGTGGAGGGAGTAACCATGCCAGTGAGATCATGGATCTGTCAAGGCAAAAGTGTTGATCTGTTTCACGTTGCTACCCATTTCCTCTACCTTTCAGCTCTCAGCTTGGCAGATTCAGAAACTCAATTCCATCTGTTCACCTAGGGGTGATGAGGCTCTGAGGGACTGATCCACATGACAGAAACACTAAAAATTATTTTGTTAATTAGAGTGCTGATTTATGCATAGACAATAGAAGATGCATCAAACCTGAGAATTGGGACCAGTCATCTACCCAACTCTGATCCCCAGTGGGAAGGACAAACGTAGGAGACCATATTAAAGACTGGAAGGTTGTTTGGTGAATTTGGAACCTGTAGACACACTAAGATATTTTCAGTGTTGAAGTAAGTAGGGATATTTAGTTGAGGGAAGAGAAGATTTAAAGGGGGCATCATTTCTGCCTCCAAATATTTGAAGGGCTGTCATATGGAAGAGGTATTAGAATGATTCTTATCAAATAATTTAACAAGGTTAAGTGGCTTGCCCACTACCTACTTATTATCTTTCCTCTCCCTCAATGATTTGTCCGCTTTTTCTTCCAGTTTTATATATATGTCCTTGACAATGCATTTAAAGTCACTTTTTAATGACAAGTTGATAATAATCCTGAAGCCTATTTTAGTCATGTGTTTTTTCATTGCCTTTTGGGTCATTCTGAGATTGGTTCTTCTGAGATTGTCAAATCCTACAATTCATAGGGTCACTAGGAGAATGTTGGACATCATAACAGTGTGGTAATCCTATCACCTGAAATAGCATCATTCCATATACTCTGTCCTTTTCAGACCGCACATAGAGTGTTCTCTTCAGTTCCTGATGCCACACTAGATAAGAATCAATGGTTTTAAAATGAGAAGAACATAAAATTCCAATCACATATGCACATTAAACAATTTGTGTTAGGAAAACATTAGGGGATAGTGTACAGGGAACTGGCCTTACAGCTAGGAAGACTGGTTATGTAGTCCAGGGCAAGTCACACCACACCTTCTTAATGCTCTAGACAACTAAGGTGCTGACTTGTATTGGTAGGGCTTTCTTCACCACTTACTTCCCTATTCCAATGAAATCATAGATTCAGTCACTATCTCTTTCCCCAGCCAGATGCCACACTGGATAAAAAGAAATGATTTAAAAGTGAAAAAAAACATTTTAAAAGTTCCAATCAGTTATACTCACTTTTTAAAATTAAAGAATCTGCAAAAATGCAATGCTTTCTGTTGTTAGCTTTCTGTTAATGTGGCAAGATATGGTGAAGCTTAAAGATGATATGTAATAGGGATTATAGTTTGGCTTACATCACATTTAAAGCAATATATTCTTCTAAACTCTTTGGGAAAGTTTTATCAATAGGTCACAACAGAACTCAGACAATATTCAGGACCCAGTTTTGGCAAAGACTCCTCTATGTATTATTTAGAAGGATTAGAGAGGACTGTTTCACCCAAAGGGAATCTGCATTTACAGATTCTAGAGTATTGCATTAGGCATCAAAGAAGTCCTTGGTTCCAATTTTCAAACTATGGATAACATGCTTATTAACAGCAGCATATAGCAAGGAGAGATAACCAGCCTGTTCAATTCTCATCCTAACTGGAACAGGCTATTTGATTTTATTTAAACATACTCCCACACATAGCATGTTTCACATCCATAATTAAAATAGTTGCAAATTCAGAATCTTAATTATATGTGGTTGTCTTATCCAAATTACTATGTATGTTTGTGGTAACTTTGTAACCTTTAAAATACGATATAAAAGTGAGTTATCATTATCATTATAGGAGAAAATCTAGATGAACTAATATTGTCAATTCAGCTCAATGAAACAGTATAAGTAAATTTCCATTGCTTTTGATGATGCTTGTTCTCCAAACATTCCCATACTACCTCTAATTGATTGGTTAAATTGGAGATATTTCATTTCCCTATAACTTTCCAGAATCTCAGAACTTGATAGGACTCTAGAGACTCTGTAGTCCCAAATATATTTAAATAGGATTTTCCTCCACAGGATTTCTCACAAGTAGCCATCCAGCCTTAGTTGAAGACCTGCAATATGCAGAAGTCTACTACTTCCACTTCTAATTTTATAAATTCTTAACCTTTAGAAAGATTTTTCCCACCTACTATTGAACAAAAATTATCTTCTCTATAATTTTCACCTGCTACTTCTAGGTCTGCCATCTAGTGTCAAGTAAACCAGATTTAGACCCTCTTCCTCATGACAGCCATCCACAAGCTTGAAGGACATCTCATGTCCACCCTGGGTCTTCTTTTCTCTAGGCTAAACACCTCTAGTTCCTTCAGTTATTGTTCATATAAAATGAACTCAAGGCCTTTCACCTTCCACTGGACACTGTCTCATCCAGCCAATGTCCTTCCTAAAACATGGCACCCAGAACTGAGCACTATTCTCTCTTTTTTTTTTTTTGGTGAGTCAATTGGGGTTAAGTGAGTTGCCCAGAGTCACACACAGCTAGTGAGTGTTATGTGTCTGAGGTCAAATTTGAACTCAGGTCCTCCTGACTCTAGGGCTGGTGCTCTATCCACTGTGCCACCTAGCTGCCCCCCCCTATTCTTCTTTAAAAGTAGAGTGGAGAGAGTTAAGCAAGGCAGAATAGAGGCAACATTCTAAAATAGCTATAAACTTAGCCTAGAAAATATCAAGATAATTGTTTTTATGCAAATATACACTGTTTATTTGCAAAGGGTGAAGAATATTTAAGGGTTGTGCTCACAATATGAGTATACTGTTGATACGAAAAAAATGATTAAATTGAGTCTTCCTGACTTATATTTTAAATCAATTTGACTTAAATGGAATCTACTTGTGACTGTCCTGCCCTCACTGACAGATAAATTAGGAGCAATGAAATTGATCTGACATCGTAGGCATACCACTTGTCATTTTATAATGAATGTATTGGAACATTAACTTCTTTGGGGGTGGCATGTTTGTTGTTGATAGCTATGAATAAAAATCATGTGACCCATTTAGAATAGTCTAATTTGAATCATTTGGGTCTTCTTTTAAAGGAACAAGCCCATAGTTTAGCTAAAACCTCAGAGACACTTACATGTTTAACAGAAAGGAGGGAATGTGCTCTTTAACTCTGACAATTTGGTACTAACATTGACAAATACAATTGTGTTTGTCCAGAGTTTTTGTCACTGAACACTGACCTTATTTACATTATAGTCACAGTATATATTGGGTTTTTTTTTTTACTTTCTTCACTCTGTATCACTTTATATGTATCTGCTGTATTTTACCATCTCCCCATGTTTTTATGGATTCCTCACATTTGTCATTCCTTATGATGCAGTAATATTCCATTACATTCTTATTTGTTTAGCCATTCCCCAATAATTGTACAGTCGGTTTCTAACCTTTTGTCATAAAAACACTACATTATGAATGTTTCTGTATATGTGGGTCTTTTCTTGCTGTTGATAATACTACTGTTGGTTATTAGTCCCCCGTAGAGGAATCTCTGGATCAAAAGACATGAATAATTTAGAACTTGTCTTCCATGATTCCAAATTATTTCTTCCTAAATGGTTACAAAAATTCACAACTCCACCAACAGTGTTAGCATGTCTGTCTTCCCACAGTCCCTCCAACAATGATTTTTCCTGTATTTTATGATCTTTGCTAAATCATTGGGTTGATTATTGTGATATCTCATGGTTGTTTTAATTTTAATTTCTCTGATCATTAGTGATTTTGAACATACAGTTTTGAACAGCTAGTTATTGATCATTTGTATTTCTTCTTTTGAAAACTAGTTGTTCTTCAACTATGCTATGGAATTATGCTCAATAGGCCATAAAACTGCACATACCCTTTGACTCAGCAATACCATTACTAGGTCCATATGCCAAAGACATCAAAGAAAAAGGAGAAAAGACAGATATGTACAAAAAACATTTTAGCAGCTTTTTTTGTGGTAGCAAAGAATTGGAAACTGAGGAGATGTTTATAAATTGGGGAATGGCTGTGGGGAATGGCTGTCAAAGTTGATGTATGAGGTTGTGATGTAATATTATTGTGTTATGAGAAATGACAAGCAAAAAAAAGTAAAGAAAACTTGGTAAGAACTGTGAACTGATGCAGAGTGAAGTGAGAAGAACCAGGAAATCATTGTACACAGTAACAGCAATACTGTAACAATGATTAACTGTGAAAGGCTTAGCTACTCTGATCGATACAATGATTTGAGACAATTCCAAAGGACTTAGGACAAAAAATGCTATCCCTCCAGAGAGAGAACTGATGAACTCTGAGTACAAATTGAGGTATACAATTTTTTCATTTTATTTTTCTTGCTTTTCTTTTTTTGGTTACATGGCTAATATGGAAATATGTTTTGCATGATTTCACATGCATAACTGATATATTTCTTGTCCTCTCAATGGAAAGGCTGAAGGTGGAAGGGAAAGAGATAATTTGGAACTCAAAATTTTTAAAAAATTTATAAATTAAATAATAATTTAAAAAACCCATTTGTTCTTGTCCTTTGACCACTGATTTGTTAGAAAATTACTCTTAATTTTATAAATAATTGCTCAAAGATCTTGGAATGAAGACTTTAATCAGAGATAGGCAATACAATTTTAAGAAATCTGATTCCATATTTAGATTCTAGCTGCATTTATTGTATTTGTGAAAAATATTGTTTTATATAATCAAGATTATTTATCTTGTCTTTTATGAGCTTTTTTATACTGTATCTAATTATGAATTTTCCCCTTCTCCATAGTTGTGAAAGATATAACTCCCTATTCTCTTAATTTTTTATAGTGTTTATATATATATATATATATGATATATATATATATATAATTTTTATGGGCATTTTATATTTTGATCAGAAGTTCTTAATCTTTTTGGGTGTCAAGGACCCCTTTGGCAGTTTGGTGAAGCTTATGGACCCCTTCTCAGAATAATGTTTATGAATACGTAAGATAAAGTACAAAGAAAACTAAACATTAGTGAAAATAAATATGTAATTTTCCCCATCCAAATTTATGGACCCCCTAAAATTTATCCGTGGTCCCCAGGTTATGAAACCTTTATTTCGATAATTTATCTATTTGGAATTTATTATGGTATAGGATGTAGGAAGCAGACTTCAAATTATTTTTCAAGAGATTGCTTTCTATTTCCCCTAACAACTCTTGTCAGGTAGTGAGGAAAAAAGATATTATAGACCATCTTGTCCTAGTTCTTCAGTTTATAGATTACAAAGCTGAGGTCCAGATTGGGGAAGACACTTGGCCAACCATTCACAACTAGCCAATGGCAGAGCTAGAATTAGATCCTAGGTTCCCCAGTTCCCAAGCCCTGGGCCCCTTCCACTGCACAACATGGCCCCCTCAGTGAAAAAAAAATGAGTTTCAATATTTTTGTCATTATTACAGGAACTTTAAAAATGTATTTAACTTAAAAGCAAAAGATCTGAATTGGGACCTCATTACCCTACTTTATTTCTGCTCAGAGCAATTAACCTAATGCTCTCATTTGTGTGTGGGAGGAGGATAAAAAGCAGGGTAACACGTGTGAAGAACTAGGTGGCACATGTACATCAATCCAAAAAGGATGTAAAGATTCTAGTAAGGTTGATGCTGAGCTGCCTAAAGCATCTCCTGGCTTGTTATGTATCAAAGAAGGGAGATGACAGAAAAAGGGGGCTGATTTGCCCCACTCCAAATAGTTCTTGACTGTGATTTGAGTACTCTCATTAAAAGGAAGTATAAGGAAAGACCATTTGCCAAGCACTTGAAATCGAGCTCCCATTGGTTAGGAAGAATATTCATTTCCTCTTTTTCCAGGACCTCTGATTAAATGGAGAAGGTGTCGGTAGAGAATCCAATTATTGACAAAATTTCATTTGAGGCAGCTAGCGGGTACATCAGATAGAGTGCTGGACTCACAGTTATGAAGACTTGAGGTCATATTCCATCTCACATTTTCTGGCTGTATGACTCTGAGCAAGTCACTTAACTGCTCTCTGCGCCTCAGCTGCTTCAGCTATAAAATAAGGATCATAATAACACCTACCTTACAGAGTTGTGTTTTGAAGATTGTGATAACATTCATAACTTTGCAAACCTTAAAACTCAAGGAATATGCTAGCCACATATGTGGTGTTTGGGGAGAGAATATAGCTAAGGTCATGAAAGACTAAAATATATAAAGGGAAGCAATGGACTCCTCTTTTCTGGGAGATTAGTAAAGCAAACAATGGTGGTTAGGGATAGGTATATGTTTGGGGGTGGTGTGTGGTAGGGGAGCATTGACAAGAGCAAATTTGATCCATTTCTGGAAGTAGGAAGTGTATTAGCTGACCTTTTGAGAGTTCTAGCCAAAATTATCAGAGAGAAAGAAACTAGAAATGACTGACAGTTAGCAAAAGTGGAAGAAAAGGTTTGGTCAAAGAGAAAAGTCAATATAAGTAATAAACCATAAGTGATATTTTAATTAGCTTGCTTTAGGTTCATGTGGCACTGCAATGAGCAGTTTAGTTTTAGTAAGCAGAACTGACTTTAATGTGTGGAATATTGTAATTAGAAACTTCTTATATTGTGTTCAAATCTTTTTTTTTTCCTTTCATCTTTTTAGTAAGTGTCCCTTCTGTGTGGGACAGAGACCACTTACTCAAAATTAAAAACAAAGACTTAGATACCTTGAAAGTAGAAAGGAGTTTATTGCTTTCTCATGAGAAAGGGTCCTGCTCCTAGTTGCCATTTCGGGCCAGGAGAGTACAGTTCCTTACAGAAGTAAAAGCTTATTTATACCCTAACTCAAGCTCCTCCTCCCTAACCCCCTTCCCCTTATCCCATTGGCTGGGCTTTGAGGGGGTACAGTCTATTCTTGGAGACACAAGTTTGCCCAGAGACAAGAAAAGGCAGGAAGCTTTTCAAGGGCAAGCAGTTCAGGTTGGGGGCAGGGCTATTCTTTCTGCTAAGTACTTAAAAACAGGGTCTGAGTGGGGGTGGGTTTTGAAAGCAACAATCAAGAACTATTAACAAAAACCATTGACCCTCTGAGGAGGCTTCACTTCTGAAAGAGTATCTCTCACAATTCCCCCTCTCATTTCTTACAATTTGAAACCTCCTCACACCCACTAAATCTTAATAACCATCAGGGTGGTCTCAGACTGGCACCCAACCTTGACTCTTCAGAACCATCAGCTTGATTTCTCCTTTCTCTTCTGTCTTAACGAAGGGGGACAAGGAGCCTTGCATACAGGGTACACACACTGGGAGTAGGATAATAACAATTTCCCTCAAATTTTACAATCTAAGAGTTTTAGAAATACAATACAATTTAGAAACAGTAATAACTTTTGTAATACGAACAATAAACTTTAAATAACATCAATTGCATTTCCATATTATCACATATAGAAATTATCACTCTTATGGTACCTTTAACACTTGGCAGTCTTGGTACCTTTAACAATTACATATTCCGCATTTTAACATATGCATCCTTCTCTATACTTAAGAAATCGAATCTTTTACATATGAAAGATTCAAACACTGATTTTACTCTTACTTAGGCCATGAGATGACTACAAATTCAGATCAAAACAGCAAGATCTCACATACTTCTTTTACTGACCACTTGCTCTAATCAGAGAAATCTACTATGAAAGAAAAAGGCAGGGACATGTGACATGCCAAATATGACAAGATAGAAAATCCTTAGCTCTGTTTGAATTCAGATAAGAGTCACAGTTCTCCAATCATGCAGTATCAATTCCATATCAGAGCCAGACTCAGGAATAGTCAGGTGGGAAGCATTCCTTCTCAAAGGAACACAATGGGGAAACTGAGCCAGGAGGATCCCATCCTAGATTGAGGCTAAGATTGGTCTCATGGCTTTTTCCCAGATGCACACCTCCACATACAGGATCACATTCCCTCTGGGCATTTCTTTCAGATATTGATTTAATGCATACAACTATACCCAAATTCAAACTCAAAACAAAATTAGTTATAGTCCCAAGAGCCTTTTACCTTAAACAGCAAATTTCACTAATAATTATGGCTTAAAGCCAGATACAGTTAATTTTACTCCCATGGAGTTGCAATAATCAATAAAAATTTACCAGGACTCCCATCTCAAATTTAAGCTTATCCTGGTGTAAAAGCCAATCATTAGAAACTTGCATTGTTTAGGAACTGCAAGTTCTTTCCTCAGGGCAGATGTACTCTGCTTTGTCTGTTCCTTCTTACTTTCCTCTACCCTGGCCACATACACTTTTTGGGCTGTTTCCAGCAACTCATCTAAAGGCCTGTTCTGCCAATTCTCCAACTTTTGCAACTTTTTATTAGTATCTGGTCAGGAGTTAGTTACAAAATATACTCTCAATAAACTTTATGCAGTGGAATCCTCAAGTTCTAACCCTGCAAACTTCTTCATGTTCTCCTTCAGCCTGTCTAAAAAGGCAGAGAGAGTTTCCTCTTTTTCCTGTTTGATCCCCATCACCTTATTCACATTCTGGCTTTTAGGGATGGCATTTCTAATGCCCTGTAATTTCCTCATGCCCTTTCTATGGGCCAGGTTGTTACGGTCCCAATTCAGGTCTACGAGGGGGAACTTCTCTTCTCCCCTCAGTTCTCCTTGTGCTATCGGGAGGCCAGCATCCCAGGCCTTCATCGCCACCCTTTGAATCTGATCTTATTCCTCCCCTGTGAATAAGATATCTAATATCGCTACCATTTTCTCCCCAAATATACAAATTAGGTCCTAAAAACTGATCAGTAACCCCCGAGGGGTCCTCAATTAGATTCTTCATATCCTTCTTAAAATTCCTAATCTCTGAACTTTTGAGGGGAGCATTCATATACCCAATTCCTCCTTGAGCTAAAGGAATCTCTTTTAATGGGAACTCCCTGTTGGTGCTAGAAATAGGTAGTGGAAAGTTCTCTTGGTCTTTGAGTAACTGCTTTCGTTCTCAAGGGAGAGGGGCTTGCAGTGCTTCAGCTTCCCTCAGATCAATCAGGTCCTCCCAGGGAGGAGCTAATCTTGGTGTCCTTGCCTGCCGACCCCCATATCCCAAGGAGGACTGTTTTGAATGGGCAGTTACTCCTTTTCACACAGAAATCAATTAACAATTCTGGGTTTTAACATTGAAACAGTAACTTCAAATAACTTAGCTAACAATTTTAGACTTCATAAGTGAAAGCCAGATAATCCCCACTAAAGCTTCCCTTTAAACATAGACAAAACTTGGAAGTTCTCATTTCTTAAATTAAAAGGAAATGTTACAAAACAGGACCATATAGAATGCCCCAACAGCCCTGATTCATTCCTTTTTCTCTTTTCTCTGAAGGCACAATTAATTTAACAACATTCTAGATTATAAGAGAGATTGCCCTTCCAGCAACATAATTAATACAATTGCTTACCAGATTACATCATATAATAAAATTCAGAAATATGTAAGCAGTATATTAAAAACTTAAAACAGCCAATAAAAATCTTTCTTTCTGAACTCTTTCACCAGGTCCAGTCTCCTGGGGCCACTCCCATCCCTATCTATGCTAGGGGAGATCTGGATGGGAGGGGAAAAGGCCAGGGGTCACAGGGAGGTAAGACAATGGAGGGGAGATTGGGTGTAGCCACAAGGAAAGGCCAATTGATGGATTATAGGCTCAGGTGAACGATTTGGCCATGTGGGAAAGTCCAGGGTTTTTCCTTTCTGGGGCCCAGATCCTAATCCTCTTCATTCCCCCCTCAAACAAATGGGACCCAAATTCTTTTGGAGTAAGGGGCTAAGGTCTCTGCAAACTGTTTTAGCTATAACCACTTCTTTAATTACAGGTAAAGGTCGAGATACCTGCTTTTCTAAATAGCAGTTATATGAAAAAAATTATAAGACAGGGTTAGCAGGGCTGACTGGTTTTACACAATTTTTCCACTGTCCTTCAGTTTCTTTCAGTTTAGTTTAATAACATAACAATACAAAAGTTTACTAATTTGAAACAATACTAGATATTTAAAACTTGAAACAGACACATTACTGATCAGGTAGCTCCAATTCTGTCAACTGTGTTTCCAATTGATCACATCTAATTAAGGAACTAATAATAATAGTTAACATTTTTAGTGTCTGCCCTCTGCTAGGCATTATATTAGGCACCTTCCAATCGTAACAAATTTCAGATCCATACATTTTCCCAATTTATCTTAGTGCCAAACAGTGTAACAGCGCATTTCATTTAAAATATTACCAGAATGAATTAAATTACCTTTTGGTTGTGTTCTGGTACACAAAAACTTTTCTCTTTCATGTGAGGCAGAAAAGATTAGGTGCTACTCAATCTGCCTTTCTTTTTCATCTGAGGGGAAAAAGGTCCCCCTTTTCTTTTTCTTTCTTTCCCTCCACATTCAAAACTTGGCCACAGTTAGAATGGAGAGAGAGAGAGAGAGAGAGAGAGAGAAGAGAGAGAGAGAGGGAGGGAGAGAGAGACAGACAGACAGACAGACAGACAGAGAGACAGAGAGACAGAGAGAGATTTTTTCCAAAAGTTTCCAAATCTTTTACTCTCATAAACTTTCCTGCCTTCCTTCTACCTACTTATCCCTCTGATGGACTTTGATTAAAATTACTTTCCAGTACACACACAGAAACAGACACAAATACAAAACAAACATACAACAAATTTCTGTAAACTTTCCTCAAATCATATTTAATCATTTCCTTTTTTTATCTTTCTCTGTATACTTTGGCAAAGTCCAGTTAGTTATCGTCCAGAACATCAGGAAAGGAACTATGTTGCTGACCACCCACTTTTGGACATCCCCATGGCTCACCAGTTTTTGCCCGTTAAGGCTCACGGTATCCTGCCATGAGGTGGAGGCTCACTAGTTCTTGTCTTCTTTCGAGAACTCACTGATCTTGCCCCTTTACGGGAGGGGAGGCTGGCTAGATCTTGCTGAGGGCTCACTAGTTCTTGCTTTCTGTAGAAAGCTCATCGATCTTGCCTTCTTGCCTCACTAAGCTCAGCCTTGTTTCCCTTCCCGGGTCACCCAGAGACTCACTAGTTCTTGTCCTCTTTACGGGGGCTCACCGATCTTGTCTTACCTGGGTCTGTGTGCACAAACTTACGTGACCGATTCAAATTCTTCAAATTCTTCAGCGGGTGGTGGTTGTTGTGTCCTTTCCTAGGTTTCTGCTTTCAGGTATCTGTCTTTCTTCGGGTCCATTCCTTAAAAGTGAAAGGAAACTAACTCCCAAACCATTCCTTGGACTGCCAGCAAGTGGCCCGCGGGTGCCTGTCCTAAGACTGTCTGGGAGGCCCTTCTCAGATAAGGAAGGAAATCCCGGAGAGCCCCCAACTGTGTGGGACAGAGACCACTTACTCAAAAATAAAAATAAAGACTTAGATACCTTGAAAGTAGAAAGGAGTTTATTGCTCTCATGAGAAAAGGTACCGCTCCTAGTCGCCGGGAGAGTACGAGTTCCTTGCAGACGTAAAGGCTTATTTATACCCTAACTTGAGCTCCTCCTCCCTAACCCCCTACCCCTTATCCCACTGGCTGGGCTTTGAGGGGGTACAGTCTATTCTTGGAGACACAAGTTTGCCCAGAGACAAGAAAAGGCAGGAAGCTTTTCAAGGGCAAGCAGGTCAGGGTGGGGGCAGGTCTATTCTTTCTGCTAAGTACTTAAAAACAGGGTCTGGGGGGGAGGGTTTTGAAAGCAACAATCAAGAACTATTAACAAGAACCATTGACCCCCTGAGGAGGCTTCATCTCTCACACTTCCAACTTCAAAGATTCTATGGTTCTGTTAATAGCGTCTATGAATCCATTGTTAACAGTCTGCCTTTCTTGTTGATTGGCCTAGGACCCATATCAGTTCATGATATCATTATCATTGTTGCTATTGTTGTATTAACATTTTATTTTTACCAGGCATCACCTTACATGTTTCTCCCCCCAATAATGACCACGGTTGTTTTGGAACTCGTAGTTTTGGCCATTTTCTTTGTTTGGCAATCTGGAAAAGATGTTAGGGTGGACTCCCCCCCCCCCACGCCCTAAGAAATCCTCTTTACACCCACCTTCATGGAGTAATGTACCAGCTCATAAAACTTTCATTAATATCTTCAGTCTGAGAATCTAAAAATGTTATAAACCACTTGTTGAGTGGATAGGGTAAGCAGCTTGCAGCAAATTCCCCTAGGAAGCAGACCTCTCCCTTCAGGAACCTGTAATTGCAGAAACACCCATTCTGTAAAGAAAATTGCTTTTTGTTAGGCTCTACTTCATTCTTAAAATTCTCTTTCAATGCCCTCTTCTCAGTGTTTGTGAAATAATCATGGATTCCTCCAAACCATTGACCTACTTACTCTAGAATTCATTTTGTGGCTATTTGCTTAGGGATTGGTTTGTTTTTCTATTCTTACCTTGCCCCTGTGTGCTACTGGCAGGTTTCAAGTGGCCCCCTAAGGCCTCCTCAGCACTAAGGACCTCCTCAGGGAAACCAGCTTCACAGTAAGCTCTAGAGCCTACAAAGTTATTAACCTTAAGAAAGCAAATTGTGGGGACTGAAGACCCATCTAATGACACCTGTGCTCTCTGAAGAGATATCGTATCATGAACTGTGAATATGCTATTCAGAGAGTAAAAGAATCCCACTCTTCCAATATTTTCTCATGAAGTAAACTATAAGATTAGTCTTTAGAATTGGAAGGGTCCATAGGGACCGGGTAATCTAACCACTTCATTTTACAAATGAGGAAACTGAGATCCAGAAAAGTTTAGTGACTTATCCAAAGTCACATAGGTATTAAGTGGCAGAGCCAAGATTTGAACTCATGTAAAACCTAATCCTAAATTCAACATTTCTTCTCCTACATCATTCTGACAATCACCATTTCCATTGGGCACTCTCTCCAGAGAGATTTCACTTGGGATTTAATATTTGGTATCCCCAGACTTGTTCAGCACATAGTTCTCAAGTCATAGGAGACTAATTACTAAGATCTTGTCATAGGCAGTCATGGACTTACAGGGTTTGGGGAGACCTTAGAGATGGCCTAATCCTACTGCCTCAATTTATAAAGGGAACTAAGGACCAGAGAGGAGGAGACATTTGCCCCAGGGTCACAGGGTGGGTTATCTCCTAAACATGAGCTTATAGGGAGGAAGGCAATGAAGAGAGAATTTTACTAAATAACAACAAAAAAGTGGTTCTTGAGCTCCTACTCCCATTATCAAATGAGCCAAATATTTTGTTTTCCTTCCCCGAAATAGATCCTAGATCTAGGACAATTAGATATACAGATAGGTTAGTTAGGAGACTATTGTAGCAGTTCAGTCCAGCAAGGGTTAAACCACCCAGACTTCAGAAAAGCAGGTGGGAAAATCTCAGAACATGCTTGTGGACAAGAAATGTGGACTTGATGAAAGTAAAATTAGGTGGATTTGGAAACGGATTAAACAGCCAGACCCAAAGACTGGTGATTGATGTTAACTTAGAAAGAAGTCTTTTAATGGAATGTCACAGGGCTCTGTCTTTGGCCACGTTCTATTCAATAATTTTATCATTGAATTGGATTAAGACACAGATGACATACTTATCAAATTTATGAATAATAAGAAGCTGAGAGGTATGAATTACATTCTAGATGATAGAATTTGCTACCAAAAAAAAGATCTCAATAGGCTAGAGCAATGGTTACTGAATAAAATATTCTTTAAACTAGATCTGTGATTTTATTAATGTAGGGTACTCCTAGTGAGGAAACTCCCTCTGCCAGTGCAGGTGTTGGCATCTTCTCTGCAATGCAGAGAGTCTTAGAGAGTTGCCAGAGGCACTAGAGTTAAGTGACTGATTTAGATCACCTAAGCAATTAAGTATCAGAGGCAAGACTTTAGTTCAAGTCTTCCTGATTCATAGAGTGGCTTTCTATCCTCTATGCCACATGACTCTCAGGATGACATTTCATAGAAATAAATGCAAACTACTTTTGGATTAGAAAAATCAACTTCCCAAGTGCACGATAAGGGAAACCTATTTAGATTGTGGTTCCTATTTGGGAATTACAGAGCACTTTAAGATCTATACAAATCCATGGTACAAATCCCTTGAAGCTCCGAAAGGGAATGCAATCTTAGGCCTCATTAATAAAAGGAAAGTATCCAAGGAAAGGAAAGTGGTAATTCCACCATTGTTTTGTGGTTTGTCCTTCATTCTTGAGAAGGACCATGACATTAGGAAGGTGATGACTTGCAAGTGAATTGGATTTAAGTGAGAGAAGGCTGTGCAAAGTCACCAGCCTCTCTTTCTTCTCCAGAGCCATCTGGGTCCAGTCACCAGATATAGATCAGGACAACTGATCATACTTTGCCTATGTTAGACCACATGTGGCATATTGTGTTCAGTTCTGGGGATTGCATTATAGGAAGGACATTGGCCTACTGGAGGATTAAAACAAATGCCCATAACTGCTTTGGACAATTCTTCCTTCAATTCTCTCTGCTTTAGTGTCCTTAATTATAAATGAAAGAGTTAAATTTGTTTGTCTTTAAGGTTGTTTTCATTGTTCGTGAATGTAAGAAATAAATATCAGAGGGTATAGGAAAGTGCTTGACTCTAGTAATTTTTTAGACTCATATCTCATTTTCTTAAGTTCCAAATTATATAGGATCATGTGAAAATATTCCTAAAACTAATTTCTATTACTTTCAATCTTGAAATTTATCCCCTTCCACAAAACCTAACCTATTTCTTTCTCTTTGTATTTAGGGGCAAGACATTTTTAAAAAGTGTTTTTCATTCTGTGAAATTCAATAGAGATAAATATAGAATCTAACTTCCCAAGTATAGGAGGTGGGAGGTGTGGCCCAATAGCACGTTGTCTGAAAAAAATTGGGTATTTATTTTTTTAATGGACTTCAAATTTAGTATGGATGAACCATGGGGTATTGCAGTCAAAAAAAACCAGATGTGATTTTGGGCTGCATTAAAAGAGACCTAATAGGTAATAAGAGGGTAGGTAGGTGGCACAATGAATACAGCACTGCACCTGAAATCAGGAAGACTCATCTTCCTGTGACCCTAGGAAAGTCACTTAACCCTGTTTGCCTCAGTTTCCTCATCTGTAAAATGAGCTGGAGAAGAAAATGGTGAAGCACTCCAGCACCTTTGCCAAAAATCCCACGTGGAGAAAATGGCAAACCACTGCAGTCAGTATCTTTGCCTTGGCAAAAAACCCTAAATTAGATCCTGAAGAGTCAGACATGACTGAAAAAAAATGACTGAACAACAGCCAAAAAAAGTAATAAGGAAGAGATGGTCCTGTTGTACTCTACCCTGGTCAGATCATTACTGGAGTATCACACTATAGGTGTTGCAAGTGCCATGTTTTAGAAAGGGCTTTGAGAAGCTAGAGGGCCATGGGATGTTGAAATCCATGTGGTTTCTAGCTCATGCCATAAGAGAATTAGTTGAAGGAACTTGGCATGTTTAACCTGGAGAGAGAAAGACTACGAAGAGATCTGATAGACATCTTCAAGTATTTGAAAGTCTGTCTGTGGAGGAGGGTTTAGACTTTTTCTTTATGACCCCTTGGAAGGTGGATCTAGGAGCAACACATAGAAGTTTCAGAGGCAAATTAGAGCTAGGTGTTAGGGAAAACTTGACAGTTAGAGCTGCTCATAGTTGGTTCTGTTTCTTTGGGAAGTCATGAGTTCTTTCTCACTGGAAGTTTTCAAGGGGAGACTAAATGACTACATCTCAGATGCAGTAAGACAATTCTTATTCATGTTCAATTTATTATTCAGTATAATAACAGCTAGAATTTATATAGTACTTTATGGTTTACAAATACTATATAATTTGATCCTCCCAACAACCCTCCAAGGTGGCTGCCATTATTATCTTCATTTTACAAATGAGGGAACTGAGGCAGACCGAGGTTAAGTGATTGCCTGGATGGCGCAGTGGATAGCATGCTGGGCCTGGAGTCAAAATCTAGCCTCAGACACTTTACTAGCTGTGTGACCCTGGGGAAATCACTTAACCCTTTTTAACTCAGTTTCCTCATTATAAAATGACCTGGGGATGGATATGGCAAACCACTCCAGTATCTTTGCCAAGAAAACCCCTAATGGGGTCACAAAGAGTCAGATGCAACTAAAATGACTGAGCAACAATAAAAGGTTGCATAGCTAGGAAGCATCTGAGACTAGATTTGAACTAAGGTTTTTCTGACTCCAAGTCCAGAGCTCCATATACCGTGTCCCTCAACTGCCAGCTATTTAGAAAAAATAATCTCTGAGGTCCTTTTCAGCTCTGGATTTAAGGATTCTCAGAATAGGGCTTTGACCCTCATGTTAAGGAAGGTATCACTAAACCGGAAATGTGACATCCTCTACTTATTCTACATATGTGTTATGTTTCTTCACTTAACTTGTGTCCCCATCTTTAGGATTATCTTCTACCTTCTATTTGGTAATGGTGGTCTTCATCTCTTTTCAGCTTGCCCTCCTAGCCTTGGTGGGGTTGTGGTAAAGGGGGAGTAGGAGAGTGTGGAAAGAGAATTTAACCTATGATTGTATTAGTTTAGGCCAGGGAATCTCTTTGTGGAAACTCTTACCAATACAGATCTGAAATTTGTCTGCAATTTATACTGTTATGGAGTTGCCCGGAGGCACTGAGATGTTAAATGATTTGCCTGTGATCTCAGAGCTAGTATGTATTCAAGACAGGACTTACATGCAGGTCTTCCTGACTCCAAGGGCAGCACTATATCCACTATGCCTTGCTACCTCTCAAAGATAAGCACTTATCTACTAATCAGCAAATCCATACCCTTGTTTCAGTCCTCGTGCTCCCTGACCCCTCTAAAGCATTTGCCATAATTGATTGCCCCTTATACTGCTACTTTTTTCCCTCCGTCAGGATCAGAGATACCACATTCTCCTGATTACCCTCCGACCCTTCTAACCACTCCATGTCTTTCTCCTTTGAGGCCACATAGGGTGAATATGTTTTCCCAAGGTACAGTCCTTGGTCCTTTATCTTTTCTTTATATACTCTCTCCCTTGGAAGTCATTTACTTCCAAGCTGTTAGCTATAACCTCTATGTGGACCTTTTTATTTTTTGCTTTATCTATCTATCTATCTATCTATCTATCTATCTATCTATCTATCTATTTGTTTATTTACTCATTCATTCATTCATTCATCTGTTTGTTTGTTTATTTATTTATTTTTAGGCAATTGGGGTTAAGTGACTTGCCCAGGGTCACACAGCTAATGTCAAGTGCTCGGTCTGAGATTTGAACTCAGGTCCTCCTGACTTCAGGGCTAGTGCTCTATCCACTGTGCCACATAGCTGCCCCTATAACCTCTATGTGGATAACTTCCAAATTTTATATCTTCAGCCTCATCTTCTCTCTTTAGTTCTAGATCCACAGGTCCAACTGCTTACCTCTCCATCTCAAACTCAAAATATCAAAAAGTTAACTCATTATCTTTCTTTCCAAAAGCAGCCCCTCTTTGGAGAAGCAGTGTCACATAGTAGACAGAACTGGCAGGATTCAGAAAGATTAGGGTTCCAGTCTTGCCTCTAATGCATACTAGCTATGTGACTCTGAACAAACCACTCAGTCTTGTTTTTTCCCCCCCGACTTAATAGTATTTTATTTTTTCCAATTACATGTAAAGATAGTTTTCAGCATTCACTTTTATAAGATATTGAGTTACAAATTTTTTCTCCCTCCCTCCCTTCCTTCCCCCTCCCTAAGACAGCAAGCAATGTGATATAGATTATACATGTACAATCATGTTAAACGTATTTCCACATTAGTCATGTTGTGAAAAAAGAATCAGAACAAAAGGTAAACACCACGCAAAAGAAAAAACAACAAAAAAAAAAGTGATCACATTCAGACCCCATAGTTCTTTCTCTGGATGTGGATAGCATTTTCCATCATGAGTCTTTTGGAATTGTCTTTGTATTGCTGAGAAGAGCTAAATCTGTCAAAGTTGGTCATCACACAGTGTTGCTGTTATGGTGTACAGTGTTTTCCTGGTTCTGCTCACTTCACTCAACATCAGTTCATGTAAGTCTTTCCAGATTTTTATGAAATCTGCCTGCTCATCATTTCTTATAGAACAATAGTATTCCATTACATTCATGTGCCACAATTTGTTCAGCCATTCCCCAATTGATAAGCATCCCCTCAATTTCCAATTCTTTGCCAACACAAAAAGAGCCACTATAAATATTTTTGTCCATGTGGGTCATTTTCCCTTTTTAATGATCTCTTTGGGAAACAGACCTAGCTGTAGTATTGCTGGATCAAAGGGTATGCACAGTTTTATAGCCCTTTGGGCATAGTTTCAAATTGCTCTCCAGAATAGTTGGATCAGTTCACAACTCCACCAACAATGCATTAGTGTTCCAATTTTCCCACATTCTCTCCAACATTTATCATTTTCCTTTTTTGTCATGTTAGCCAATCTGATAGGTGTGAGGAAACCATTTGATCTTGTAGCGAGGTAGGCAAGTCTCTAAGACTATAAACTACAAACAAGAGGCCAGTCTGCATTGGTAGAGGGAATTTCTTCACCTGGGAGTTTCTTGTACTAATGAGATTATTGGTCCAATCCTTAGCCCTACCCTATTTCTGTCAGTTGCGGTGCTATTCACTTGGTTTGCTGTGTTTAAAACCTTAAATGTTTAAAATTTGATGTTTAGAACATAATTGTATGACTCTTCTGTCACTACTGCTATCTAACCATTTGCTAAATTCTATAGATTACAATTTAAAAGTGTTTCTCACACCAATTTCCTTCTTTCCATTCCCACTGCCACTACTCTAATACAGCTAATAGTCTACCATTAGAAAATATTCCTAAGGTATTCCCAATTCAAATCTCTCCCCTCCCAATCCATCCTTCATTTTGTTGCAAGAGTAATTGTCCTTATGCAAAGATTTGGTCCTGGTGCTACTCTGCTCTGAACTCTTTGATGAGTCCCTCTTACTACTAGGGAAAGTTTTGGTTCTTTTCTCTGATGTCAAGGCCATCCATATCTAGAACCAACCTAATTTTCCATTCTGATCTCATACTATTCCACCCCAGCCAAACTGGGCTACCCTCTACTTCTGGAACATGTTTAGTACTTATTTGCCCTTTTGTCTATGTTGATGAAATTTTTCCTTATACTGAGCTTATCTTTTCTTTTTTGCAATTTCCATTTACTGCTCCTAGACCTAGCCTCTAGAGCCAAGTAGAATGATGTGACAGATGTTCAAATACTTGTAGAAAGCTATTATCCCCCTCCCATTATGCAAGTCATTCATTCATTCATTCATTCAGCCATTCATTCAAACAAGTAAACACAAGGCCTTTGGGTCAGGTATCCTGAGGGATGCTAAGAAGGCTAAGAAATAGCCCCATGCCCTTATGGTATTGACAGTCTAGAAGGTCAGATAAAACACATACATATATTATGCTAGTGCAAGGTTGAATGTGAGAAATACTACATGGGAGGTACAAAGTACTGGTTTTGAACACGCTTATATTGTGTCATTTGGCAAATGGCATGGAAAACTTAAAAAAAACACCAAAAAAGATGTACCTTTCATGCTTAATGAGTGACCGTCAAGCAATGTCAAGTATGTGCTCCAGAGTACGTGTGCCTTTTATGAGAGACTTCATCAATGTTCATCAATGTCAGGAGTCTGGAGCGCTGCTGGCGAGCACAAGGTGCTCCTGGGAACTGCAGAAATCACTCTCTAGTCAGTTGTACTGGTGTTGCTGTTGGGATGCTCGTTGTTTTTTAATTTTTAATTAATTTATTTTGAATTATTAACAATCACTTCCATAAGCTTTTGGGTTTTAAATTTTTCTCCCCCTCCTTCCTCACCTCCCTCTCTAAGATGGCGCACAATCTGATATAGGCTATACATATATATTCCTATTAAACGTATTTTCACATTAGTGATGTTGTAGGTAAGAATTAGAACCAATAGGAGGAACCACCAGAAAGAGGAAACAAAACTCAACAGAAGAAAAAAATAGCAAATGGTATGCTTCGATCTGCATTCAAACTCCATAGTTCTTTCTTTGGATGTGGATAGCATTTTTCATCATGAGGCCTTTGGAGATGTCTTAGATCCTTGTATTGCTGGGAAGGGTTAAGTTTATCAATATTAGTCATCACACAACATGGCTGTTACTGTGTTCAACGTTCTCCTGGTTCTGCTCATTTCACTCAACATCAGACCATGGGATGCTGGTTTGTGAGTGCTTTGGAAGAGGTGAAGACTGACTGTCCTCCAGTGGTACAGAGTGGGTACAGTAGAGTATGTTATTTTGGTCTGAGTAGATTTTGGCAGGTAGTGTTAGTGGAGTTCAGGTTAGAAAGAAATTAGTGGAGGCTATGTGATATGGGACTTGGTCTTCTTTTCCATTTCTGCTATCATTGTGATACACACACATGCATATGTGTGTGTTATATATAATAAACACATAGAAGTATGTCTGTGTATGCACATATACATACATACATTGTATATGCATGTTAGGGGATAGTGTTTACATAGGTTAAAGCATATGTGTAGTGTTGCTCTAGCATCAACACAGTGTGCATCAGAATTGAGGAAGCAAAGGAAATGGAAACTGTGGCCAGATCCAGTCTAATAATGCTCTTATTTGAATTGTACCACCTGAGCTTGCTTTTGGCTCCTGTCCCCAGAGAAGGATGCTACTGAGCTTACATGACAATTATTCTCTGGCTACCTTCTCATTAGTCACTTTGTTACCCACTCAGTCAGTCAATCAGCATTTATTAAGCCCATTCCATCTGTTAGCACTATGCTGACTGAGCCCAGACCATAGACCATCCTTTGGAGATTTTAATTCTATAAAATGAGGTTGGTAAGAGTACCTGTTTCACAGGGCTGTTGTGAGAATCAAAAGAGATAATAATAATTATAAACCTTAAATTACTATAGAAATGTTAGTTGTCATTTTGTAATCATCATTATTGTCTTACATCATTGCTGAGATCTCCAGAATTTCTGCCCTGGGTCCCCACTGTCCTTACTGGTGACTACCTTACCAGGCCTATTATTTCAGGTAGGCCATGCTTTACTTCACTCTCAACCCACAGTTATCTTTTCACCAACTGTCATGCTGTCAAATTCATACCGTTGTGCTCCCCTGACCCTGCCTGCCATTCACCCTTCCCCTCTCCTGTTCTGGAACCATGGTCAAATCAACTCTGCCACTACTTCAGGACTGGCATGTCAATCTGCTCTTTTATGGCCCCATTCACCATCTCTGTAACTTTGGGGACTAAGGAGCCCCTCCCTAGCCACCATTTGTCTTTATGCATCTTGTCTCCTCCTATTAAGATATAAGCCTCTTGAGGACAAGAGCTGTTTCTGCTTTTATATTTATATCCCCAATGTTTAGTATAGGGCTCAGCACAAGGTAGTAATACTTAATAAATGCTTTTTTGGCTTATTCATTCATTATTGTAAGTATATTGGACACCATATTTGGTTACTTGAGTAAGCCTGTAATTCAGGGGAACTATTGATCTGGATTCTGAATAACTAGTTTTCGTGCAACACTAGCAAGTACTGCCATTTTTACTTGTGTGACCTCAGAAGAGTTGCATAGCCTTTCTGTGGCTCAGTTTCTTCAGCTATTGGAGATAATGATACCTTTAATATTGTCATGTCACCAGCATTGTCCTGAAACTAAAGTGAAACACTATATGTAAATCACTTGACAAAATTTTAAAACTCTCTAAGTTGTGGTTTTTGTCATTGTTAGGATGAGATTGCTCAAAGCCAAGAAACTACTGGCAACAAAATAATTTTAAGAAAGCTTCTGAGAGTTTAATTAGAACATTTATTGAACATGAACAGTGATGAACTCATTCATCCCTACAGGATTTTTTTCATTGTGTTTTCTGGTTCCCTTTATATATAATTCCCACCCATTCTTAATGAGAACCCAGCCAAAAAACCCCCCAAACTGGATTTGGTTTGAACTAAAGACACGAAACAATGATAGACAATCTTGCTCTGAAAGGAACCCCAGGTTCTATGGAAGAAGGCAGCTCTGATGTCTCAGAGAACAAAGATAAGGTGGCCTGACAGCTTCTGAATAGCAGAGGGATATTCAGACAGAGCTAGTAAATTGACTCAAACGTTCCAAAAATTTTTCTAAAACATAAATAGTTCCTTCACATATGAACAAAATCTTTACAAACACATGGGAAAACAAATTTTGTTTAAACAAAAGCTTCTAACTTTCACTTCATTGGACATTTCCAATGGGGTAACTCATAGGCTTCTCAAATTCCACGCTGCCCAAAGAGAACTCATTCATTATCTCTCCTCCCTCTCAACCCACCTCATTTTCAGATTGGATGGGATCACATCAAGCATTTAAATGCATACTGAGTGCCAAGCAATGTGCTAAGTGTTGGAAATACAAATACAAGCAAAAAGAAAGATAGTCCTTGTCCTCAAAGGGCTCACATCCCAACAGAGTAAGATAACATATAAAAAGGAGCAGAAAAGCAAATAGGACGGAGAGTAGGGGAGAAGAAACTTGTGCTGTGGCAAAGTGGAAATGTCTAGAGAGTCTGATCTGGGGTAGAAAAGCCTTTCAAACTTCAGTGTTTCTGTGAAAGGTACTACTCCCATCCAAGGTCCTGCAGCACTGGGGTCATCTTCAACTTGTCACTCATTTTTATTCTACACATCCTATCAGTTGCCAGATTTTGTGATTGTTACCATCACGTCTCTCACGCTTGTCCTCTTCTGTCTATTCACAGGGCTATCACCCATATCATCTTTTACCTGGACTACTGCATGCCTTCCTAATTGGTCTCCCTGCCTCGTGTCTCCCCTCTTCAACACATCCTCTACATAGTTTCCTAAAGTAATCTTCTTAAAGTGCAGTGTTGACCATGTCATTTCTCTACTCAGTATACTTTAGGGGTTCCCTCATATCTGTTGCGTTAACGATAAACTCCTCTGGCATTCAGATCTCTTCAAAACTTGCCTCCAACCTACTTTTGTAGCGTAATTTTAATTGTTCCCCTGCACATATTTTCTATGTTCAGTCAAAATGATCTTCTTATTGTTCCTGCCATGCAGCATTCCATTCCCTTCCTGTGTATGGACCTTTGTACCAGCTGTTCCCCATGCATGGAATACATGCCCTCCTTACTGCCTCCTCTTAAAATTCCCAATTTCCTTCAAACTCAACTCACGTACTTCAACATGAAGCTTTTCCTGATCCCAATGTCCTCCTCCCACTTCACCCTCCAGTGGCCAGTGCTTTCCCCCACCAAAATTACCATGTCTTTACTTTTTATATCTTTTATATGTGTTTCTCTATGTACATGGTATTTTTCTTGGTAGAATACAAGCTCCTTGAAGGCAGAGATTATATCATTTTTGTTTTTGTATAATTAGCACCTCTCACAGGGTCTGGTACAGAGTAGGTACTTAAATGCTTTTGATTAATTTTTTTTTGCTTTTGAATGGTTATGATGGTCTTTTATTTGTTGTATTGATTGAAGAAATCTTGATGCTCCCTATTCTTAATTCAAAAAGTGGAAGAGCTAGATGTCTCTCTCTCTCTCTCTCTCTCTCTCTCTCTCTCTCTCTCTCTCTCTCTCTCTCTCTCTCTCTCTCTCTCTTTCTCTCTCCCCCTCTCTCCTTTCTCCTCTCTCTTTCGCTCTTTCTCTCTCCTCTTTGTCTTCCTGTCTCTGTCTCTCTGTCTCTCCTTTTCTTCCCTCCCTCCCTCCTCTCAAGAATCTAAATGGCGTCTCTTCTTTATTTTTGTGCATCCATCCATTGATCTTTTCTCCCTGTGGATCGGTGGCCATTCATGGGGAGAAAGGTTTTCTACTCTTTATATAAGTTTTATAAAAGGAAATCCCAGTTTAGCTTAGTTTTCAGAAAGAAATGAAAAATTGAACCAAGGATGTTAGGACATAATCCTTTTCTTTTGAGTAAAGTGCTAGTTGATCTTATTTGAGAAGATATTTTTGGATATGTGAAAAGTAGGACATGTCAAAATAGAGTATAGTAAAAAGAACTGAACTTGGGGTCAAATGACTTGGAAGACCTGGAGTTAAGTTCTGGCTTTGTCATTGACTGCTGTATGACCCTAGGCCTCAGATTCCCCCTCTGCACAATGAAAAGGTTGGACTGGTTGACCTCTATGGTCCTTTCCAGCTCTATCATTCTAGGATTTTTGTGTTCAATAGAATGAGGAGAAGTTGAAGAGGGAGACCAGAAATTCCTGTGTACTAACCATAACATTTAGTGGCCCAGGGGATTTGTTCACAGGTGATGAGCTTATGGACAATTCCTACAAGTCAATCCGGGTTGTTTTAAACTTAAATAGCAGTGTAATGGGCATTGTTGTGACAATTTCAGTGTCAGAATTTAAAGTCTGGATCCAGTCATGTGGCCTGCCTCAAATTAGCCAGAAGATTTCAGTCTGGTTGCTGAATTACAGAACCGATCATGTCTTTCCATTGCTAGTTGAATGCATACATAATTAATTTTTATAAAGTCTAGGAACTGGATAAGAAGTCGCTGAAATTTGATATGCTGTCTGAAATTAAGTAAGATTTTAATTTAGATGCTAATATCATAGGAAGTCTTGAGTTTTATGGCAGCAGCTCAGACCAGTACCTGGTTAAGGGACAAGGTGTTCCTAGTCTTATTTTGGGAGCAGTGAGTAAAGGAAAATTTATAGATTTGTTCTCCAGGAACTAAAAGGCAGTCAGGCACAATGGATAGGAGCAGCTAGGTGGCACAGTGGATAGAATGCCAGGCCTGGAGTCAAAAAGACTTCATGAGTTCATATCCGGCCTTAGACACTTACTGGCACTGTGATCCTGGGCAAGTCACTTAATTCTGATTGCCTCAGTTTCTTCATCTGTAAAATGAGCTGGAGAAGGAAATGGCAAGCCACTCCAATATCTTTGCCAAGAAAACCCCAAATGTGGTCATGAAGAGTCGGATATGTGTGCAATGACTGAACAAAATGGTGGTTAGGGAACAGACCTTACAGATAGTAAGGCTTTAGTTTAAATCCTTCCTCTGACACATACTGGCTATAAGACTGTGGATGGGCAATTGCTCAATTTCTTAGTGTCATAAGCAACTAAGACTATTGATTACAGAAAAGGTGGTGACCTGCATTGGTGGAGGAAGTTTCCTCATCTAGGATTTCCCTATACTAATAAAATCACAGGTCTAGTCCCAATCCTATTCCTCAGAAAACAAGAGTGACCAACTCTTATTAAATTCTATTATAGTTAAAAATAGATATATCTTATCCAAATCTCAGTTTGTGGAAAGAAATGTATCTTGCTCATTTTGTACTCTGCACACAGTAAGTGCTTAATAAATGCTGAATTTAATTAATTACAACTGAAATAACACAACTTCGGACAAATTAGGAGGAAGGGGAGGCAGCCTGAATGGATGTGTCCAATTTTAGTTTTTACGTTTTTCAAGCATTTTTGAAACCAAATGCTGGGAAAACACTATGTAAACTGTCAGGCGTGATGTAAATGTAAGCTATTATTGTTATTACTATTATAATTTCAGGCCTCATACTTGTCAAATTGAAATTTTTTAATGCACATATGAGTTTATATTTTTCTCTATTAAAAGTCATTTATTAGATTTGGCACAATGGTATAGCTTCTCAAGACCCTCATGGATCCCCAGTGTCATACAGGGTGTTGTCTGTCACTTCCAGAACTTTATGTCATCTTGCAAATTTTATCCCGGTTCCATCTACACCTTTATCCAAATCGCTGATGAAAATCTTGGGACAGATCCCTGAGATCCACCTCCAGTCTTTTCCATGTCAGTACTTCAAACATCTGTGATTTTTAGCAATGTGAGGGATGGTCCACATAGCAGCCTCTCCAGGCGCTGGTGGATTGTTTCATGGAGACAGCTAGGTAGTACTATGGATAAAGCCCTGGACCTTGACTTGGGAAAATCTGAGTTGAAATCTAGACTCAGACACTTACTTAGCCTTGTAAGCCTTGGCAAGTAACTTAACAACTCTGTCTGCCTCAGTTTACTTATCTGTGAAATGGGATAGTGATAACACTGGCCAGGGTTATTGTGAAGATAAAATGAGATATCTGTAAAAAATGCTTTCACACACTTTTAAATACTATATAAATGTTAGCTATTATTATTAATGAATCTCTGTGACCAAAGGAGGGGAAGGGAATAAGTATTTGTTCAGCTCCTACTAGTTTCGGGTACTGTGCTAAGCACTTTACAAGTATTATCTCATTTGATCTTCACAACAGCCCTGGAAGGTAGGTGCTATTATTATTCCCATTTTAGAGTTGAGAAAACTGAGGCAGACAGTGGTTAATTGACTCACCCAGGGTCACAAATCTATCTGAGGTCAGATTTAGACTCAGGTCTTCTTGATTCCAGGTCCAGTGCTCTATTGTTGACCAACTGAACTGCTTCTAGCTGCTTCCTGGTGGTGGAATCTGATGATGAATGAGCCTCTCTGAACTTGGACTCATCTTTGGAGGGATAAATGGCCTGGTATCAGGTCATAGGCTCTTTCCTATGAAAGGATAGACCCTGCCACAGCTTGAGCTTTTGCTGGCATAGCTTTTGATTACCCAAGGTCGATTCTCTACCAAAATGAAGCATCAGAGGAGAATTTTAGTGCAAAGCTATGGTTGGTAGTAGTAGGATTGGTACTGAAAGAAATACCCTTGGAGTTTCTATTTCAGGGACATTATCAAAGGATTTCCTATTGGAAGTTCTACATTGTCGTGGTTAAAGAAGAAGTCAATTGAAAATCACATATCATTAACAATACTATTTCCATGCGATCAGTGTGCTTAATTCTTTGAAAACCATTTGCGCTGGCTGTCTTCTCTGCCTGGACTGCTTTCCCTCCTAACCTCTACCTTGTAGCAATGCTGAAGCTTCCTTTAAACCTCAGCTCAAATGCCACTGCCTGCAGGAGACCTTTTCCGGTATCTTTAGCTGCTCATTCTTTCTCTTCCAATGCCACTTTCAACTGTTGATTGATTTATGTTTGTGTTGTCTACTCCATTAGAACATAAACTCTTTTTTTTTTACATACCCATTAAACATATTTTCACATTAGTGAGGTTGTAAGTAAAAATTAAAACCAATAGGAGGAACCATCAGAAAGATGAAACAAAACTCAACTGAAGGTAAAAATAAGTGAGAGCGATTCGACTTCCATAGTTCTTTCTTTGGATGTGGACAGCATTTTCCATCCCGAGGCCTCTGGAGATGTCTTAGATCCTCGTAATGCTGAGAAGGGCTCAGTTTAACATTCTTAGTAATTGCATAATGTGGCTGCTATTGTATACAAAATCCTCTTGGTTCTGCTCACTTCACTCAGCATCAGACCATATAAGTCTTCCCAGGCTTTTCTGAAGTCAGCCTGTTCATCATTTCTTATAGAACAATAGTATTCCATTACATTCATATACCACAACTTGCTCAGCCATTCCCCAATTGATGGGCATCCTCTCAATTTCCAATTCTTTGCCACCACAAAAAGAGCTGCTTTGAATATTTTTGTACATGTGGGTCCTTTTCCCATTTGTATGATCTCTTTGGGATATAGCCCTAGAAGTGCTATTGCTGGATCAAAGGGTATGCACATTTTTGTGGTCCTTTGGGCATAGTTCCAAATTGTTCTCCAAAATGGTTGGATCATTTCACAACTCCACCAACAATGTATTAGCGTTCCAATTTTCCCACATCCTCTCCAACATTTATCATTTTCCTGTTTTGTCATGTTGGCCAATCTGATAGGTGTGATGTGGTACCTCAGAGTTGTTTTGATTTTCATTTCTCTAATCAATAATGATTTAGAGCATTTTTTCATATGACTATAGATGGCTTTAATTTCTTCATCTGAGAACTGCCTGTTCATATCCTTTGACCATTTATCAATTGGGGAATTGCTTGTATAGAACATAAACTCTTGGAAGGTAGGAATGTTTGTTTGTTTGCTTTTTGCTTTTTCTTTGTGCTCCCAATAATTAGCACATTTTCTTGAATATTTTGTTACTGTTGTTATTCAGTTGTGAAGTCCTGTCCAACTCTTTGTGAGCCCATGGACCATAGCAAGCCAGGCCCTTCAATACTGTCCATGGGGTTTTCTTGGCAGAGACCTTGCATATAGTAAGTGCTTAATGAAAATTTTTTTGATTATTAGATTGAAGTATTCTTAACCTGTCCATCCCGTCGTATTTATGTGTTTTGGTTTTCTGAACCAAATCTTTTTTCTTTGTTTTATGCAAAAGTAAACCCTCCTTCTCCCACCTGAATTGTCTCAGATTCTGGATTAGTAGGAATCCAAATTACTGAGCTCAATCCAGTGCATTCCTGTCAAAGATACAATTCTTCCAAGTTAAAACTTGTTTTGTGACAGTTCAGACCAGACACTTTTTTTTTTGAGTTGCGTACTTAAATATATTTGCAGCAATTTTTGTTTTACATAATTATGAAACTGACTGATTCATTAGTCTTTAGGTTAAAAAGGCAAAATGGCAAAGTGTAGCCCTCTGTAGGTTTGTTCAAAAGTCAAGAATGGTAGAGCGCTAGGCTTTCTTGTTCTCCTCCAACTTTTCCACCAGAATGATAGTTTTCTATGAATTCTCTTGTGTATTTATCTTCTTGGGGGAAAGTATGTGCTTTTCTCAACACTGAAAGGGAGGAAAAAAGAGTTATCCCAAGTAATCATTCAATTTCTAAGAGAGAGCTCAATATTTCCATAATGCTGAGGACAGCAGTTATGCTGTGCTTCTACAACTGCAGTAGGTTTAGAAATTTGGTGTTGTACATGGTCAATGGCTAAGCAGGATAGCCTATTTTGAATATCTGGTGGTTGGGAATTCAGTTTGTAGATTTTACAGGGCCTTTTCTTCTCTTTTTCTTCTCCCTGAGTGCCAGCCTTTTGGTCATTTCACTGGCCATTAGGTCCTCAACCAAGAGAAGAAAAGGAAATTGAAGGAGATGGAGTGGAAACAAGGCAATTTTACTTTGATTAGTGTAGTCTCTGTGTAGCACACAGGCTCTAAGCTCACTCTCCCAACTCTAACTCACACTGGCAGGCTGGGTCATCAGAGGTGGACTGAATATTTCTCTCTTCAGGGTTCTAGAGGTAACCCTGGGGGGTTAAGGGCTTCTTTATGAAAAAAAATTATATTCTCAACTTAATATGATAATATAACATTTCCATACACACAGTGTAAAACAAAAAGAAGATTCTACATCAAAATATGATTCCCCATTTCATACCGCTTACTTTTAAAAATATGCAGGTTACTTTCAAAACTGTCCTTTTTATCTGTGCTTCCTTCTGAACTTCCTTGGTACCTTCAATGCATTTTAAAAATGTTTCAAAAATGACCCTCCTTTTAAAAATTTTTTTTAGCACTGCTATTGCTACTTTCTCCTCCTACCATTAGGACTGGAAGAAAGAAGGGGGATAAAACCTTGCAATAAATATGCATAGTCAAGTTAAATTTAATCCATATAGTGACCCATGTCCAAAATTGAATGTCTCTTTCTGTACCATGTGTCCATTACTTCTCTGTCAAGAGATAGATAGCATGCATCATCATAGGCTCTCTGGAGACATGGCTAGTTATTGAACTGCTTTGAGTTCTTAGAATTAGAAATAAAAACAAACTGTAAATAAACACTGTAAATAAAAACAGCAATAAAAATTGTTGTTTTTATTTACTGAGTTTTTGTCCTTATATAAATTATTCTCCTGATTCTGTTCATTTCACTCTATATCCATTCATACTACCCACCATGCTCTGAAATCATCTTTCATCATTTCTTGTGGTAAAATAATAATCCATTTCATTTATGTACCACCATTTTTGCCCACCCATTACCAAACTGTCTAAAAGAAAATCCGAGACACTGGGAATATTTCTCTAATTCAGTTGCTTGTGAGCTTCCACTGGTATGCTTTCCCAAATGACTGTCAATTGATATCAATTAGCTAGCAAGACTTAAATAGCTCTTAGGGGGTATTTATTAAGGTAGTATAATAAGAACAGTTGGTCCAAAGCATCCCCCTTCCAAATTGGGAGCACGATCTCCCACAAGTGCAGACAGAGTGAAGGAGAAAATGGGCTTAAAACTTTGTACACACGTGGCAAAGAGGTAACTCATTGTTCCTGGTTGCTGGAAGCCGTTTTCTGCTTTTGTGCCGTAGCCATGAAGTTCTGCTTAGGCACGGCACAGCTTTCTGCCTTGTTCCTTGGGGGACTCTGAAGCCATCTTTCTACGGTTTGTCTAGTTTGTGCTTAGCTTCTGATGCTGACAGTGCTTCATAAGCTATTGCTTCTTTCCCCCCCCTTTTTGCTAGGTAATTGGGGTTAAGTGACTTGCCCAGGGTCACACAGCTGGCAAGTGTCAAGTGTCTGAGGCCACATTTGAACTCAGGCCCTTCTGACTCCGGAGCTAGTGCTCTATCCACTGTACCACCTAGCTGCCCCAATAAGCTATTGTTCTAGGGACACTTCTAGGACACTGATGGGAAATCCAAATTTCCCAACCTTTTGAAGTTTACAAGATCATCCTGTGGTTAACGGGTGGAAGGACAAAGCCTTTTCTTCCCTCCTTCCCCTTACTCCCATTAAACTGCTGACTTTCTGTGGCTTGGGTGTGCAGCTCTCTCTTCTAGGCTGGCCAGCCATTTGAATGCACTAGCTCACTATTTTATACACACACCTCAGGGTGGGACTGAATCTCCTTAACCAGCCCCAGTGCATTTTTTTGTGCAGCATCATTTCATTTTATTTTATTCACTGGCTTTCACTCCTTCCAAATTGATCAAAGACTTTTCAACAAGTTTAACAAATTTGATTGATAGAATAATAATAATAGCTATCATAATAGATTACATTTATAGAAGGCTTTTTAGGTTTGCAAAATATTTTACAAATATCTCATTTTATTCTTTCAACAACCCTGAGAGGTTAACATTATTATCCCCATTTTGTTGCGTTCAGTTGTTTCAGTCATGTCCAACTCTTCATGTTCCCCTTTGGGGTTTTCTTGGCAAAGACACTGGAGTAGTCTGCCATTTCTTTCTCCTGCTCATTTTACGGATGAGAAAATTGAGGCAGACACTAGTTAAGTGACTTGCCCAGGATCACAGCTGGTAAATGCCTGAGATAGGCTTTGAACTCAGGTCTTCCTGACCTGGCATCCAGCACAGTGAATAGAGTGCCTTAGGAGTAACAGCATAGTCTTAGTTATCTTAAATAGTATGGGGAGATTGATCCTTGATGTCAGGTGGTTTTTTTTAAGTCTTTGTGCCTAGGACACTGAAGTGAGTATGAGGGTTGCCACCACAAAGATGCAGATTATTTTCTGAATCTACTTGGGCTTTGACAAAAATTCTCACACCTTTTCTGGAAAAGAATGAACTTTACCTCCATATGACTTCTCACCGCTCTAGTCCCCAACATAGCCTCTCTCTGGTGGCCAAAAGCAAAGAAAAAGAGGCGGGGGGGGGGGAGCCTTCCCTGCTTCAGAACTTGCATCAAATCTCATCATGGCAGGTATTCTTTACCAAGGGTCTATGAATGTGGCTTTCAAATATGTGTGTGGATAGATAGATAGATAGATAGATAGATAGATAGATAGATAGATAGATACAGATAGATAGATGTAATATATATAGATAGCTATTATTTAAATGTAATTATTTTCCTTTGCAAGCTTATATATTTTATTTTATGCATTTAAAAACATTTTGAGAAAGGTTCCATAGGCTTCATCAGACTGCCAAAGAGGTCTATGATACAAAAAAAAAAAAAGAATTAGGAACTCTTGTGTTATCAAATGAGATAATATTTGTAAAGTGCTTATCAGAATGCCTGGCATGTAGTAGGTACTTCATAAATGCTTATTCCATTTCCAATATGGTCTCCTTGCAATCAGGAAAAGGATTGTTATACTGCTATCCTATCTATTCCTATTAATGTCTAGTATACATTATATTACCTAAGCTTGTTTACTAAACTGCCATAGTAGGTCACATAGCAGTTTCAACCTAGGTTGTCCTTATTAATTGCGCAACATCCTATTTTTTTCTCTTGAGCATTTTAAAAACATAATTGAATGAAAGAGACATTTTTTTCGATAGTTATGTAGTGGTTTTCTCAAGTGAGATGTTGGGGGGTGGTTAATTTGTAGATTTTAATTATCCTTGACTTCCATTATCTATGCTAGATAATGAAAACTTAGGGGATAGCAATTAGAGCTTTGATTTCATTGGTATATGGAATTCTAGGGTGAGGAAACTGTCTACCAATGCAAGTTGGCAATGAAAAGTTACCGGATATGATATATATATTGTGTGCCTATAAAGTAATGAGAAAATTTCCGCAAGCTTCATAAATCAGTTTTACTGCAACCATCCATGACTCTACATGTGATTTTACTTTTTTCTTTCACTAGTAACACTTGACTCATTGGTACCCCTGCCAGCCTCAAACAATTGATAGAACAATTCATAGTAGTGGTGATACCTCCTCAGGGCAAAGAGCCAGGTTCTATAAACTGAGGAGGTGAGAGATTTGTCTCAAGTAGGCCAGGGGATCAGCCAGACGTTGGAGGAATAAATATTGCAAAGGCCAGAGCATCAAAATCTCATCTTGAGATGAGATTGCTCTGGGCAAGAGATAACAGACAAAAGAATAATTTTAAGCAAGCTTTGAAAAGTTTAATGAGGACGCGCACAAAACTAAAAATAGTGATGAAATCGTTCAACCTTATAGTAGTTTTTTAAATTAAGTTTTCTAGTTCCCTTTGTATATGATTTCCATTTATCTTCAACTAGATCCCAAAACAATTGGATTTATTTTGAGGGAGGCTCAAAGCCTGAAGCCTAAGAGGAAGATAGCCTCAGAGGCTAGATATGGAATTCTTTTTTTTTAAAAGTCATTTGGGGTTAAGTGACTTGCCCAGGGTCACACAGCTAGTAAGTGTCAAGTGTTTGGTCTGAGGCCAGATTTAAACTTGTCCTTCTGACTTCAGGGCTGCTGCTGTATCCACTGCACCACCTAGCTGCCCCTAGATATGGAATTTTTAACTGGAGCTAGAGTTGGGGACATCTCCTGATCTATGGCTAGAAAGTCTTAAGGGAGGCATGAGGAAAGATGAAACCGGGGGTATTGTCATGCACTAGACCCCAACCCTCAGGACTGATGCTGGTGAAGCAGGCTCTGAAAAACTGATGCAATAATAGCTTGGCCAGACCAAATCTATCTCATGGAGTGCTGGAGAAAAATTAACACCTGAAGAAGGTACTTGACAGAGGGGAATCAGTCAGTGGTAAGGGCGTAGCGGGGGGGGGGGGGGGGTTAAGAGGTATTGGGGGGGTGGGGAGAAGACCTAACTCCTTATAAGGAGGTTGGAATACAGGACCCAGTTTAAAGGACCAAACTGAAAAGCACTATCAGCCTACAGTCTTGTAAACTTGCAATTCAGTTTGTTAAAGTATTGTCCCTCACCTGTCACCACTGTGTTCTTTGTAATATCCTAGTAAATCCCTTAATACCTAATGGGCTGCTCTAATGTCCAAGGAATCGACAAATACAAAGGCTACAAAAATCTAAAGGAAGACTCAAGTGAAGTGATGTGTTACAAAGAAAGTAGAATCAGTACAATATCCAAATTGTAACACCAAGATGATGTACACACACATACAAAAGACTTACATTTATATAACTTTATATTAAGGTTTACAAAGTGCTTTACATACATGATCATGTTTGTTCTAGAGGTGAAACAGAAGAAAATCAGATGACTATTTTTATCTTGTTAAAATTTGAATACATATTTATTTTTAAAACAAGTTGAGAAGCAGCCTCATGGAGAGGTAGCCTCTGAGGCCTAGAAGAGTTCAAGTTCTCTTCTGACACGTATTGCTTGTGTGATCCTGGGCAAGTCACTTAACATCTCAGTGTTCTAGGCTACTCTCAAAGACTACTAATGGCTGAGAAGTTGCCAAACTGCATGGATAAAAGCTCTTTTTACCAGGAACCCCCAACACCAATAAAATTACAAGTCTGGTCCCTGCCTTTTTAATAGGCTGTAAATAATTGGGGGTTTATGACTTTATGCATGATCACCTTTTAAAAATTTTGCCTATTCATTCAGATGTTTATTTGTGCTGATGATTATTTAATCTGTTTTTTAAAAATTAAAAGAAAGATAGAGATTAGCTGACTTGCCCAGGCTACTATCACAACTAGTATCTGAAACTGGATTTGAATTTAGGTTTTCTTGATTCCTGGTTCAATGCTGTATTCACTGTCCCACATAGCTGCCCCTATGCAAAAGAGGGAGAGGATACTAATAAACATTAAACTGTTATTTCACACTTTTCTCATTGAGTAATGGTATAGATAGCATGTGCTTTAAATTTGCAGATCAAATTTGCATAGATGTCATGCTCATGAAATTTGAAGATGATAGTAAAGCTGGGAGGGATGGCTAACACACTAGATGGAAGGGTTAGGACTAGGGATAAATGGAAAATCTGACACGAGTTCAAAAAGTCAATTTCACAAGCACAGAATGGGGAAAAGCATGGTTAGGCAGCAGGTTATTTGAAAAGAATCTGAGGATTTTAATTGAATACAAGCTCGCTATGAGTCTACTGACTCATTTTATTATTTATGGGGCAGCCTCAGCTTCATTAAGAGAGGCATGCCTTCACTGTCGTTGCCGTTAGGGAGACAACATTGGCACACCATTGCTGTCCATTACCCCATGGTAGGCCATGGGCCTCAACAATATAGAAAAAGTGGTCTTGAATGTGATGAAGTTGTCATATTTCTATGACCATGGGCACTTGACTGAGAACACCAGATTTGTGGGAGATGTGATCTAGAGGGTTATGTGGGTTTGCCTCTTGTGAGAGGTCATGGAATTGCTAATTTCAGGATAATCAAACTCTAGAGATCATTTAAAAGGGGCTTGGGGAAGGGTGAGAACTCACAGCTGGGCTAAGGGGAAGAGAGAAGAGCTCAACAATTTTCTGGCTGTCATAAGGAAGGCTGCTACCAAGAAGGACTAACCCTCCATATCCCCTCCCAGCCTTATAAAGAACTGACAAATGGGGAAAAACTTAACAATTAGAGCTATCCAAAAGTAGAATGAGCTGCCCTGGGGAGCTGGTGGGACCTCCTTTATGGGAGGTCTTCAAGCAAAGGCTGGATAACTGCTTACCATACTACCTGGTACATAGTAGGCACTTTATAAATGTTTATTGAATTGAATTGACTTGCTTATCAGGAGTGTTAGTTAGAGTGGAGCTTCCTTTTTAGGAAAGGATTGGATTAGATGGCTATTTAGATCCCTTCCAACTCTAAAATCCTGTGGTTCTATGGGAGATCTGGCAAGACTTATTGTAGAAGGTGGTACTTGAGTTGCGCTTTAAGGTATGCTAGCAATTCTCTGAGGTGGAGGTGAAGACAGTACTCATTCCAAACATAAGGCACTATTTATATAAAGGCATGGAGGTCAGAGGTGAAATGTAGCAGGCCACTGCAACAGAGTATGTCAAAGGTAGTAATAGGAAATAATACTGGAAAGGTAGGTAGGAGCCATGTTGAGTGTGGCTTTTGATGGTATGGTAGAGTAGAGGCAATAGGGATCTACCGAAAATTTTTGGTCTGTGGAGTCGCGAAGAGTTGGATGTGACAATGAAGATTTTGGAGTAAGAGACTGACATGATCAACTCTTTGAAGATTTTTGAGTAGGGTGAGATATGTTTTAACAATATAAAATTGACAGATGTGTGGAGGTTGATTTGGAAAGGAGAGGTAAGCAGAGGGTCCATCCCAATTAGGTGGCTTTTGTAATACTCCAGGCAAAAGGTATTTGAGGGACTAAAATAGAGTAGAAACCATGCGAGTATATCAAAGGAACTATATATAAAAGATATTTTGGAAGTAGGATAGAAAAATTATACAATGGATTAGAATGAGGGTTGAAAAAGGATGGGTCAAAGGTGACTACAAGTATGTAAACTGAATGAGGTACCTCAATAGAAATGGGGAAGCTGAAAAGTGGGGACAAGAAGAGCAATCAGCATGGGGTGGGGTGGATAATATAGTGAGGTGGAAAATGATGAGATATCAGCCCTGGGCCCTCTCCTTAAATAGAGGCTGTGGGAGGAGCACTAGAGTGGACAATCCCCACCATCTCCAATCAGAGGGAGGAAAGAGAGTAGTGAAGACATGTGTTTCAGAACAGATGTCATTTTGCAGGTAGATGAGTTTCTGGAGATGATGAAATCTAAATGAGCAACCAGGTGAAAAATGAAGCCCAGAGAGATTGTGACTTGCCCAAGGAAACATATATAAAAAGTATCTGAGGTGGGATTTGAACCCTGATTCTAAGTCCAAAATTCTATCCACTATGAAGGTGAATCTGGGGGAAATATGAGTCCTGCTCAGAATTGAAATAGCATTTTTGTATACAGCATGCCCTTTCTTTCTTATTTATCCCTTATTTACAAACAGGTACTTTCTATCCTTTAGCCAAAGTTACCCCAGCCCCTCCCTAAAAATGACCTACCTAACAACAACTCTTAGATACAAAGATTTCTACAAACTGTGCCCCCCTCCCCGCCTTTTGAGACTACATCTCTTTGTCTCACCCAGGCTGGAAATGTAGGCACTACTCATGGTCCCAATCCTGCTATTGATTGGCAAAGAAACTTTGACTTGCTTCATTTCCTCTGTGGATTCATTTGCTCTTCCCTAGGCAGCCTGATTCTCCCCATATCCTGGGCCTCACCATTTTGGTACTGAACCTAGTATGAACACAGCTTAGCCCACTACAGCTCAGAACTCCTGAACTAAAGTAATCCACCTGCTTCAGCCTCCTAAGTATCAGGATTACAGGCATGTGCCACCATCCTCAGCTATAAACTATCTTCTAAATTATTTTAAAGTCTTCCATTGATGCTTCATTTCATGGAGATGACCCCAGATTGTCTAAGGCCAAAATAGGAGAGAATAGGTGCTAATAGGTCACACCAAGCTGAAAAAGGCTTCAAGTAAAGGCCTGGTGGTAAGTTGGATGGCTGCTCTTGGAAGACCAGCCAAGTCTAAATTTGGAAAGGCTCATCACTACATTGGCTGCAAAATGATGACATTTTCCAAGTTACAGCAACTCTCAAAGACCATGTATTAAGTCAGTGACCTTATGATTTGCACCAGTGAAGGAATGCCCACACACATAAAACTACAGATCCTTGAAATATAAAGTCATAGAGAAAAAATGGGCCTTAAAGACCACATCTTTTAGATAAGGACACTGAGCGAAGGTCTTAACAGGCTAGAATAAGTCACAGAATTTAATTGAATGAAGGAGGAGAGGGGAGGCAGATGTAAAATCCTATACTTGGGTTAAAAAAAATCAACTACACAATTATATGTGGAGGATACATGGTTAGACAACATTGCATGAAAATGAACTGAGGATCTTTCTAAGTCAATATGCATCAGCAGTGAGATTTAGCCAGAAAAGCCAATGTTATCTTAGGCTGAATTAAAAAATTAAGAGGCATAATATGAGAAAAATTATAAATCTTCTGAACTCTGCCTTAGGCAAAAAACATGTGATGTTGTTCTAGGTACATTTTAGGAAGGACATTGATCAGCTAAGTTCATAAGAGAGTAGCTAGGGTTATGAAGAGAATTAAAAACCATGCCCTGGGAAGATCAGCTGGAAAAAAAAAACTGGGCATCTGTAGTCTGACAGCATAATAATTGTCTTCAAGTTTTTGACAATCTGTTGTGAAGGAGGATTATATTTGTTCCATTTGGGCCTAGAGGTTAAGATCAGAAGTAGTAGGTAGAAGCTGTAGGGAGATATATTCTAGCTCAATATTTAATATTTAGAGCTGTGCAAAATTGTTAGTTTGTGCTCAGCATGGAATAGTGGGTAGGAAACTGGTCTTGGAGCCAAAATGACCTGGGTTCAAATATCGCCTCAGATACTTACTGTGATGTTGGGCAAGTTACTTGATTTCTTTGTGCCTCAGTTTTGTCACATAAAATAAGAGGGTTGGTTTCAATGAAGATCTCTTCTATGCTTAAATCTATGATTACTAGATCCTAAATCACTAACAGTCTTCAAATGGAGCCTGGATGACCAAGGACGTCATCCAGAGAGTTAGTCTTTACGGGGCAATGGTCTAGGAAATCTCTGAAGTCCCTCCTACTTCTGATATTGGGGTGAAGAAAGATAGAAACAGAGAAGAGAGAGACAGAGGCAGAGAGAAATAACAGACGGAGGAGGGAGACAGAGGGAGAGGAAGGAGAGAGAGTGGGGTGAAAAGAGGGACGAGAGAGAGAGACAGATGGAAGGAGAGGCGAGAGCCAGAGAGAGGGAGACAAAGAGGGGGAGAGAGACAGACAGAGGAAGGGGGAGAGACAGACAGGGAGACAGAAAGAGAGGGGAGAGAAACAGAGGAAGGGGGAGAGGCAGGGTGAAGACAAAGACAATGAGAGATGGGGACAGAAGAGAGAGAGACTGAAAAAAATACAGCAGTTAAGCTAATTGATAGATTTCTGTTTCCAGCCATTTTCCTGCTTACTTAGTGTTCCAAGCCCCTGAGCACCCAGGCCAGTGTGTAGTAACCTAGGTAATAAATAACTCCTGGAGTGTGCCAGAGAGAGAACAGCTTCCAAGACTGCAGACAGGAAGCCTTCCAATTGTAGCTTAAGACAGATAACAATGGATAAAAAGAAAGGGACAATTCAATGAGATTTATCAGTAAATTGCAACTTGTCTGATAACGAAATAACAGTCTAGGAAATAGTGTTAAAGCCCATAGGGTACTCTGTGTTCAGGTTTTTAGTTATTTTCAGTCCTGTCCAAAAGCATATTTCTGGTATCTTATTCTACCTGTAATAGAGACCCGATTTCTAATAAAATGTTCAGTTTTTGACAGGGTGAACCTCTGGAGTTTCTTCTGTTCCATCCTAAAAGTACTTGACTTGCATGTGTTTGCACCCCAGCAAGATAACAGCACCTCCTAAAGATAACTGGTCTAAATTGCAGGCAGAAAGAAAAATCCCTAAAGTCTTAACAAGGTTCCAAGGTTCAGGCCCTGAAGAGTCTTCACATTTAGAAAACAGCAAACACTATCCCCACCTTTTTTTTTTAAAATACTTTTGGTTCCTGAGCCTTCACTACTTTAAAATAGATGTGCAGTCAAAGTCCTGAAAGATGCCTCATTTCATAGGGGTCATAGACAAATGATTGAAACTTCATTTGTTAATTTTGGAAGAAAATTAAATGAGGTTTTAAAAGAAAAAAAAACTTGCATAGTTGCTTGAACTCTATGTATCTCTTAGATTGTGAGCTCCTCTGGGGCAGGTGTTGTCCTTTGTCTTTCTCTGTATCGCAGCACTGGGCACACAGTGCCTGGGACGTAGTAGTTGCTTAATAAATGTCATTGACTGATTGACTGAATATTTTAAATCAAATTTAGACAATGTTTTTGAATGGAGTTGCTTGGCAGGGCACAGGCAGGTTGTCACACATTATAAACCAGGAATTATCCATGGGAAGTATGGGCAGGAATGTTATTTTAAAAAGTATTATCAAAAAAGAAGATGGGCTGACCCTATGGTGAGAGTAGGTAATAGCTAGTGGGCAGCTCGTATGTTCCATGAGTATACTTGCGATGTCAAGAGAATGTGTACATTAAATAGTGAACTTATGGGGTATAACTGATGGGAGTCACCCAAGATGGGCAGGCATGGATGATGTGCGATTTGAATTATTGAAAGGATCACAGATCCATGGAATATTTGAGGGGTTTTTTTGTGATTTAATTGATTTAATGGCAAAGAGATTAGATTTTAATGATGATGAGATGAAAGTTAAATCATGTTGCAAGGCAGTGGTGGTTAAAAGCTAAAAATAAATACTCTAAGAGTTCAGAGTGGGGTAGAAGGAATGGGAAGAGGGTGGCCAAAGAGAGCAGACTTTATGGAAGATGTGGGCTGTGAGCTGGTTCATGAAGAATAGGTTGTGTAAGTGGGATAGGTAGAAAGAAGGAGGAAAAGCAGATTCCCAGAATGTGTGTGTGGTGGGGTTGGTAACAATAGAAGGAAAAGGTGGGAGTCAAGAATATTTGCTGTATAGCACTCTCAATGATGATCTCAGAGAAGAGGTGGGAGTGTTGGTCTTAGAGATTAGGTGACCTGGGTTCAAATTCTTCCTGAGACACTAATGAGGTATGTGGATATGTGCCTGAAGACTTGGATAAACCCAGTTCTCTCCTACTTTTCTCCGCTATCACCACCTTCCCTTCCCTCCCCTCAGCCTCCAACACACACATACACCTTAGGCAGGCCTGGCAAGGTGTAGACATTGCTGACAGCCTTGGGAAATTTGAATAATGCCACCTAGTTACTTGAGAGATTCAGCTATAATTAAGAGAGATAATTAGGAAGAAATTGGGGGTGCTTTGTCAGCTCCTGAGCAAATAGAACATTCTCTCAGGTGGAAATGCCTCTTCCCCTCCCCCACCCCATAGTATGTGGTAAGGATAAGTCTATCAAGATGTGTGGAAACCATATCTGAATCTGGGAATTGCTGACAAGGGCCCTTTTGAAGTTGGAATAAGAGGGATCTTGCTGTCTATGCAAGCTTTTAGGGTGAGTTGCCTGAGCTCAGCAGGAATGGTGGCAAATCTAATATTCTCATTGAAGTCAGGTGGTATTAGAAGCAGCAGGGTGACACAATAAATACAGTATTGGGTCTGGAGTCAGGAACATCTGGATTCAAATACTGCCTCAGGCACTTATTAGGTGCTGTGTGACCATAGATAAATCACGTAACCTCTGGCCTGCCTTAGTTTCCTCTTTTGTGAAGTGGGATAAAATAATTAAAATAATAGCATCTACCCCACAGTGTGGCTCAAATGAGATAACATATGTAAAGTGCTTTGTAAACCTTAAAGTGCTACATAAATGCTAGCTATTGCTATTGCTATTAATTATTATTGTCCTGGTACTGTATAACTAGAACAGAGATACAGAAAGAGCTAAGGTTCCTGGTAGACAAGAGAAACTCTGGCAGGGCTTCCCCAGGTAAGTGAAGACTGTGTCCGATGACAGAAAAAGTGTGGCAGAGTCTTAGCCGTATCTGGCTTAGATGACACAAGTAGGTAGTCTTCATATTTGTAACTAGATGACTTTTAAGGTCTTTTCTAGCTATAGACATTGGTGAGACTTTCCCCTCCTTCTCTCTCCCATAATTAAGGGTTTTTGTGCCTGAAGGCATAATTAACCCAGTCCTCTCCTCCTTTTCTCTGCTTTAGCCACCTTCCCCTCTTCCCAGCCCTCCAACACACACATACACCTTAAGCAGGCTTGGCAAGTTGTAGACATTACTGACAGCCTTGGGAAATTTGAATAATGCCACCGAATTACTTGAGAAATTCATCTATAATTAAAGAGGGATAATGAGGGAGAAATTGGGGGTGCTTTGTCAGCTCCTGAACAAATAGAATGTTCTCTCAGGTGGAAGTGCCTCTTCCCCTTCCCCACTTCCCACCCTACAATGTGTCATAAGGATAAGGCTATCAAGATGTCAAGATATCAAGAAAGGAAGATGATGGGAAGGCTAGGGGGGATTAGTGAAAGAGAGGGAACTGGAGACCCCTGATGGATGCTAGGAGAAATTGCAGGAAGAGCTTGGCTGAGATCTGTTCCTGTTTGCCTCACTTATGGGGGAGCAGTGAGGACCTGCAACATTTGGGACTGTGAGCCACTGCAAATTTCCAATATATTTTTGACAGTTGGTTGCTTATTCAATGACTTCTGTTTGGCTTCCAAGAATTCTACTTTGTGTCCTGTTTTGCCCCTTTAGTCTGCCAATGTAGTGTTCCATTTTCTTTAATACCATGAACTGTATGTTCATGAAGGGAGAATCAGTTTCAGTAGACTGAACGGATACCATAAATACATTCCCCCAGATTTTCTGGGTAAGGGCTAGATGCAGTGAGGAATTCCCCCAAGGTGAACTCAGACTCTTTGTTTTATGAGTTTTATGATTTGAGGGTTCCTGAGATTCTGACCTTCTACTCCAAAAAATTCTCTCCCTCCATTCTACCGTTACCTTCTAACACTCCATGCCCCTTCCCACAAATATACGCACGTACATGTATGTACACATTCATACACAAGATTCACAGGAAAAGGACAGGAATAGACTCAGCAGGTCCAGAGAAAACATAGGGGAGGCTTCTGGTATCAACAATAACTTTCCATACATTTTCTTCCCCTAGAACTAAGAAACCTGCTTGTCAAATTTGAATTAGTACAATGAAATGGATTGAGGGCCTGCTTTAATTGGGTTGCAGGTTCTGAGCTCACAGCAAATAACAAAACCTCTTAAGAGTGTTTAGCTCTCTAGGGAGGATCTGAAACAGACCTAGAAGAATTCTCTGATGTAGGGTAGTCCACTGCGGTAGAGCTGCGGGGCAAGAGAAGACCCTCACCAGGTTACTGACATGTGGCCGCAACTCTGCTTTTATTACTTCAGGTGCTCAGAATGGATGCCTTCATAGCACCTGGCCTGTTTCTTTTGAACACTACCTTGAGCTCTTTTTTTCTTTCATCTTCCTCCAGCCTTTCTTGACCTCCAGGCTTTTTGGAACTTGTCTTCAGAGTTGTTGACACTCTTGTATCCAGTATCCAAATGATACATGACAGGTGATTTCTTTTTAAAAACATAAATGGATGAGCACAGTCAAATAATTGTAGAGAGGGGAAAGGAGAGCAGAAGAGCAGAGGGGCAGGGAGGAGCAGCAGTGTTTCTATGAGATGTTCCTTTAGCATAATCCGGCTGACATCCATCCCTGGGCAGTCATAGCGCTTGTCAAATAAATTACAGGCAAAGCCCTGCCTCACAATTAATTCATTTTAAAAATAGTTTTTACTTGCTTTGCTTCAGAGAAAGTATACATCAAATGTCAAAAATATGAAACTTATCATCCATTTTAATACTTTCTGTAGTATGTTCATATAATCTTCCCTCGTCCCTCCAGGAAGAAATGATTCTTCCCTCTAGTGAATTATTCCAAAGCTGAGACAGCCATAATAGCAAAGTAGAAAAACTGCTGGACTTGGAGTCATGAAGAGCTGATCTAGAATTCATCTTCTGACACTTCCTAGTTGTGTGACTATGAGCAAATCACTTAAACTCTCTGAGCCTCCATTTCCCCAAATGTAGAATGGGATTGATAGTACCTGTGGTATCTACCTCTTGTGTTCCAAAAGAGAAATGGAATAAAGGATGCCATCAAAGAAGTATATGAGTGAAAAAGAGAAGATGGGCTGGTCATGAGGCAAGAACAAGGGAAAAATCACTGCATAGCTCATATGCTCCATTGGTTTCTTTGTGGTATCTAGAGAAAGTAAGAAAAACCTGAAGCATGTTGGGTGAGCATCCTGTAATAAACTCTGGGGTGGTCACAGGACTAACAGGCATGAATAGGTTATGCATGGTGATATACAAATCAACGAGATCACCATTCCATTTAAGTACTTGAGGGTGAAATGTGAGAAATATATGTGCTTTGCAAACTTTTAAGAGCAATAAAAATTTTGTCTGCTTTGTGCCTCTCATGAATACTCACATTCTCTCTTGCATTGCAGTTATTTGTATCCATCTTATCTCTCCTACTAGACTATAAGGCGCTTGAGAGCAGGGATCTTATCTTAATAATTTTTTATCTCCAGTACCTAACCTGGGTGGTTAGGAAATTGGATATTGAGGACCTATTTTTCTTGCTATTTTTCTTTCCTGGAACATGGCTAATGCAGAAATCATTCCTTGAATCACCAATTGTTCCTTGAATCAAATTGGATATTGAGGTTTACCAGTAGGAATTTGATAGGCCACATGAAGTAGTAAAAAGAGCCCTGCATTTGGATCTAGAATATAGAAACAGAAAGATGAAAGGGACCTTTGAGGCCGTGGATTCCAACCCCCTTCTTTACAGATCAGGAATCTGAGGCCTGAAGAGGTTAAGCGATTTGTCCACAGTAACACGACTGGTAAATGTCCGAAGTGAGATTTTAACTCACATCTTCCTGATTCCTAGTGGACTGTCCTATCCACCTGTGGGACCTTGGCCAGATCCCCATGTCACAGTTGGCTATACTTCTTCCTCCATATCTCAGCATCCTTCTAGGCTCAGATTGGGTTGTTCTTCTATGAAGTTTTCCTGATTTACCTTCAGCTGAGATTCTCTTCCTCCTCAAATTCTCCTGGACACTTTATCTGGATCTCTACTTTGCCTCCATGACTATTTACCTTATTTTTGCACACGTCATATACCCCTGGTCCCACCTTTCCTTATAATAGAATGCAAACAAGTCTTTTAGAGACTTGGACTGTCATTTTTTTTCCCCTTTATATTTCTAGCATCTAGAACTATAGCTTTCACATACTAGGTCCTTAAGAAATATTTATGAACTGCATTAAATATGCAGTGTGGGTTTGACCTTCCTAGATCTGCAAGCCTTTGGCTGAACACTATTTAGTCACCCATTCCCACTTATTCAAGGAGCCCATTCATTCTCTCTCTGCATGCCCAGCCACGTAAATGTACCTCCTCTTCCTCTTGGAAAAGACCGTCAACCCCTCTTCAGGATTCTAGGAACAGAACTGCTTAGGTGGCATATCTTGGATCAGGAATAAGTTTCTTTAGGCAAATATGAGGCTTTGGAGCAACATCAGAATGATCTCTGGAACCCAGATAGAAAAATACAGTGGTGTCTTGGAACATTAGAAGGGACTTACATCACTTTCCAAAATACATCTTACTGACTCTTTCTAGGTAATGTTCCATCTTTTGTTTTCAGCTGTGACATATGTGACAGTCATATAACAGAAAGTTTAATGTTTCCAATACTGTGGAACATTAATGTTGGAATGGAACATAAGATGACTATTTTCATTTTATAGATGAGGAAATCAAGGTAAAGAAAGATGAAATAATATGGCTAATCTCACCACTGATTAGTGATAAAGCCAAGACTTTCGCCCAATCCAGGTTGTTGATTTCCAGGCCACGGTTCTTTACAATCAATTATGCTGCATCTGGGAGCCATGAGAATTTTATGGGCACTGTAGAATCTACTTATAATAGTCTATGGCTATGTTAATGGCCTTCAGATGTCATAATTGTCTTTTTTTAAGTTTTTATCTTTGCCCACTCTACTAAATTCCTCCTGTGATTCCTCATTGAGGTATGGATATGGCCCTGGGTTCTTGAAGGAGATACCAGCGGAGTACAAGTACTTATAGGTCCCATCATGGTTAAAATAAAAGTAAAAGATCAAAATAAACACCAATTTTGAAGAAAAGATGAAGAAAAGTAAACCCAACAATAGTAGGAAGTACAAGTTCATTTGCAAAACTCTAAGGAAGAATATCCTTAGGCCCAAAGCAGTTAGGTGCAGGTTTTCTGGGTGGGGGATGGGGTGCCCAGGGCTAAGTGGTGGTAGAACTTTGTGTGTGTGTATGTGTGCGTGTATAATATATATACACACACATATATTTATGTATGTATGTATGTATGTATATACATATACCTATATATATATATATATATACATATACCTATATATATATATATATATATATATACACATATACATATATATATATATATATATATACAGACATTTATGAAATCTAGGCTGGCCAGTCAAAAATATTTACAGCTACTCTTTTTGTAGTGGCAAAGAATTAGAAACCGAAGGCATGCCCATTAATTAGGGAATGAATAAACAAATTATGGTATGGGAATCTGGTCAAATATTATTGTGCTATAGGAAATGATGAATGAGATAGTTTCAGAAAAACCTGGGAAGACTTATATGAACTGATGTAAAGTGAAGTGAGCAGAACCAAAAGTGTAATCTACATAGTAATATCATAAAGAAAATCAACTGTGAAAAACTTGTAAGTCTGATTAATGATCCACCATAGCTCCAAAAGACTCAAAATGAAAAATTTTATCTGCTTCCAGATAAAGAACTGATGGATTCTGGGTATAGAATGAAGCACATTTTTTACCTTTATTTTTCTTGCTATTTTTCTTTTCTGAAACATGGCTAATGCAGAAATGCATGACTTTGTATGTGTAATGGGTATCATATTTTTTGCCTTCTCAATCAGTGGAGGTGGAAGGAAAGAGAGAATTTGGAACCAATAACCAGTAAATAAATAGAAAAATACTTTTTAAAAAATAAAAGAAACCTAGGCTAAAGGAAATACCATATCTTAAAGTCACTGTAAAGTCATTTGTAAAGTCACTTGATTCTCAAGATAACTCAAAAATGGCAAGATTCAAAAGAATGGAAACATCCTGAGCTGTGCTTTTTACCAAAAAAAAACCACGTTGCTTGTGAAAGCATCAGCAAAAGTCCTTGCCTACTAACTTAAGCTTCCTTTGTCAACTCTACACAATCTTCATTAGAGTACTCTATGCATGTTCCATGAATATTACCAATGAAAAGTGATAAGAAAACAGGTTTTTATTGATGATTTTCTACAACAGACTATAACTTCATAGACAGTCAACTTTCCAAGATGTGTAATAAGTGTCAGATACCATTGTGTTTATTTTTTATTGATTTGGGGGGAACCCCAAAACTTTTGACTCTATAAAACAAAATGAAGGGTTAAAAGTTCTCCTCTGACGAGATAGCTTTCATGTGCATATCAAAAGCATGCAAGACTCCAAATGCAACTAAAGAGATGACTTTATTCAATGATCCAATGAATATAAACATTGAGGGAGATGTGAACTCACCTAAGTTATTCACCCACGTCATGGAAGATGTTCTGTGCAAAGTTCTCCAAATGCTCGTTCTCACAAGTGGCTTTGTACCATTCTTCCCTAAGCCTCCTCAGTGAAAGCAAAAGCAATGCAAAAACAGAGTAGCATAATCATCCACCTTGAATAAATGAAGTAAATGAAATGTGTGTGTTGCTCAGACCATGACATAAAGCTGGAAAGGAAGCAAAGAGTCTTAGTTTTCTGACAAGTCCATCAAGGAAAAGCACCATAGGTTTCTTAGACTGATACTGCCCATGGACAATAAGCTGGGCCCAGAAGAGAGAAAAAAGTAGAGAGCTGGCTGAGTCACATTTGGAAAACTTCACAGCTCTTTTAATGATCACAATCTGCTGGCTGTTGTAAGAGAATATCTTTTTAGCTTCCATATTCTCCTAGTGATGCTATATGACTGAAAATAATCAGAATAACAGCTAGCATGTACATAGCACTTTAAGGTTGGCAAAACACTTTACATATGGGATCTAATTTGATCCTCACAACAACTCTGTAGGTTGCTATTAGTATCCCCATTTTAGAGATGAGAAAACTGAAGCAGGCAGGAGTTAAGTGACTTGCCCCAGATCACACAGCTGGAAAGTGTCTGAGGCTAGATTTGAACTCTGGGTCCAGCAATCTATCCATTGCAACCCTAAATGCCTTGAAAATCATAGAATACCGTGCTTTTAGAAGAATATCAATAGCAAAAAAAACCCAACAACAACAACAACCAAAAATCAATGGAAGGATGGTTTGTGGGTTTAAGTAGGTTGTGGCACATTGCAAACAATTACTGGTATAGGAGATTTGGAGCAAAATATGTTATTGAGGACATGTGGAAGTAGAAAAGAAGATAGGCGGGTTAAGGACCAAGACTGAAATTAATGTCCAGTCTGTGTAGTGAACTGGTCCTCCTAACATACTGTGAGAAGGCCTTTGGTGTGCTCTATGGAGGATCTATGGAGAGTCACAGAAGAGTAGCACAGGATGAAGAGTCATTGCATGAGGGGAATGTGGTGATATTTGGCAGTGAAGAGAGTAACCACTTTGAATAGAATTGTGGGTTTACCAAAATTTTCCTCTAACCCTCCCTAGGGGTTATCATTTTACAGATACTTGAAAAGATCTGATTCCATCAGAATGGATCCTCCTTCTGCCGATACCAATCACAATCCTTCACACATTTGGTTTCATGAGTAACTATAGTTAGAAGCATTTATCACTGGGGGCCAGGTTTGTGATCATAGGTTTGTAGATTTAGAACTAGAAGGGAATTTGGAGTCTACCACCCTTATTTTACAGGTAAGATGACCAAAGCAAAGAGAGGTTAACGTTTTTTGCCTAGAGTCACACACATGTATCTGAGAAGGTATTTGAACCCAAGTCTTCCTAACTCCTAGTCCAGGGCCCCATCTACCATACCATGCTGCTCTCCAGCTAGATAGGTCCTTGGAAGCCAATTATACAATTTGTCTTCAGACTTCAATGAAATCTTCTTCAATGCAATAGGCTGGATCAGAACTTGTTCACCTGTGGCAGAATACAGGGTCACCTTAGTGCCATGGTAAGGAAAACTTTAGGGGAGACCAAAGAAATGGCAAAAAAAAGCAGTAAAAGCATTTATCTTGACAGATTGTAGGTGACGAAAGTAAACAGGTGGGAGAGACATAAGGAACTGTGCGGAATGATAAAAAAACCAAGTGTCAGCAGCTGGCACCATTCCATGATTCACACTTCTGAAAATGACCTGAATGGGTAAGAAGAGGCCTGGGAAGCTGAGAAAAGTCCTGGGATTAGAGTCTATTGCTCCTATTTGTGTTAAGCCGGTCCTCTGTGATTATTGTTACGCTAATTCCACCCAGATCTCACACTTCTTAGATCTTTCTCACACACATATATTTTGAATAATTATCTTTAGTGTACAGAAATAGCAGTAATCACATTTGGTAATGCTTATCTCTAAAGTGAGGGGTTAGACCACTGACCTTTAAGGAACTTCTTTTTGGCTCTCAATAATCTTCTAAGCTCTAGGTCCCTCTCAGCTTTAACAACATTCTACGATTCTTAACTTGCTCTTTGTTTATAGATTATAGAAAATGGTAGTACCCACTTATTCTAACCACTCTAAGCCCATGCCTTAGGAATCCATAGGGGTGAGCAGGTGCCTGGCTGCTGGGATTATTTCAATCATTGACTAATGCTTAGACTTTAACAGAGGAGGCAGTTGGTACCAAATGATGGTAGAGAGCTGCATGTTCAATTTGTGACTATTCAATTGACCCATAATTTTCTGTGACTTTGCTATTTGTAGCATTTTCTTTTTTTTCCTTTTTTTTTTTTGCATAAATTTTTGGTGTCTAATTTGTCCTTCCAGGAGTATGTTGGTAAATGTTTAACAGTCAGCTCTCTGAAAAAGAAAAGTACCCACAACACACTTTTAAATTTAATCGGCATTATTAACATTTTCTCCATCACTCTTCCTAAGTCTAGACAATCAACAAAATGATCAATGAAGCCTGAATTCGTAGCACTTACTGATTTCTGAGGTATAAATGCTCACACTGAAAATTTAACAATTGGCTGTCAAGAGCCGATTTGAGCTGGTTTCAGCACACTCCTGTGTCCATCCCATCATTAATGATTAAATTCTGGTGGTGGCCTCTGGCTTGATTTTTTTTGATCAATTTTTAATCAGTGTTCTCTAGCATCTTTGTTTCAACCCCACTATCCATCCCCCTACCCTCCTTTCCTTTCCACTCCTATTCAGAGAGAGGACTTCCCTTTCTAATCTGCCTCCCACACCAGTGTGCATTTTGTTACACCACCCACCCTTTGTTTAAGATCTCTATCTTGTTACAAAGGCAGTATTTGGAAGATGACGATAATTTAGGTTTTCTCTCCCACAATCTGACCAAAATATATCAATTTTCATTTGATATAGGATGTATTCTGTGGCATGGTGCTTTCACTGCAGGTAGTCAAAGCTCACGTCCTTTCTGCAAGATAGAGTGTGATAGTGAATATGGTGGAGTCAGGACAGGAACAGCACTCACTGGAGTGCCCTACGTGGGTAATAGGGCTTACTGAAATTACTGACTGGTTGCTTTAAACTCTGTTGTCTAGGGGTGCCTTGTGGTAGGGGCTTATGTTTTGTGGAGGTGTACTCTCTGCCTAAGAATGTTTCTGCTTACAAACTAGTACCTAAGAAACCATCGCTTTGAATAAAAGCAGGCCATGAATAATTTGTAGTAAGCTGGCTGTTCAAGACTCCCATCATTTGGAGGTACTTAGTTTTCCAGCCTTATCTCGTATTACTCACCTTATTGTACCCTTATCTTCAGTCAAACTAGAGATAGTATCTCTCTTGTACATTCCTTGTGCTTTCTCTCCTCTATGACTTTGCTTATATAAAGTGAACTGCTCTGGAAAGTCCCTGGTCAATTTGATGAGCTCCAGAATCAACCTAGAGCACATGGTATGTTCATCTGAGGGGCATCTGCCCACAGAAGCAGCCATGCCCACTAGCATACAGCTTAGAAAAGACATACCACACATGTGTATGTACACACAAATACTCCTTTGACGGGTGCTACTTCCAAAATGAATAGATAGACTTATATTAGAGGAGACGTCTTGTTCTGTGGCCTGTAAAAGTTTGCTAACCATTCTCCATCCCATCCCAGCAGCAGGTCATGATGACTTGCAATGTATATACATGGCAGAGTTGCATGTGCTTCCATTTTGGAGCTAGAGGGATGTCTTGGCATCAGGGGGGTCCTCTCATTTGTGGTAGCTGGTTCAGAAGACCAAGGGTTTTGGAGAATAAATCTTTTAGTAAGAGAAAATACTTCTGATATAGTAATCTCTCAGAGAAAGAAATGGCTAGTCAATGTAATTCTTGTGTAGCATTATCCTACTTGAAGAGCAAAGCCAGTGAGTCATAGTGCAGGTTAGGTGAGAAGGAGATCATTTGTTTTGCAGCCCCCAAAATATGTTTGCTTCCCCCATTAATTTCATCTTATACTTATAATAAGAGTAGGGGGGGAAACAGGTGATCTGGTTGCTTGCTGCCTCCTCACTTAAAACATTCCCTATGGCTAAAATATCCTCCTGTCACCTTCTCTGTCTTTTGATTTCCTACTCCTTCTGTAAAGCCTAGCTCATACACTAACTCCTCCAGGATGCCTTCCTAGATGCCTCTAGTCAATAATGACCTTTTTTCTTTCTATACCTCATATAATAGGTTTAGGGAGGGGAAGCACAGGATCTAATACTGATTATTTTAGTCTAGGGCAGTAAGTGGACATGTTAATGATGATGGTGATAGAGGAGGAGGAGAAAGAGGAGGAGGCAGGAAAAGAAGAGGTGGTCAGGTAACCATAAAGGCAAAGCCAATTACTATAATATGACTACGGGAGTTTGCTTCAGTTTGCTTGCTGTCAAATAAGCATAGAGAGGATGGATAGAGGTGAGAGAGAAAGAGACAGAGAGACATAGAGATAGAGACACAGATGTAGAGAAGAAACAAAGAAAGACAAAGACAGAGATATAAAAAGCAGGACAGAAAGAGCATCAAGATTGCTGGGATCAGAGAGTATGGACATGTCCTTAAGAAGGGAAGGGGAGACAGGAGCCTGATTTCAGGAGATAGCTCAAGAGAACAAATAGAGCAGTCTTCCTTGCTGGAAGTAAGCTGACCAAAGAGAAAACCTCTTTAAATCTATGGCTAGTAGATCTCACAACCCATGAGAAGATGCTTAACTGGGAGCATTACAAGACAGAAATATCTGCCTTAAGTCTTAGACACCTATACATAAATCAGAGAGTTGGGGAAGCAGATTTTAGAAAACAGAGAAACCACCGACCTTGTCACACCAAATTCATTGCAGAGAGATCTTGATCTCTTATCAAGGATAAACCTGGCAGGGAGTCAGAAAGGAAAAAGAAACAAAGAAGAGGGAAGCCTAATTTCAGTTGACAAAATTTACTCAAGACCACTGTAAACTAGTAATCACACTCCCCAAAACCCATATATTGTGTCTCCAAAGTCTTAGTGCAGTGCTAAATTTGGTTCCTTGTTATTCTCAAATAAACTCTAAAAACCTAAGATAGGCCTTGTGATATTTTTAGGGAGCAGAGTCAGGAAAAAGAAAATATGTTTATGTTCTCACTCACAACTTAACCTGGCTGGTGGGGCACCTAGGAAACAAAGAGAGGTGTTAACAATGAGAAAAATCAGTAATGACTTCACAGGAGCCAAACCCTAATTATCTGGGGTTTACTTGTAGGTGAAAAGAGGTGGACCTCCTTGGGATGTGCAAATTCTCAGGTCCCAAAGAACTGTAGAATTTCAGAGCTAGAAGGGACCTTGGGTACCATCCTATATGATGGGTGTGTGTGTGGGAAGCTTTGGAGTCTGAGGAGTTGAGTTCAACTGTGACTTGATACAGGTATGACTTTGGACAAGTCACTTAACCCCTTTGAGAGTCATTTTCACATGCCTCTAAAATGAATGGGTTGAATTAGATGATGCTTTTGGTACCTTGTTGCTCTAAATCTGTGTTACCAGTACAAAGCACCTTCATTTTTATAGAGAAAGAAAGTAAAACTCTGACAAGGAAATCATAGATAAGAGAACCACACAGACCAAAAGTTGGAAGGGACCTAAAAGGCCATAAATTAGATAGATTGAGTGACTTGCCCAAGGTCACACAGATAGTAAGTGATCTTTAATGCACATCTCATTTGAACCTTTCGGTAAGAGCTGGTGGTTATTATTAGAGGCAGGAGTTGTTTTGTTTTGTTCTGATTTCAGTTTAATTTCATTTTTGCTTACAAATTCTCTCCCTCCTCTTTTCCTATCCATTGACAAAGCAAGAAAAGTAAAGTCCATTACAAATCCATATAGTCAGGCAAAACATATTTCTGCCTTAGCCATGTTCCCCCCCAAAAAAAAGAAAGAAAGGAAATATGCTTCAATTTGCACTCTGAGTTTATTAGTTCTCTATCTGGAAGTGGATATCAAGTTTTATCATAAGTCCCTTTCCATTATAGTCGGTCGTTATGTTGATCAGAGTTACTAAGTCTTTCTATTATTATTATTATTATAAATATCAATTAACATAATAATAAATTTATATTAATATAATAATTATCTTTATAATAGTGATGCTACTGCAAAATTTTTTCCCTACTTCTTCTCACTTCACTTTACATCTGTTCGTACAAGTCTTCTCAAGTTTTTCTGAAACCATTCCCCCCATCATTTCAGATAGGAAAATAGAATTCTATTACATGTATTATAACTTGTTCAGCCATTCCCCAGTTGATGGGAATCTCCTTAGTTTCTAATTCTTTGCCACCACAAAAAGAGCTGCTATAAATATGTTTTTGTTTATATGCATCATTTTCTTCTTTTGATCTCTTTGAGATAGAGGCTTGAAAACAGCATCACTGACTGAAAGGGTATGTACAGTTTGATAGCTCTTTGGGCATAGTTCTAGATTGCTTTTCAGAATAGTTTGACTAATTCACAGCTCCAGCAACAGTGAATTAGTGTACCTATTTTCTCACATTCCCTCCAGAACTTGTCATTTTCCTCTCTTTTTGTCAATTTAGTCAATCTGATGGCTGTGAGGTGGTACCTCAGAGTTGTTTTAATGTGCATTTCTCTAATGATTCATGGTTTGGAGCATTTTTCTATATGGCTATTAATATGTTTACTTTCTTCCTCTGAAAACTGTCTATTCATGCCATTTGAACATTTATCAATTGGGGAATGGCTCTTATTCTTGTAAATTTGACTCAGTTCCTTACATATTTTAGAAATAAGATCTTTATTAAAGAAGAACGCATAAAAATTCCCCCCCTCAGTTTTCTGCATTTTTTCTAATTTTAGCTACATTGGTTTTGTTTGTGTAAAACCTTTTTAATGTTATATTATTATCCATTTTATTTTCTGCGAATTTCTCTATCTCTTGATGGTCGTGAACTCTTTCCCATTCATAAATCTAACAAATAATTTATTCTATGTTCCACTAATTTACAGATGACACCATCCTTTATGTGTAACTCATGTACCCATTTTGAGCTTGTCTTGGTATATGCTTGGTCTACACCTAGTTTCTGCCAGACTACCCTGCAGTTTTCCCAACAGTTTTTGTCAAATAGCAAGTTCTTGCCCCACAACATGGGATTTTGCGGTTTATTAGACACTAGGTTACTGTGCTCATTTACCTCTGTATATTGTGTACTTACTCTGTTCCATGGATCAATTTCTCTGTTTCTTACCCAGTACAATATTGTTTTGATACAGCTTTGTAGTATAATTTAAATCTGGTACTGCTAGTTCCCCTACTTTCCCTTTTTTCCCCATTGTTTCCTAGAGACAGGATTTGAATCCAGAGCCAATATTTGTTCCACTGTATCACATTGCCTGCTTGAAGTGATACAGGCTGCAGAGTTTGGATTCAGACTCACATACCCTGACTTTAAATCCAATTTTAGATACCCCATACCATGACTGTCACAGACTAAAATCTATTAAGATTTTCTAATTCCTTTACCAACCAAATTTTTATTTTTTCTTTTACCTTCTGAAAAAACATTCAATTGATTTAGCATCTATTTTCTTTCTCTTCCACCTCACCCAAGATTTAAAAGAAAACAGACAAAAACCCTTGTGAGAAATATGCACAGTAAAGCAGAACAAATTCACATATTGACTAAAAATGAATGTTTCCTTCTGCATCTTGAGTCCATCCCCTCTCTGGCAGGAAGTGGAGAGCATATTTCATCATCTATCCTCTGGAATCATTCTTGGTCATTACATTAGTTAGAGTTCTTAAGTCTGTTAGAGTGGAACTAGTTTTGACCTCTTTCAGGTACACAAAGAAGACAATTCTCATCATTGTACCTCCTCATAGACCACCAAGGTCCATGGTGCTATTCAAAGTGTGTTCTGAAGCTGATACAATCCTTTCCTTCAAGGAATTGCTTGCTGAGATGTCATAAAATGAGTATCTTCAGCCAACCTGAGGAAGAAACTAATCAATAAACCTCATGCTTGAAAATATCTGGGGATTAACATTTTCCTGAGGTCACAGAAGAGGACTAGCCTTGAGAACTAGGAAGACAGAGGCAAAAATGACGTAAAGCCTGCCTCTCAGTTACAGGTGCCATGTTGTCGGTCTGGCCATGCTGGAACAGAATGTGATAAGTCAAAGAGGACCTCCAAGATAGGTGACTTAGCTGCACAGGACAGCTAAGATCCCAAAGACTTCACCTCTCAGCAGTCAGTGGTTCAGAATTTGTCAGAGTATCAGGGAATAACTTAGGTCACATACTGGAAACCAGCCTAAGTAAGGTGATGAAGCAATGACCAGAGCCACCATGCTGGCATAATGGGAGGCAGAGAGCAAGTCAGAGAAACAAGCCCAGACGAGGGTGCCAGGGGAAGCAGGACCGCAGAACTAGAAAATGGGCCAGTGGTCAGAGCCAGATGGTTAAACATAGAAGAACATCCAGAGAGAGCCAAACTGACACACATCACAGAATGACAGTGATCTGTGTTGGTGAGCATCTTTGTTGGCCAGAATTAGCTGTCAGTACTGCCCAAACTTAGCCCTGTATTTTTTTTTGACTAATTTTTTTTTCAGTTAACATTCTCTCTTCACACCCCCTCCCATTGGGAAAAACAGAAAGAAAATCCTGTAGCAAATATGCAGAGTCAAGCAAAACAAATTCCAGCATTGGCCGTGTCCATAATATATGCACACATTATATAATGCATATATATATATATATATATATATACACACATTATATAATGCATATATATATATATATATACACACATACACACATACATATATACATATGCCATATATATATATACATAATATATACATATATATATATACATAATATATACATACACCTAGCAAGTCAAGACATCACCCTACTGATGTCATTGTTCCTGTCTGAGAATGAAGGACAAACACAATATGTGTGCATGTGTATATATATATATATATATATATATATATATATATATATATATATATATATATATACATATATATATATATATATATATGCACACATACATGCATATATACATATGTATGTGTACATTTATACACACACACACACACACACACACACATATATATATATATGTATATACAAGCTTTTGCTGCATCCTGAGTGCATCACTTCTGTGTCATAAGGTGCTTTCCCTTAACCTTTTAAGGGGCTGGATGATCCACTGTTCTTGAGACCCGGAACAAACTCATCCTGCCTCAAACACAAACATATCGAAAGTATGATCTGGTTGACCAAATTCCCTGGTTTGTGGTCTCTCTACCATGTTATTTCTCCTGAGCTGATCCTAACCTAAACACAGGCTAAAAAGAGACTTTATTTATGAAGTTCATTATGTGCGTGTTTTATCAGCGACCCTGTCAAGCTTGCATAGAACTTTAGAGAACATATGTGTTTTTTGGACCTATTTGGATCTGTTTTTGGATCTATTCGTAAGATGTCAGAGCAGGAAGGGACTTTGGAAATCATCTGATCTAGGAGCTCTTAATCTTTTTTTATGATATGTACTCTGCCATTAGGGTACATTAGCCTACAGATCCCTTCTCAGGATAATGTTTTTTAAATAATTGAAGGAAGTGCTGAATTTCTCTTAAAGTTAGCAAAAATAAAGACATGACTTTTTTCCCATTTGAGTTCACAGGCCCTCTGAAATCTTTCTACAGACCCTGATCCTAGATTGAGAACCTCTATTTTAGTCCAACTCCCTCGTTTTACAGATGAGAACCAGAGTCATGAAGTGTCTGACACAGAGTTGGTACTTAATAAATGCTTGTTGATTGACAGATTTTATAGAGCTAGCAGGAAGCCAATCCAGGATTTCAATTTGGTTCTTCTAACCCTCCAATTCTATATTTATCATTATTTTTTAAAAAAGCTTTATTGATACTTTTGGTGTCAGTATTTTTTCCACCTTACCATATAAAGATGTATGGTTCCGTGAAGTTACAAACTGGGCATCATAAAAGAGAAGAAGACTTTGAGTCAGAAGGTCTTGGTTCAAGTCTCAGCTCAGATCTTGGCCAACCATGTGCTGGAATGTGAGTAAATCCCTTAACCCTCCTCTGACCATGGTTTCTTCACCTGTAAAGTGAGACTAATAACCAACAAACATTCATTAATCACCTACAACGTCCTAGGCACTGTACTACATGCCGGTTATACAAAGGCACAAATGATACAGTCCCTGCCTTCAGGCAGCTTGCATTCTGTATGGGATAATACTAACATTACGTAGTGTCGTCATGAAAATGTTTTGCAAACTATAAAATGCTATAGAAATGGGAGCTATTATAATTGTGATTATTATAGCTTGCCATTTTCTCTGAGTGAGGACACACTCAGAAGCCATATACCAGCAGGTTATTTTATCCCCTTTAGCCTTTTTCTGAAATGAGGTCTTCCTGATAGGGAACCCAGTTGCCTTTCATGGTATGGTAGACCTCAGGGTGAAGAAGGGGAAGGGCAGGAACAAGAGGTTCATCAGTAGGTGAATCTAGAAGTCAAGTCAACAAGCATTTGTTAAGAATCTAGTATATAGCAGGCACTGTGTTAGATCAGAGAACTGCCAGAACTTAACTCATGTCCTTAGGCAAAAAAGAAACTAGTCCCTTGTGCCAGCAAAGAATCTGATCATAAGTCAACAAACAACGTGAGGAAGGTTTAAACTGAATACAGACCCAGGTATGAAGTTGTAGGTCATAGGGCTCATGCAATCCTAGAGTGAGAGCTGGGAGGTACCTTACAAGGCTTCTAGTCCAACCTCCTCCTTTAAAGAGTGGATAAGGAAACAGAGAGCCAAAGAGGTTGGGTGATGTGCCCCAGGTCCCACAGCTAGCAAATGGAAGATCTTGGATTAGAACCCAGGTTCTCTGACTCCAAACCCAGTACACATTCCAGTACAGCATCATATTAGAAGGAAGATGCAGAAAAGCAGGAACCGGTGTCTGCAGGACTGTCTGAGCTTGGCAGCTTTGGGCACTATGCTTTTCTGACCTCAGAGGATAGTAATGTCCTTCTATAGCTGCCCTCTATCCTCTTCCCCATATGCACCCCAACAAAGCAGCAACTGCTGTGCAGAAACCTTATCAAGAGTTACTGATGTGCCCTTTTTTGTATGATTCAACCTTGAGGCTTAAATCCGGAGGAAAGGATGCCCCACCAACTTCTAACAGCCTGCCTTGCCTCTTTTCTATTGACTTTGTTCCTAAGATCACAGACCTAAGTTTGGAAATGGTTCAGTAGATAGAGCACAGATTTGGAACCAGGAAGACTCATCTTCCTGAGTTCAAATCCAGCCTCAGACACTTACTAGCAGTGTGACCTTGGGCAAGTGACTTAATTCTGATTGCCTCAGTTTCCTCATCTGTAAAATGACTTGGAGAAGGCAATGGCAAACCGCTCTAGAGTCTTTGCAAAATGAGGTCATTAAGAGTTGGCAACTGAAAATGACTGAATAGTGAGTAATAGAGTCCAAGTTTCTAAGCCCTACATTTTGCAGATAAAGAAAGTGAATCCAGAGAGGGGCAAATACCTTTGAGCTCAGGTGCTCTGATTCCAAATCTGGTCTCCTTGCAACAATACAGGGTTGCAGAAGTCATCCCCTCAGTTGCTTTTGGCAGGAAGCAAGGACACATCAGTGGTCAGCCATGTGTTGTGTGTGCCACGTTTGGAGTTTTAAGTACAGTTCTATATTTCACCTCTCTGCAATGCAGTTAACCATTGTAAGCCCTAAAATTTCTTATTGTTTTCTTCAGTTTCTAAGGCAATTTAAAATAAATTACTTCAAATTTTTCAAAACTCTATTTTTATCCCTTCAAGTGTATCTCTTTTGGGGAAGAGAGAATGCATTGTTCATGAATGAGGGAGCTGAGCTAAATCAGAGGTTCTTCGTCTGGAGTCTGCAGAGTCATTAACTGACTTTACGCAGTCTGTAAACTTGAATGGCAAGAAATTATATTTTTATTTTCACTAACTTTAGGTTCTCTTTGCAATCCCATGTATATTTATTTTATGCATTTAAAACTAATATTCTCAGAAGGGGTCTAAAGGTTTCACCAAGGGGTCCATGACACAAAAAAAGGTTAATTCTCTGGTCTATGTGATGTTAAAGGTTTCTTCCAGATCTAAAAGCATATAGTGCTACGAATATGTGAGAGAAGGTGTCAGAGGGAGCTTAGGAACATTGCACTTGGATGTGCCAGGAGAAAATCGTTCCCATTTCTATAGCATCCTACAAAGCATTTTTCTCTTATGAACCTTAGGAGGGAGGTTATTATACCCAGGAAAAATCTTGGGAAAGTAAAATGATTTACTTGGTGTCACACAACTAGTCAACTATCACCAAGGTAGAGTATTTGGAAAAAAGATGTAGTTGCATTATTATCATTTGAAAGGTGGTGAAATACAGTTCTAATGCCATAGGATCATAGATTTCAAGCCAGGAGGATCCTTACAAGTGATTGAGTCCAGCCCCCTCAGGATGATATAGCTAATGAATATCTGAGATGAATTCAAAGGCAGGTCTTCTTGACTTCAAGTCCAGCATTCTATTGACCAGTATGACATATCCCAGACAATTGGGGTCTGAGACACACTCCCTCACTGTAGCTGACCTTTGTTTAACACTGCAGGTATAATCCTGTTAGGATGCCTAATGCCATTGTAAAGAATGTCAGTCGTATAGAACTAGACTTTAGTAGTACCAAATCCTCCAGGAGGGCCATAGAAATAAATGTTTTGTTAATCTGTCCGCCAGTGTCCAAATAACAAATGAGTTATTTGACAATCTGACCCCCGACCAGCATGACAGAAAGGTGGGCATCAAAAACTTGACTGGTTGCACATGAAGCATAATGAGTGGAAGGGAGCGGTTTACCATTCTTTTCTCTTGTCACCAAGTAACAATTCTCTCTCAACTAAGTCCTTTCTCTACTCAGAACTCTTAAGCGGGAGTGGGGAGGGAAGATAAGATGGGGAGCTCAAACAGCTCACAAAAAGTTCCAAAATGGAAGACCCGCAAGCATTATGTATGTATGTGTTTGTAGAGAGACAATGTAATACAATGGAAAGAGTCATTGATTTGGGCTTGAATCCTGTCTCACCATTCCATTTATGACTTTGGGTAAATGATTTAACTTTTCTATGTGTCAGTTTTCCCATATGAATATGAAAGGTTGGACTAGATTACCTCTAAGATCCCTCTTGGCTCTAAATCTATGACCCCATGCCAGTTTGTAATTGTATGAAAGACAACTCCCTCCTTTCCCCATTGGATTCAAGGCATTACTTTTCACTTGCCAATACACTACAGAAAAGCTAGGAATCAACTCTATTGTCTCCCTGGGTCCTATAGAATTATCATGTCCAGCAAAGTAGTCTTTTAAATAGTGTTTTACTGCAAGAAAGTGGTCATATTAGACATTTATATGGCACTTTAGAGTCTACAAAGTATATTATGAAAACAAAAAAGCATAATAAACCAAAGCCAAATACTGTGTAATTATAATGATCAATCTTAGCTCCAGAGAAGAGATGAGGAAATACACCTCCCTCTTTTCATTGTGTGTATATGGGGGTGGGAAGCAGAGCTATGCATGTGGAATGTTGCTGTGTTTATTGGTATTATTTAATGGCTCCTTGTCGTTGTTGTTAAAAGGGAAGGGGAGAATTAAGGAGAAAGGTGTTGAGAGTGGGAAGAGGGGGGTATTTCAGGAAATTATGGTAATATAAAAGTAAAAGTCATTGATGAAACTTTAAGAAAATACATCATATATATATATGCACACATATTTTACCTTATTTGATAGCAGCCAAGTATTATCAACCATATTTTACATATAAGGAAAATGAGGCTTATAGATTGATTACCTAATGTCATAGGGTTATGTAATAAATAGCAAAATTCTTTACAATAGCAAAGAAAGAAAGGAAGGAAGGAAGGAAGGAAACAGTGAAGGAAGAAAGAGAGAAAGAAAGAGAGAGAGAGAGAAAGGAAAGAAAGAAAGAAAGAAAAGAGAGAGAGAGAAGAGAGAGAGAGAGAGAGAAAGAGAGAAAGAAAGAAAGAAAGAAAGAAAGAAAGAAAGAAAGAAAGAAAGAAAGAAAGAAAGAAAGAAAGAAAGAAAGAAAGGAAGAAAGAAAGCTGGAAATAAGCTGAGTACCTGCCAACTGGGTAAATGGCTGAACCAATTGTGATGTTGTGGAATGTAGTGAAATGCTGTTTTGCATATGAGGAATTTAGAGAAACAAGGGAAGACTTCCAAGAACTGATATAGAGCAAGGAGAATAAAACCAAGAAAACAATATAAGAAGGGAGGAAACAAGCATTTATTAAGCACCCACTATATGTCAGGCACTGTGCTAAATGCATTACAAATATCTCATTTGAGTCTCAGAACATTTTACCCTGAGGAAATTGAGGCAGACAGAGATTTAGTGATTTGCCCAGGGTCACATAGGTGACTGAGTGGCTGAGGCAGAATTTGAACTTGGGTCTTCCTGACTCTAGGCCCAGCACTCTATCTGCTGCACCACCTAGCTGCCTCCATATGTACCACAATTATAGTGACACATGCTATAAAAATACAAACAATTCAGGTTAATTGAAATGATCGACATTGACTCTCAAGAAGAGAGAAGAAAATATATTTCCCTTCTGTTCTTGGTAGTGGATCTATTAGTACTGAATGATGCATGTAATATCAGGTGCTTTTTACTTTGGGTTTTGCTTGAATTTTTCTTTGTTATAAGGGAGGATTCTGGGGAATGAGGGGGTGCTATAGATTATGCAGCAATTCCCAGGGTACCTTCCACTTTTCATATCAGAAATGGAGAAAGTATGTCCACCCTTCAAAGCTTAAGCCCAAGAGTTGTATGGTACAGAAACTTCAGCCAGGGGTACAATGAGGTGTGGTTGGCAGGGAGATAAAATCATTCCTCAGGCCAGAAGCTTCCAAATGAACAGCTCCATTAGTCTGAAATGCAAGCTTTTGGCTTCACAGATTTTGGGGTATCCACAGATGGCTACTTGTTAACCTTGATCTATATTTCTATTTCCTGTCTACTGCCTAATGGCTAGGCAACCAGGAATGCCTATAATTCTGGTTTTCTTCCCCATCCTCCCCCCCAACTTTGTTTATAACCTATCTTATTTCCTTTGAGTGACCTTGATTCAGCCCTAACTTGGGGACTTTGAAGTCACATGCTTTAAAGGCTATGGGCGGCAGCAGGAGAAAATTAGCCCAAATGATTAATGAGTCCTTGTTTAATATGGCATAGAAGAGATTCTTTTTCAAGTAAAGGCACTAGACCAATACTAAGATGGACACGGAGGTCCCTTCCAATTCTAAAATATTTTGTTCATTTAGAAACATTTTCTAGGCTGCTATCTGTTTAGTATGTCTACAAAATTTTCTTAATTTTAATATTTTGTTGATTATGAGGAGCCAGAGTGGAAGCCACATTTTATAATCTTAAAATATTGTAGTTAGTTTTTTTTGGTATTTTATTTCTTTAAAAATTATTTATGAATTTTTGATAAAATATCCATAAGGCATTGATTTTAAGATGCCTAAGTGTAGTGTTGGTGATCTATATTCTAGATAAAGTTACCACATTTCCTTCGGAGGATCTCAACAGGGTAATAACCACTGCCATATTACTAGAGGAGCCAGAGATTTTTGCCAAGCACAATCCATCTCTTCTTTTAGAAGATGAAAATCATAACCAAAAAGATGGCTGCTTTTAGACTCTCTTTTTTTTTCTCCTCTAGCCATGATTTGGAAAAGCCTTCCAAAATGTACCTTTTTTATAGCACCATGTGGGGCAGCTCCTAAACAGAAGGTCCCCCAGTTGGGTTCCCACTGCCATTTTTCTTGGGCACATTTTTGCTGCTCAGGAAAGATTTTTCCTTTTGTCCCACATTGTTTTCAGGACCTTTCCCCCTTCTTTCTGTCTAGATATCCCTCACTTAAATTTTCATTTGCACCTCGGCAATCAGCAAGTGCTAGAAATCAGGGCTTGATTTATTGTTTTCTTGATTGACTAGACTTAAGAAAGTGATGGAGAAAATGTTAATGCAGGTTAAACTGAAAAATGTGTCATGCATTTACAGGGCTTGTTGTTAAATATTTGCCAGCATATCCCTGCCCTATACCGTTAGAAATCATAGAGCACAGCCTTTGGAAGAGGCCTTAGGAGTCATTAAGTTTAGCCCTCTGATTTTATAGGTGAGAAAAATCAAGACGCAGAGAGATTAAGTGACTTACCCAGACCAGTAGAGGGAGTGCCCACCTCTACGAAATCCCTGATCTGTTAACGTGCTAAAGAATAACGTTGAATGTTAAAGCTACTAGACAGCCACGTGCATATTACTTTGTACATATTCAGTAATTGCTTATCAATGTTTACATCGTCTTCTTCCAGTGTAGCTATAAACTCTCAGAGGGCAGGAACTACTTTCATTTTTGTCTTTATACTCCAAGCACTTGGCACACAGTAGGCATTTAATTAAAAAAAAACTTGTTGAATTGAAGATAAAAATCATTTATTCTGCGAACTCAGATTAGTTGTGAAATCATTTTTATATTTCAGTGATGAGGAATCTTTGGGTTCTCCTCCCTCTTAAACTGGGTACCACCAACCCATCAAAAGCATCAATTCAGAGCCATATACAAATAACAACCATATTTGGATCTGGTTATCTAAAGAGTCACAAACAGGAGGGATTAATATGTTGTAATAGGTATGACTATTAAGGACATGTTAAAAAAAACTAAATATATCCAATAATCCACAGGCAACGTATCTCTCTGTGTACTATCATATGTAGCTTTTCTCTTGGTTAGCAGATTTCAATTTGGGGGGGAAAAATTCACTGTCTCTGGTATATCCTTTTAAAAGATTCCCATACTGGTTGGGCATTCTCATCCACTCCCTTCTGTTTTCATCAGTGATGTCAGAGTGGAAAATAATGAGAGGACACTGTCTATAATGGACTCATTTGCCAGGCTGTGGCAGCTGTTTGGGGGCACATTTGAAATGATGTCAAGTTCAAATACATCTAAGAAACCAGGGAGCAAGGTAAGCCAAGTAGGTACACGTGAGCCCAGCCAGAAACAGCACTTTCTGTGGGTGGCAAAAATTCTATCTTCCATCACGCTCTTAGGATAAGACATTGAACAGAACACACCATTAAATTAGAGATGCTATTGTTTTGTTCAAACCACAGCTTATTGTCTACATAATTAAATACACAGACAATACACCAACCTCTGTTATTATCAAACAATACTCACAAAGCATAGATTTGAAGTACTCAAGACCAGCCATTATGAGGAGCTCCACCTTTCCTATTAGACCACTTAGAGTAGCTATTTAGAAGAGAGGTAAGGCTCTTTGTAAGGTAAAAGAGTCTAGTCCCTAAAGAAACACAGTGAATTACCTTCCAAGGGCTTACCACATTCTTCTAACGGATATTACTTCCTGGAATTGCTGGGCAGTGGTCCAACACCTGTCCACTATGTTCCAGAAGGCTTTAGAGACTCCAGAACTCCCATAGACAATAAGAACCAGGGTAGGCCTAAGAAACTTGTAGCCACATTAGAGAATTCTCTCAGAATCTTGTGCCACTTTTGAATAAAGGGAATTCCAGGGAAGCCAGAGGCAGTTTTAGACCTCCTTGAGGAAATTTTGAGGGATTATTAGAAGCAGAATGAGGAAGACTGGGCCTCTGTGCATGCGATCCAGGGCACATGGGATGCCCCTTTGGGCTTATTGTGTGTGTTTATAGGTGTGGAAAAAGCGGGTCTGGGATGCCCAAGAGTCTCGGTTAGTTTGGAGTAACTGCAATGGTTAGGACCCTTCTTCCAGTAGAGATCTCACTGATTGCTCTTACTCTGAATCTATAGCAGTTCCTATAGTCCCTGCCTGAATTCTTAGATTCTTCTTATAGCCTGCTTCTGTTAACTAGTCTACCTATATCCACTGATAGTTCCCCAAAATTGATTAATATGTCCAGTATATGCCCTAAAATTTCTCTTTGAAAATCTCATTTTTATTCCCACCTTTTCTGCCATCTTTATTTTCAAATATATCCTTTACTCCTCAGAAAGCTATCCTTATAACAAACATTTCCAGAAGAAAGAAAAAAAGAGTTGAGGACAAACAATCTATGTTAATGTTGCCAGACATTATAAGCAGTATTCCACATTCATAGTCTACAAAACCTCTGAAAAGAAGAGAGGAACATTTTCTCAGCTTTTCTATTGAATCAAGCCAGTCTATTCTGATTTATTTTGTTGTTCTTTTTATTTACATTGTTGTACTTGTACATTCAGTTTTCCAGGTTCTACTTACTTTACTCTGTTCAGATAAGTCTTCTCATGCTTCTTGGAATTCTTTATTCCTTTGCTAAAAACTTGGTTATGAAAATGCTTTTGGCTACAACTTTATCCATAGGAGACATGGAATGTGATAGATTTATTCAGCTTAGGGCAATGATGTGCCCTACTGTGCATATACTGGCAATAAAAGAATGGCTTATAGGTCAGAAATTTTACTTTGCGTTGTTATAGCATATTATTTATGGAGTTCCCACAAAGTGGAGTCTTAATTCCTAAAAAGTCTTCAGGATTCTACCACTGGTTTCAACTTGGGTTTAGAGTTACCAAATGCCCATCCATTACTGAAAACCCTTCTAAAATTTGGGGGAGGGGCTATATCAGGCTCAACACAAATAAAACAAAACTTCCCATGACTTCACACTTTCACTGCTCTTCAGGACACCCAACATCAACCTTTGTTCCAGGGAATTCCTCTCGAATGGTCTTATTTCTCTCCCTTTTTCTTAGTCCTGTATTTGATTTCTTTAGCACTCTACTACCATCTGCCTCTACTTTCTTGAAGTTTATAAACTGAAGAAAATGTTTTCTATTAACAACTTATGCTTAGTAATGGGCAACACTATATTACAGAGGTGACCCTATGGCTCCAAGTTTCTGCCAAGGTGACATGAGGTCCCACCAAACCGGAAAGGCTTTGAGTATTATTTTATAATAATAGATGGCATTTATTTAGTGGCTTAAGGTTCACAGATCACTTTAAACATGTTATCTCAGTTGAGTCTCATAATAGCCTGGGAGGTAGGTACTATTATTATTCCCGTTTTATAGATGAGGAAATGTAGGCTAAGAAGGGTAAAGTGATGTAACCATGAACACATAGCCAGCAAGTGTCTGAGGTGAGATTCAAACTCATGTCTTTCTTGACTCCAAGTCTAGCACTCTATCCACTATGCCATTTGTCCAAGTCTTTTGTCCAAGGATGAACCTAGATAAATTCAAAGATATTCATCACTAGAAGGCCGGCCTCCAAATAATGAATTTGGGTTCTATAACAACTGCTAAAAATATTTACTTGGACACAGAGGGGTCTTGTTTTTTGGTAGAACCATCCAGACTAAGGACATAAGATACATTTTGAAACCATAAAGCAAGGGGATGCAAGGATAGCAGTGATCATTGAAATTGACAGGTTATACAACTTTGCATAATTACCCATTAAATTCAGTTTGCAACCTTTCCCCTCCCCCCATCAAATATTTATCAGCATTCTGCTCACTACTCACAAGGTTGCATACTCTATTCATGCTTCAAACTTCCCTACGTCTGTTTTGATGGCACTAGCATTGTTCCAAGTTCAGAATCTGAGTGGAAGAAGTGCCAACACCCATCAAATCACAGTTGTTGACAAATGAAACCATACTCATGTCTCTCTGTGAGTTCCTTAAGGGAAGGGATCATACCTTATTTCTTTCTGTCTCCTCATGCCTGGCGCAGTATCCTAGGCACAGTAGATACTTAATACATATTCGATGAAAGAATGAATGAAAGGTATATGAGTAATAACAGAGTGTTCAAATACAAATGTTTTCAGTCATGCAATGATAGGAACATAAAGGTAAAAACACACAAATCAGCAGAAAGTTAAGATTCTTTGGGGCATATTCACACACCCACATTTCAAGTCATGTGTCTACAGGTAGTCATTTAACAGCACTTTATAAGCATGCATTAAAGAGAATGTTCATTGTGGGCGAGTTTTGAAGGTTGTTTAAATGCAAGTAACTCCACAACAACACACAGCTATAGTTTAGGCGTCATTTAAAACTTCAAAACTGTGAATATAAATTGACACTACTCTTCAAGGAAATTCTTTCAACACTACTGAAATACAGATATTTCAAAGGAATCAGCCCATTAAAGGAATTGCCAAGTAAAAATCTTGCATTTTGAGGGCAAGGAAGTCATAGTAGATTCATGGATGAGCTGGAAGGGGCCTCAAAGGCCATCTGGTTCAACTACCTACCTCATTTTACAGATGAGGAAGCTGAGGCCAAGGTCACCCAGTAACAGAAGCATAATTTTAACTCAGTTCCTTTGACTCCAGAACTTGTTCTCTTTCCACTGTACCAAGTTGCTTAAATCAAAAGTGCCTAGATCAGAAACCTTTATTTCATTAAAAGAGATTTTTCTGTAATTAACATAGATACAGCAGATACTGTTGAACTTCTACCTGCTTTGCCCACATCCCCTGCACAAACTGTCCTCCCTTTTGGAATAACTTACACTGTTGGGACTAATGACCTCCAATTAGGAGATTTTCCTCAGCCTATCACCCTATTCGAGAGCTTTTTTATCCAATTTATGCTCCCACGGGCTGCTAGTTGCTATGCAGTCTAATCCTTTCCTCTGGTGCACAAATCTTGGCGCCCTTTCATCATTGGTTCTTCCTGTGGGATGCCAAAAGTCCCTTTCATTGGCACATAGTCTCCACATCCTGATGACTGGTACAGCATTAGGGTAGAGCAATCCACGGTGCTCAGTGTTTTCCCTTGAGCTTACCTTGCTACTAATAGCACAACACAGTTATTATTTATTTCTTCCAATGCTTCAGGAATACTTCCAATCTACAGTTCATTATTAAATACCTACTGCTATTATATTAGTACTATGCCTAGTATTGTAGGGAATACAACAATGTGGTCCCTGCCCTGTAGGCCAGGAATCCCCACAGGCTTGAGATCATTGGCTTAGGGCAGAAAAGGACAGCTGGCAGTGGAGTCTGTAGTCAGAGCTATGGGGAAGATATCCGTCTATAATGCTGCAGGAAAGAAGCATGACCAGAAGCTAAATTTTGCTCTCTGGGGATGCATTTTCAGAAATAATCATTCAGCTGAATTGCAAAGATTTATGCTGATGTGTGCATGGGCAAGCTTGCTTGTGCTTGTGCATGCATGCACGCATGCGTATGTGTGTGTGTGTATGTGTATATAAAAAGTCACCAAAGCTATCTTCTAGTCTTTAGCTCTGGATGTATTTCTTTTTTATCTCTAATTTGCATTTATTTTATTTGCTTTGTTTTTTATATTTATTTTTAGTTTTCAACATTCACTTCCATAAGCTTTTGAGTTTTACATTGTCCCTCCCTCCCTTCCTCTGTAAGATTGCATGCAATATGATATAGGCTCTATGTATACATTCCTATTAAACATATTTTCACCTTAATCATGCTGTAAAGAAGAATTGGAACCTATAGGAGGAACCACAAGAAAAAAGAAACAAAAGAAAACAGAAGAAAAAAAAGAGCAAATAGTATGCTTTGATCTGCATTCAAACTCCATAGTTCTTTCTCTGGGTGTGGATAGATTTTTCATCATGAGATTTTTGGAGATGTCTTAGATCCTTGTATTGCTGAGAAGAGCTAAGTTTATCAGAGTTAGTCATTGCACAAACATGGCTGTTACTGTGTATAATGTTCTGGTTCTGCTCATTTCACTCAGCATCAGTCCATGCAAGTCTTTCTGGATATATTTCTTACTATTTCTTGAGATGTCTTTCTGATTGTAGTTATTCTAGGACCCTGACCAGAAACTAAAACTAGTCATGGCTACTTTGTATATGCTTTATATTTATTTAAATGTGTTCCTGCTGTTTCCCTTTAATAGATTATAAACTCCTTGAGAATAGGGATTATCTTTGTTTTGAGTTCACAGCAACTAGCACAGTTCTAAATACATAGCAGTCACTTAAATATTTGTTATGTGGAATTGAACTGAACTGTGACTGACTTAAGAATCACTTCTACAACATCCCACTAGGTATCTTTCTTCTTGGTTGATGCTAGAGCTAAAAATCATACTTTCCCCTGGCTAAATGTTATCATTTGATATGACCACAAGGGACAGCTAGGTGATAGAGTGGATAGAGTGCCAGGCTTGGAGTTAGGAAGACACATCTTTCTGAGTTCAAAACTGGCCTCCAACACTTACTAGCTTTGTGATCCTGGGCAAGTCCCTTAACTCTGTTTGCCTCATTCTCTCATTTGTAAAATGATCTGTAGAAGGAAATGGCAAACCGCTACATCATCTTGCCAAAAAAATAAACAAACAAACCCAAATGGGGTCACGAAGAGTTGGACACAACTGAACAGTAATGACAACATGGCCACAAGTGAATATTTATTAGTGTAACATCTCATTTCAGTAAAGAATAATGGATAGAAGGCCAGCTTTCCTTTCAGAAAGACTTAGTTTTAATTCTGTCTCTGAAGCATAGGAGCTGTGTGACTCTGGAAAAGTCATTTTACCATTTGGTGTCCCAGACAACTTTCTAATACTCTGAATTATAGATGAGTCGGATACTTTTAATATTTTTACTTTTCTACTTTTAACTATAAAATTTTTATGTACTAATATACAGTCAATCTTTGTAAAGATACCATGAACCACTCAGAAAAAAGGTGTATTCTTTTCTATTTCCATTCAATTCTCTCCAGATAGCTATCACATGTAGCTTATCTAAAATTCTATTTACTTTCTTAATTTTTTTCTTATTTATTTTTTTGGTTAGGTTTATCTGGTTCTGAAAGGGGAAGATCAAAGTCCCCTACTATTGTAGTACTATTATCTTTCTCCACCTGTAATTCATTTAGCTTTTCTTTTAAAAATTTAGATGCTATAGTATTTGGTGCATATCACTTCAGTATTGATATTGTTTCATTGTCTATGAGTTGGTCTGCAACAGATGGGGGTGAAAAGGGAGATTTTCTGCCCTAGGAATTCCTTATTTTAATAAATTCACAGGTCTAGATTAAAAAAAACCTACCTCACTTATCCAGAAATGGTTTAAGAATAATGTGTTAATGAAATTTAAATATTTAAAGGATCTATGATTTCATCAATGAGTAATGGGTTTTCCCTCCCACAACATAGATCAGATATTCTTCCTGCTCTATGGTTATTGAAGCCTTTCTGTGATTTGGTAGATGGTCTTTGAGAGTTGCTGTGACCAAAAATAACACCCCATCGCCCTGCAGTACTGCTGGTGATTGAACTTCTCCAAACTTAACTTGGCCAGTTGTGGACAACTATACACTGTGTCTTGGATCAGGTCTTCAGTCTTGGTTGGACCTGACAGAGTTTCAACTCCACTGGCACAGTCTTTGAGAATTCAAGGTCATCTTAATGCTATATTAATAACAATTTATTTCCATAGCATTTTATGGTTCACAAAGCTCTTTGCTCACAAAAACCCTGCAAGATAGGTCATATGAGTATTCATATGTCCATGTTACAGATGAGGAAACTGAAGCTAAGAGAAATTACTGATTTGTCCATGACCACATAGCTGATAAATTACAAGTCACAGGACCCAGGATTTCTATTCTAACACTATAATTCTGTGACTTGAACTATCTAAAACATAGTCTTCATCTCTCTAATCTACAGTTTCTAATCTGGACAATGAGATTTTATGGTAACAGTGGCCAACAGCCCATCTTGATAGTCTTCTGGAAAAGTGGTGAATGGCAGTGCAGAGGAAATGGGGATTGTAATGACCTATGTCACTTCCTGCACCCACTTCTCTCCTATATTCACAATTGGGGTTACTTACCCCCCACATTTGAAGATTCACCTTAATCCCAGGCTCTGACACCATTCTAGCACCTGGGAGGGGGAACATAAGGACCTTTGTGTCATTGCTCAGGACTGAACTTTAAGTCACCTTTACTTAGGATTCCTCCCTGACCTTTTGGGTTTTTCTCTTCTTTCTTCTAAACCTCCTTCTTTGGGATTCTACAAACTGTTATCATGAAGAGCCCCCAAAACTCTGGCACAGGCATTTAGGGGAGAATAGGAGAGGGCTCAACTGGTATTAACAAGGATGCATCCATCACTGACATTCACCATAGCATCATAACCTCCCAAGTAGTTTACAGCATAGCCCACTACCCAAGAAGCAGCATGAAGAAACAGGAAACAAATAGGCAAAGTATGTCAGATAGCTACACTTCCTTAGGCTACATTGCTTTGCCACCTAAATATCTCGCCTGGCTATCCTTTCTATATAGACAATTGTCAGCTCTACAGCATGAGAGTCAGCTTCAAAATACTAGCCCAGAAATTTGGGTATGCTTAGCTTTTAGAAGCTGGTTACAGGCAGTCTCAGAGGGAAAGAGAGACTGACTGGTACCTTCATCAGGGTTTTTGGCAGCAGCTCTAGCTTTCCTGATTTGGGGGATAGTATCCCGTTGGGATCCCCAGTGGAATCCCTTTCTTTTTAACAGTACCTAGCATTTACATGACTTTTTAAGGTTTACAAAGTGCTTTATATAATTTATTGCTTTTGATTCCCCACTCCCACCTCCAACCCCACAAAAAAAAACCCCTGTGAGGTAAGTTCTTTGTTTGTTTATTTGTTTTTGTTTGATTTATTTTGGGGGTGGGAAGCAACTGGGATTAAATGACTTGCCCAGGATCACACAGCTAATAAATATTTGAGGGAGAATTTGAACTTAGGTCCTCCTGACTCCAGGGAAATTGCTCTATCCACTACACCACCTAGCTGTCCCTGAGGTTATTATTATTATTATTATTATTGTTATTATTATTATTATTATCATCATCATTCACACTTAATAGATAAGAAAACTGAGACTAAGACCAATTAAATGACTTGCTCAGGGTCACATAGCTTGAAAATGTCTGAGGAAGCATTTGAACTAAAGTCTGTCTGACCCCATTCACTTTGTCATCTACCTGCCTCTTGTTCCTCTCAGTGTTTTTTCTTTTTTTTTTTTTTGGCAAGGCAATTGGGGTTAAGTGACTTCTCCAGGGTCACACAGCTAGTGAGTATCATGTGTCTGAGGCCACATTTGAACTCAGATCCTCCTGACTCCAGGGCTGGTGCTCTATCCACTGCGCCGCCTAGCTGTCTTCTCCCCCCCTCCCCAGTTTTTTACTTCCTACCTAGTACACTATTTTCTCTATAAATGAGATTCATTCTTGTCCTTTAGTCCTCCAGGGGAATACTGTAGTCTTGCCTCTGCTTCCCATTTCCCATGGCAAGGTTGTCCCAGTGCTATGTTCTGCTCCTCTGCTTAGGCGCCTCCTTTTGCCACTACGGTTCCTCCTTTGTTGTCCTCTGACTTTCTGGACTTCTTATTCTTATAAGCTTTAGGGGGCCTTCTTGGATCACATGCCTTGTCTTCATAGGTCTGCTTTAGGTTCTGTCTCCCAAGCATCTTTAGGCTGGCTTGGTCCCACTAGTGATGAATCCTTGGCTCAGAAAAAAGCAGCTTGGTACTAATTTCAATAGGACCTTCTACAGACGTCTTGCCTCTTGTTTAAAAGCAATGCTGGCCTTTACTGTCCACGAGGCATTTTGCTCCTTGAGTAGAGTAATTGCAGCAATGTCAGCCGAAATGAACTTGACTTTGAGTGGTAGCTCATGATTGGCTTAAAAGCAGGCTGAAATTAAACAAGATGTTTGAGCAGGGACTTTTAATAACATAGAATTGGAATGTAGGAGGACAAAATTGTTCAATGTCACTAGTAAAGTAAATAGTGATTTTGTATGAAGTGATTATGTATTATCTTCTGAGAATAATCTCTGATAAATTTTAGTGTGACATTTTTGTGTGTAAAAGCAGCAGGATAAACTGCAAAGTTTTTGATTAAGCACTTTGGGTTGTAGAGATTTACCCAAAAAATATGAGACTCCATTAGCTGTAACTCCCAAATACCAGAGGATTCTGCTTCTGCCTATAGAAAGATAAATAGCAACAAGCAAAGATCTACCTTACTTTTCTAATGCAGAGCTTTACTGGGGACACTCTGCATATGCTGGGTCTTTTATCTGGGGATCATATCTGCTCTATGTTCCTAATAGCGCCTTCTGGCCTGGCAGAAGCCAATAACTATTAATTAGCAATAGTAATTTTTTAATATCACACTCATGCACAATTATTGATTTCTTCTGCTTTGTTGAAGTTCTTATACGGAATCTTTTATCCTGATCCAGTAAGACAAGCAATGGAAAGAGCAAATCACTTTGGCACCTAATCATACTGGGATCATTGGATCGCAGATAGAGGGAAAAAATCACCTAGTCCAATTACCTCATTTTACAGATGAGAAAACTGAGACCCAAGTGACTTGCTCAAGGTTTCATAGGTAAATGGCAAAGCCCAGATTTGGACCCATGTCCTCTGATTAAAAATCTGGTACTGTTCTTCCTTGTTTTTGTTTGTTTGTTTGTTTTGTTTTTGTTCTTGTTTTGCTATTGTGTATCTCCATGGTCAGTAGCAAAAGATTATGAGGAAAGTCCCCAGAATATTAAGTGGATCCCCTATGACAGATGTGCAGGAAGATGGAGATAAAAGCTGTACATGATTAGTAGGCATGGATGGGTTGCAATTTGCATTTTTAAAGGAATACTCACATTTATGATATCACAGACCTGTTTCATTATTATAGTAGATTTTGTGTTCTTTGAAGGTAGGAGCATATATGCCTTATACTACTCTTTTTGTACTGTAGCACAGTGCTAGGCACAGAGTAGGTAATGAAAAAATACTTGAATGCTGAACTGAATGCCTTCTTCTACCCCATGCCTTTGAATGGGTGGTACCCATTGATAATTCCCTTTACATCAACGACAGTGTAAGTGTATATAAACCTATTAGCAACAATACTAGTACTTCATCAGGTTGTTGTGGAGGGAAAGCTTTGTAAACCTTAAAGTCTTAAAAAAAATTCAAACATTTATTATTATTTAATGAGCACCTATTGTGTGCTTAGTACTGTAATGGAGGACATGAGGGATAGGAGAGAAATAAAATATATGAACCTCGTCTTCAAGGGGATCACACTCCAGTTAGGTAAAGTGTCCACATAAAGGAGATTCCTCAGTTGTCTAAAAATCCACCCAGGCTGTTTTCTTGAAAAATGCAAAATGCCAAGGGGCATTGCATCAACCAAACAATAGGCAATAACTAAAATAGAATTAGGATGTTGTTTTTGAATGTTCTAGTAGGAAAACACATTAGAAGTAGGGAACTAGAGTTTTATTATATGTCTTCCTAAGTGCCAGTCTACTAATGATCCTTGGAGCTCTCAGTAAATGTCTATTATAATTAAAGATGAGTGTTTTAAGATTATTGTGTTGCCATCCCAGAAAGGCTGTGATTCAAGTAAAAGTAACCAGGTTCATACCTTGTACCTTTAAGGATCTTGTTCTACACTTTGAGAGAATGAGCACTGATCCCAAACTTAGAATAATTAATTAGAATTATTTCTTCTCCTTTCCAAGAGTTCATTAAAGACCTGAGATCACTAATACTAGCTAAGGAGAAAACCAATTGAAATATTAATTATGATACACCTAGCAGTAAACTACTCTCTAAAAAGTTGTTAGAAATATTAAGTTCCTCTCCTTCTCAAGTGAACTGGAAACATTTGAAGCAATAAGGACTAGGTAAGATCTACCAAATCTCATTATAGTGAACTTCATGGGACAGTCACCCAAATATTTTTTTATAATGGCTCCATTACTAGGAATAATATTTCCAGCCTACAGAGACTCTCTGTATCTCTGAAACTGGTTTAACATTTAACAAGTGAAGAGAAATACTTGGATATAGTAGGCAAGAGAGGAAGAGGACATTTATGCAGCCTAAAATCTGTCCTTTGCCTGGTCCAAACTCCTTGATACTTGGGTATGTTTCTTAATTTGTTTTAGAAAATGATTTGGGAGAGTTCTTTTGTTTGAGTTTGGGTTTTTTTGGCAGTTTCAAATGCATGAAGTGAGGAGGGATTCCGGGAGTTAAAGGGCAATTTGGCAAACAACAGCATTAAAAAAAAAAATACCTAAGAGCTTAGGTACTGCTCAGTGCCCTCTTCTCACAGTTTTAAATTTCACAGTGAATTAATTAGCTGGGGAATTATTTAGCAGCACACACTTAGGTTTTTGTTTTTTCCTCACTTCAGAGTTTGGGGGTGGCTAATAAAAGCAGCATTTGTTGCAAGCTGGTCATGTATTGAGAGCTAGGAGCTGCAGAAGGAATGAATGAATGACTGGAGGGGGAAGCATTTATTAAGCACTTACTGTGCACAAAATACTGTGCTAAGTGCTGGATAATAGAAAGACAATTTCTGCTCTCAAGGAGCCCACATTCTTTTTTTTTTTAGGCATTTGGGGTTAAGTGACTTGCCCAGGGTCACACAGCTAGTAAGTATGTCAAGTGTTTGGTCTGAGGCCGAATTTGAACTCAGGTACTCCTGACTTCAGGGCCAGTGCTCTATCCACTACACCACCTAGCTGCCCCTGAGCCTACATTCTAATAGGGGATGATAACACCTATGAGAGGTTTCAGCTACAAGTCAAATGGAAAGGCCCCATGGTCCTTAAGGTGCAAAGCAGGTGGATGATAATACATCTTTTTAAAAACTTTTTTTTTAAATTTGATTTTATTTTACTTGCAGTTCCAAATTCTCTCCCACCTCCTCTCTCTTTCCCCATCCACTGAGAAGGCAAAAAAAAAAATCCATTGCAAATGTGTATAGAAATGCAAAACAAATTTCCCATTAGCCATGTTCCAAGAAAGAAAAAGAAAGAGGGAAATTTGCTTCAGTCTGAACTCTGAGTCCATCAATTCTTTTCTGGAGGTAGATAGCGTGTTTCATTGTGAGTCCTCTGAAATTGTGGTGAGTCATAATACATCTTCTTTATGGTCATTTCTATGCATAAAATCAGTATGAACTGCCACATTGCTGTACTGGCCTCTGCCAGACATAAAAAGAGCCAGGAAAAGGACTTCAGCACATGGGATAGCTCCCCTGCAGAAGATTTATGGCAAGATACGGGCAAGAATAGCACAGAGTAGGATTTCATGGATGGGACAGGATTTGTACAAATAGCAATTACCACAACCAGTGAATCCCTCAGATGGATCTGTGATCTCATCTACATAGATTTTTCCTTCTAATGATGCAGGTTACAAACCCTATGGGACCCATCTATGTCCTCTCCTGAGTTTACCAAAGAGAGTCTGCCCAGTGTGCTAAGGACCTTTGTTGATTTCTTTTGAAATTATGAATCTAGCAGTGGAGCCCACAAGTAGTCCAGTGATTACCTTTCTTCCTCTTTTCACCTAACAACCAGTCCATTTTCTTCTTTAACATATATTTCAGAGGGTTTGGGGCTGGAAAGGGGCCTCTGAAACCATCTGGTCCAACGCCTTCATTTTATAGATAAGGAAATAGAGACCCAGGGATGTTAAGTCATTTAACCAAGGTCACACAGGTATGAGCCTCATAGACCCTACTTCTTTGTGGTTCTTTATATGTTATGTGTTATAACCTACCCCTCACTACTACATGACCAATACTATGCTTAAGTATTGAATTAAAATTTCAGACCAGATTTTAAAATTGTAGCAAATTTTTGCTAAAATGAATCCATTACCAGAAACCTCCTTTCTACTATGCATGAATTGGAGATGACATAGCTAGCACTAAATCCTTCTAGAATAACTACATATATAGATGTAAATATAAACATATAACTATATACACATATACACACATATATATTATATATGCACATACATACACACATATATTATCTATATATACATATATGTATATATGTGTGTGTGTTGTGTGAACATAATATGAAAAGAGGTACTTTGGAACCTAGTAGAAGAAAAGGGGGTGATTGTCCCAACCCAAATATCACCCTTTTCTTTATACTTTGTGTTTTATTTTGGAGACTCAAGGGGGATATTTTTGGTAGGCATGCTGTAGAATGCTTGAGGTAGAAGGGAGAGGTAACATCAGAATTTGACTGGTCTTTGAATAGAATTTCTCCTACAAATCTTAGGGTTAGCAGTAATACATCCTTAATCTGGCATCCTGCAACTTGTCTCAACCTGTCTTGCTGAGGCTATGTGGCTCAGTGGAGGGAATACTGGAACTTAGAATTAGGAAGCCTGGATTCAAGTCCCTGACCTGCAATTGGCTAGATGTATGACTTTGGGCAAGTTACTTCATTTCTGACTTTACCTGCCTGAGAGGGTTTCTGCAAGGAATGAAACATTATAGCATACTTCAAATATGAGCTATTAATAATGTCTTTGCAACTTTATCTTCTTTCTCCAAACACAAGCCTTCCACTTCAGTTAAACTCTTTTACTTACAATATACATTATACTTTCCCACCTCCATACTTTTTCTCATGGTGTCCTACCTTCATAGATATCTAATCCTTTCCTCTTTGGATCCCACACTTAACCATTCCTCCTGGTATCATCCTTATTCAGACCTTCATCTGCCTCATGGCAACAGCCTCCTAATTGGTCTTCTTGACTCCATTCTCCCTTCTATCTCTCTTGCATAACAACACCAGACCAAAATTCCTAAATCATTGATTTCATCCCATAATTTCTCTCTTCAGACCCCCCTATAACTTTCCTAGTAATAAAGTCCAAACATCTCATCATTTCATTCAAAGCCATTCAAGGCCCTCCCTCTCTAATCTCATGCATCTCTGTTCTCCAATATGAAAGCTATAGCCAAACCAGTTTCTTACTTTTCCTGAAATACACCATGCTTATTCCAGATTTTGCTCATGTTGGCACCAGTATCTGGAATGATTTTCCCTTTCTCTTCTGCCTATTTAAATCCTACTGATCCAGTGATACTGGTCTCCTTGCTGTTCCTCATACACAACATCTCCATCTCCCAACCCCTACTCCCAATGTTTTCATTGGCTGTCCTCTATGCCTAGAATATTCTCTCTTATCTTCTTCTCCTAGCTTCCCTGTCTTCCTTCAAGTTGCAGCTGCACACAGTCCCACCTTTCGGAAGAAGCCCTTCCAAGTCCTACTTAGTCTTTGTGTCTTCCTTTCTAAAAGAATACTTCTCCCAGTTGATTCTGTGTATAACTTATTTGTACATAGTTGTTTGCATGTTGTCTCCTCCTTTAGACTGTGAGTTCTTGAGAGAAAGGACTGTTTTTATTTCTTTCTCATTAATTCAGCACTTAGGATAGTGCCTGGCAAATAGCAGGCACTTAATAAATGCCATTTGGCTGACTGACTATCCTCAGGGTTCAACCAAAGTCTTCCCTCCTCCGTGAAGCCCTCTCTGAGAACTCTAGCTCATGTTGATCTATTTTTTCTCTGATGATGTAAAGTGATTAGGATTTTAAATTGGAAGGGACAGTTTAGACTTAAGGAAACAGAGGCCCAGGGAAGTTGAGTGATTTGCCCAAAATAACCTCAATAGTGTCAGAACTGGGATTTGAACTTAGCTCTTCTTACTCCAGATCGAGTATTCTTTTAATGATAACACACTGCCTATCGTGATGGTTTTCTCTTACAGTATTTGTTTATATAACTTACTTTTAAATTTAATCACTTTCTGCTGTAAGTGGAAGTCTTCCCAGTTAGATTGGAAGTTTTTGGTGAACAGCACAGGATATTAGCTTGTTTCGTGCCTTTCTCAGCACCCTGAATATATAGTAGCTGTTAACATTTTGGAATCAATGAATGAAAGGGGAACACACAGGCCGCCTGAGCCTGATGGGACCCTAGGGCCAGATTTTAGTAGGAGAGGATATGAAAGCTAATTGCTGCTGGATGACAAAACAATGGACGTGTAGGGATAGCTAACTTATTCCTCACTCTGGCTTCCTGTCTTTTACTCCCTGCAGAGCAGTCCTTAACTAGGTGCTTTTATTAACAGAGGATGAGTAGCCAACAGACAAAGGTTAGAGAGAGTTTTTGTTCTACTGCATACATCACTGCAAACAATTTATGATAATAGGATCAGAGCATAGTGAGAACTACAGAAGTCCTTAGAACATAGAAAAACGTCCATACCCTTTGACTCATGATCCCAGTGCTAGAAATATATGGCAGAAAGGTCAAAGAAAAAAAGGCCCCCTGTAAACCAAAATATTTCTGGTAGCACTTTTTGTAGTAGCAAAGAACTAGAAAATAAGTAGATTTCCAGTAACTGGGGAATGGCTAAAGAAATCATGGTACATGAATGTCACAAAATATTACTAAGCCATAAGAAATAATGAATGTGAAGAACACAGAGATGAGTGATACAGAATGAAGTAAGCAGAACCAGGAAAACAATATATACAATGACCAAATAATGTAAATGACAAAAAATGAAAATGAATTATGTAATTATAATTATCTTTTAGAAAGTGTTTATTAAGCACCTATTATGCCAATCATTGTGCTAAGCACTTAACAAATTTTGTCTCATTTGATGCTCACAACAACTCAGGGAGGTAGGTGCTATTGTGATACCCAATTTACAAATGAGGAAACTGAGGCAGAGAGAGGTTAGGGGATTTCCAAAAAGTCACATAGCTAGTAAGTGTTTGAGCCTGGATTTGAATTCAGGTCTTCCTGATACCAAACCCATCTCTGTATACAATGAACCACCTCACAGCTTTAATAATGATCAAGCCTGACCCCAAATAAGAGGAGAAAATGTATCTTTTCCCTTTTTTTGCAGAAGTGAAGGACTATGGGTGTGTAACAGACTCAGTTGATGACTTGATAAGGTTTGATTCTCTGGAACAGGAAGTAGGCAAGATGTAATGGGAAATGTAAGTGATGAAAAACAAAAGATAATATTTTTTAAAAGTGGCAGAGTATCTGTTCTAAAGGTGCTCACAGTATAAAAGAGGGGGTAATGCCATGTAGATATAGGTGTGACACAAGGTAAAATCTGATAGGGGCAAAGGAGAGTTATTAATAAAAATTTTAAATATAAATTTTGTATTTAAATATTATTTATATTTAATTTAATTTGTATTTAAATATAATTTATTTCTGTTTAATTTTAATTTAATTTATATTTGAATATAACTGACACTTAACAATATTGGAGGAGAAAAGTACATAGAACATATCATGTCAATGTAGACTGTCAGATCTGGAAGGGAGCTTAAAGACCTTTTAATCAGTTTTGCAAATGAGAAAACTGAGGACCAGAAAGGGTGAGTAACATGTAACTTTTTATTTTAATTGAGAACTTAATAAACATGAACATTTACAAACACAAAATTTTTTTTAAAAAAGGATTATATGTGAAACTATGAATCTCAATTATGTATAGCTTTCATAGAACCAGGTAACCATGAAGCTGGGACTACAGCTCCAGTCTTCTTATTTAGAGTCTAGATTTTTTTTCCATTAAATCATAACACCTTTATTGTGGGCCACTGCAGAGATAAAGAAATAATTTTGTTATGAAAAAACCTTCATTGTGACAGTATGTGATACAATAGGATGTTACCCGTTTGGGCATTCTTGCTTACCAAAAATTCACTTCAGTCATAAGCATTTATTAATCACCTAGTATGTGCCAGGCACTGTGCTAAATGCTAGAGACCCAAATAGATATCTCTAGTTTATATCTGGAGTGAAAGAGCCTAGGTTTGTATCCCAGCTCTACTACTTACTGTCTATGTAACCTTAGGTAGGTCACTTAACTTGTCTGGGCCTCAGTTTCCTCATATCAAATGGAGGAGTTTGATGAGATCATCTCTGAGGACTCTCATCTCTGAGGACTCTTTCAGCTTCAAATCCTGGGATCCTGTTTTTATATCATCTAGTGACTGGGAAAAGAGAGTCAACACAGGGATGTTCAGTCACATTTTGAGCTGGAACAACCAAGATTTATTCATTTTGGAGACAGATGGTTTCAGAAAAACCTCGGAACACTTAGATGAACTGATACAAAGTGACATGAACAGAACCAGGAGAACATTGTACACAGTTAACAACCATATCGTAAGGATGATCAACTATGAATGAATTAGCTCTTCTCAACAATACAATAACCCAAGATGATTCCAAATGATTTCTGATAAAAAATGCTATCCCTCTCCAGAAAAAGAACTGATATTGTCTGAGTGCAGATTGAAGCATACTTTTTTCACTTTCATTTTCTTGCCTTTTTTTTGCAACACGGCTAATATGGAAATATGTCATTCAAGCTTTCACATGCATAAATGATATCACATTTCTTGCTTTCTCAATGGGTGGGGAAGGGAGGAAGAGAGTTTAGATCCCCAATTTTTTTAAAGTTAATGTTAAAGAAATATTTTAAAAATGAAAAAAAATCCATTCAAAAGTTCAATTTTCATTAAACAAAAGTGCTGCACAGTTTAGTTTTTAGTGCAAAACAAACTTTTGGGCATAACTCCTCAATTAGATTTCCTGTCCATGGTGTCTGCTAAATGACAGAATATCCTGAAATAATTTAGTTAGAGTACTTTTAGCACGGGCCAGTGATAGGAGCACTGATTCTGGGGCTCAAAGATTGCAGGTTCCAATCCAGGTTCTGTCATTTACGCCTTGAGCATCCCTGGGTAAATCACTTAACCTTCCCATCATCAGAAAATAAACATTTAAGAGCCTACTAAATGCACCAGGCACTGTATGAAGTGCTGGGGATACAAAAAGAGGCAAAAGACAGTTGCTGCCCTCAAGGAGCTTACAATCTAATGGGGGGGCAATAAGGAGTTTCCTTCCCTAAAATGAAGAGGTTGAACTATATGGTCTCTGAGGTTCTTTCTAGTCCTAGCTTTGTGATCCTAGGGGATAGAGTGCTGGACTTGGAATCAGGAAGGACCTTAGTTCAGATCTGGCCTCCGATCCTGACTAGCTGTTTGACCCTGGGCCAGTTAATAAGTTCTCTCAGTTTCTTCATCTGTAAAATGGGGATAATAATTGCAGCTACTTCATGGGTTTCTTGTGAGGATCAAATGAGATTTTATGTGTATATATACATATATATATATACATATATATATATATAATATATAATATATAATATATAATATATACATAGATAGATAGGTAGATAGATATAACATTCTCCCAATCTCAAAACACTATATCAATGCTGCTGTTGTCATTATTAATATTATATAAAGACCCTTCTTGGCAAGCAACCCTTTCTGAGCTTCTCCATCAGGCCTCTTCAGCACTACAGGTACAGAGGATTTTGAAAGGCCAAGAAAAGCAGAGGCAGAGTGAGGGGAGTCCATGACATAAGAATAATTTCAGGCCCCAAAGTTCTGAGCACACAAATTCAGCTCCCTGTGATAGATGAATATTTCTCTCTTATATCTAATCTCTTATATCTAATAACTCATTATCAGGACCAAGGTTTTTCCTCTTTTCCACTTCTTCATCCAGAAACCTATCAGTGTGGGAGATTTCTCTTAGAGATTTACCCAGGGCAAGATCTAATCAGACAGTAAAAGAAATTCTGAGCTTGGGTTAATGAGTATATTTCTGCTCATTGTATTTGCTCAAACAGGTGCTGGGAAAATTTTGATTCTCCCTATTATCAAGACAGGTGATACAGAAATTGATGTCTCTTTGACCAAGATTTGAGTGACGTAAGTCACAAACCACAAGGTAACCCACTTCCCATTTGATTAACCAATGAGAGTTGAATAGGCACCCCTTGGGAACATCTCTTTGAAGGGCATATAAACTGTGACCTTGCCACCATTAGGGGTTTCTGTTCTAAGAGAGAGGGCCAAATGACCATCCTTTATTAATAACCTTCTGGCCCTATTAATAAGATTATTAAACTACCAAGAAATTATGTCTCTAGAATCTTTTTAAACATCACAACCCTTAGCAGCATGATGATTCCATGCTTGCTTCTCACATAGTTGAACTGTCCATGTCTTGCTCCACCTCTAGTTCCTTGATAACATTTCCTGAATTTTCCTTGTCAGATACCATTCACTCAAGCCCCTGATTTTCCCCCTGACAAATTTCCTTGGTATTCACTTGACCTCCGGTCAGAGCCCTACCTCATCACAAACTGCCAGTGCCCTATGAGCAGCCCCAGGGCCCTGCACTTGCTGGGCTGATTCAAGAACTGATTGAAAAAAAGCTTTTCATACTACCTTCAGGGTGTGAGGCTTTGGAAAAGTTGATAGAAGCATTGTACTATCAAAACCAATTTTTCCATATTCCAAATGTGTGCACTATAGAAAGTCACTGATTTTAGAGACAATTTCTCTAGTCCCTGATGCTTCACTAACCTATGCCACATGGTAGCTAGGGGTAGTGCACATTTTTCAAGGGAACAATTACAAAGGCTCATCAAATTCTTACTTGCATAGGGGCGTCCAGAGTTATCACACCAGCTGAGCCATTGTCCAAGAGACAAGATAACTAGGCAGCAGAACCAAATTGATAAGGAAGAAGGCAGGATTTCTGGTCAGACTGGAAAAGTGAAAATGAGTTATCAGTCAATACATTTCTCAATAAACTTTGTGCCAGGCACTGTTCCATGTCTTAGAGATACAAACAGAGGCAAAAGACAGCCCCTGCCTTCAAGGAGCTTTCAGTCTAATGGAGGTGACAAGGTGCAAACAAATACATACAAAGCAAGCTACATACAAGATAAATAGGAAATAATTACCAGACAGAAGACACTAGAATTAATTGGGGTTGGGCAAGGCTTTCAGTAAAAGATACAATTTTAGTTGAGACTTAAAAGAAGCCAGGGAGGTCAGTAGTCAGAGCAGAAGAGGGAGAGTGTTCCAGGCATGGGGAACAGCCACATAAAATGCCCAGAGTCTAGAGATGGAGTGTCTTGTCTGTGGAACAGCCAGGTCAGTGTCACTGGATCAAAGAGCACATGTTGGAGAGTAAGGTGTAAGAAAACTGGAAAGGCAGAAAGGGGCTACATTATGAAGGGCTTTGAATGCCAAATAGTATTTTGTATTTGTTACGGAGGAAATAGCGAGCCACTGGAGTTTATTGAATAAGGGTGATGTGGTTGGACTGCATTTTAGGGAAAATCACTTTACTGGATAAATAGAGAGCTGATAGAGTGGGGAAGAGACTTGAAGCAGATTGACCAGGTCGATTGTTGCAGTATGGTGCAATATAGCACCGAATCCTTAACTCTTCTTGCTCTGTCTAAGCCAGGCTAAGGCTCACACATGGCATCTGCACCCACATTGGTAGGTTATAGTGGTTTACCAGATGGAGTTGGTAACCTTGCCACAATTCATTATCAAGATCAGAGAGGTAATCCTGGTGTGGGGCATCTATACACAACTCATAACTGCAGCATCTGAGACCTTTCATGTGTACTTCCCACTTTAAATAAATAACCCAGGAGGACATCATCAACTCTTTAAACATGGAACGCATACTAACAGAAGGCAAAGTAATAGTAATCATAACATAAACCTGGGTCCTAGTATCCCGCAAATGTACAAAGTTTCCGTGGAAAAGGATTACAGGAACCTAGCAATGAGGCACATGAGTAGGAAAAACCATGTGCTTGGGCCAGCTCCGGACTGCAAGCTTTGATATCTTTGCTCTCTTTAGGGAACCGTCTACACCATCTGTCACTTGCTGGATGACACTACTCTTCTGGACTTCTCCACACTTTTGCTAGATGAAGCTGCTTTCCTGCTACTGTTGGACCACTGATGATGAATTAAGCTCTTTTAGCAAATAGCAGCTATAAGTTTGGGAACCACAGAGCTTCCCAGGTCTCTTCCTTTGGCAAGGCTCTGAGGCAGAATTACAGTCTTTCAGCAGAAGCCAGTACCCTTGCTTCTGGGATCTGCAAAGCCATTCAGGTCTCCTTGCTGGCCTGGAGAGCTTTTTCTCTGTCAAGTCACAGGGCAGTGAAGGGCAATATAGGCAGGCCTCCAAGAAGTTTCCCCTCTGTCAAGCTGTTGTTGACAGAGTTGTTGGAAAGCAAGATGGCTTTGTCCATGTCGACTTTCAAATAGCAGAGGATTCTGCTTTCTCTGCTCCCCTCCTAGCATCATTGTTTTCCTCCAATCAGATAAACTCCCCACATCAACTGCAGAGCCCATTATTTTATAGAGCGGATTCATGATCCAAACCTGAGTTAGACAAGTCCACCTCAGAGGACCATTCCAACTCTGATATTCCATGACTCTGTGAGGTAAATGAATACAAAGCACTAAACAAGTCATACATTTCCAAAAAGGAGAGAGGGAATTTTCTTATTTGATCATACTCATTGTATGTTATTATTTAAAGGTATCGAATAATTGCTCCTCTTTTTATGTAAGGCTGTGTAGTGAGGTGGAAAGAGAAACAAATGTGGAGTCACAGGACAGAATTTGAATCCTAGTTTTGCCCTTCACTGCCTATATGACCTAGATCAAGTCAATTAGCCTCTTTGGCCCTCAGTTTCTTCTTTTGTAAAATGAGGATGTTGGACTCAATGAATTCTAAGACCTAAATCCTGTGACCTCATTACTTGTAGGGCATGTTGTATGAGAGATTCTTGCTCATGTAAGGGTTAGACCGGATAAAATCTGAGTTCCTTCCAACTCTGATGTTCCATACCTCAGTGAGCAGGTCTGGGTTTCATTTGGTTCTTGCAATCTATTTGCCTCTGAAGGCTCTTCTTTACAGAGGGAGTACTGGTTTAAGAGGAGCTCAACTAGGTACCCCCCACCCTGGACTGTGCTTTCTGGGATGTGGTTCAATTGAGTTAACAGAAGGCTTCCTGCAGTGGTGGGAGGGCAGGAGAGATGGGCAAGACACAGAGATTTTTTGGTTATATGGAAAGGGTAGTGCAAAATCATCATATGAGCAAGCAGCAATTGGTGACCATGGATACAGACAATCCTTGGAACTGAAAGGGCCAGGCTGTAGCAGTGTTTGAAGTTAAAGCCAAGGTTAGTAGCCAGGATTGCCAGTTGCAGACCAGAATGGGTCCAAGGCAGTAGCGATGACTGAAGAGGAGCTTGGGTCAAAACCAAGACGGGAGTCAAGTCCAAGATGGCTAGTGAGAAGCAGAGTCTGCAGTCCAGGAATCAGATGCTCATTCCTGGGTAAGCGACAGGATACTGAACTAGATAAAGAAAATTCCAATTTGTCAAACTTCCCAGTCTCTGGGCATGTGAAAGTTCTTAAGCTCAGCTGTGCTTGGGTCCTGTCCTCCAACTTCTCCTGAATTCCCTTCACTTGGGCAGCTCCTATTGCTACTGCCCTCATTAATTTCCATAGCAACTGTAGAAATCTATGTTGCTCTGAACATCAACTATGCTATTGACACTATCACCAGATTAGTTAAGAATTCTGTTAATGAGAATGTTAATAAAGCTGGCACACTTTCAATTTAGAGAATAGAGACAGTGTGCAGGCAGGCATAATGAATGCTAGTACAAAAATATCCCGATACATAACAGAATCTGCAAAAAATGCCCAATATCGAAAATTGAAGTCAAGTAATGGAAAGGATATGTTTGAACATGCTTTTAGACTAAATCATATTTCTTTGAATGTTTGTATAGGATATTCACTATGCATGAAAAGATTGTGCGACATATTTGCATCATAACTAAAAATAGATGTCTACCAAGTTACGTGACATTGCTTATGAGTTTTGAATATGGTAACTATAAATATGGCAGATATGGTAAAAGCAGTTTTATATTTTTCACATACAAATTGCTGTGCCCATTTCAAAGAGGAGAATGTAAAGAAGCTGTTTTTTGATGTGAAAACTCTTCATGGTTGTCATGGAGATATGAAGGATTAGGAAAAAATGTGGAAAAATTCAACGGGACAATGTCCCTCATTAATGAACTGCCTGTGCCTTTTAATGTTGTTATTGTTGTGTTTTCATTATGTTCACTGGATTAGTGCTTTGTTTATATTTTTAAATTGAAAAATTCCCTCCACCATTTCCCTTCTCAAAAAATTTTCAATGGTTTCCTTTTGTCTATTGAGTAAAGTTCAATCTCCTTAGCCTTTCAATTGAGGACCTCCACTGTTGGACTTCTGTCTATATTCCTACTCTGACACCATCCCTCCCCAGCCCCATCTTGAGTTTTACACTATAGTTAAACCATATGAGACTACTTATTGTGACTTAAACAAGCCCTGTTCTTTTGTATCTCTATGCCTTTGCTGTGTCAACCATTTCTTAGTTCTGTAATGTACTACTTCCCCAAGTCTACCTTATGAAAGCCAGCCCATCCTTTGAGGAAAACTTAAAATTTGCCTTGTTCATGTAGAATTTCTGGATCCTCTGTTCTTTCCTCTCCACCTTTCCCCCAAAGCTTGAAATATCTCTCCTTTTGTTGTCATAACATTTATGTTTATATCACCTTTGTGCCCTTACTACATTCCATTTTGTATCATATTTGTTTGTGGAAGTGTCTTCTCTCCCCATCCATATTCTAAGTTCCTTAAGGTCAACAAGGGCTATGTCTTAACCATCTTAATATTCCTCTCAGCAGCTAGCACATTTCCTCATACCTGATAAAAGTCTAACCAAGCAATACAGACATTTTAAAAAATGAATGAGTGGTGAATACAATGTCCATGATAAATGTTAGTAAGAAACCAGCATCATGGCAATTGCCATTATGGTGATAGTGGTGGGCAAATCTTGGGTAGGTGTTCAGTTATCTCAGAATTGGTATATAATAATAGCTAGCATTTATAAAACACTTTCAGGTTTGCAAAGTGCTTTACAAGTATTATCTCATTTTTATATTATTTGGAATCACATTTCAAATACATTTTGCTTAGATTTGAATTATTCAGCATGGCACAATGGAAGGTTGGACTTTAAGTCAGAGTACCTGGGTTTACTGGGCAGTTAAGTGGTACAGTGGATGGAGTGCCAACCCTAGAGCCAGGAAGACTCATCTTCTGGATTCAAATCTGGCCTTAGACATTTATTAACTGTGACCCTGATCAAGTCATTTCACCCTGTTTGCTTGAGTTTCCTTAGCTGTAAAATGAGCTGGAGAAGGAAATGGCAAATCACTCCAGTATCTTTGCCAAGAAAACCCCAAATGGGGTCATGAAGAGTCAGACATGACTGAAACAACTAAACAATAACAACAATAACATCTGGGTTTAAATCCTGGCTCCTACTACTCTAGAAGGTCGGGGCACTCATATATCTCTCTGGCTGTCCAAAGTCTCCTGATATAATCTAGTATGTTTTCATAGAATCATGAAACCATTGATGTAGAACTAGAAGTGATCTTAGAGACTGTCAACTCTAACCCCATTATTCATAGATGAGGAAGCTTAGGTCTACACAGCCTGTAAGTGTCTGAGGTAGAATTTGAACCTAGGTCTCCTGACTTGAGGTCTAAAGTTCTATCTGTCTATTGTACTCCACGCTTCTTCCTTCCTTCCAGGTCAGATCCTCAGAGCAATAAGAAGCATTCAATAAAATATTGGCAGATGATTTGGTTAAAGTTAGGTAGTGTGGTATAGTTGAAAGGTTGTTGGATTTGGATCCAGAGGCCCTGAGTTTGAATCCTGACTCTGCTACATCTTTCTGCTGTGATTGTGGGCAAGTACTTGGATTTCTCTAGGATTCAGCTTCCTTATTGGTAAAAATGAAGTGCTTGGAATGAATAATCCTGAAAGTGCCTTTCAGCTGTGGGTATATGCTCTTGTAAACTTGAGACCCCTAATTTAGGGAGTCCCTACTGAAAGGCTTTTCACAACAGAAGATTTTTAATTTGGACCAATTTTTTCAGAAGACAATAAAATAAATAATCTATACTCTATTAGCATTAATATGGGATGTCAACGAACCATGTAAATCCACCCCCTACAGTTGCAGAATGAGTTTGTATATGTGTGTGTGTATATCTATATCTATCTATCTATCTATCTATCTATCTATCTATCTATCTATCTATATGTGTGTGTGTATTCATATTTCTATAAGTCTTAATATTGATTTGAGTAAAAGGAGAAGTGATTGGAATATCACCTTTTTTTAAAAAAAAGAGAGAGGGAGGTAGGAATCTATTCCCTCTTCTGTCCCTCTCTTGTATAAAGATGTGAGATTGAGGGTTGAGATATGGGTTTTTTTTGGGAGGGGAGGGGAGAGACAATATTTCTGATTCCTCTCAAATTGATAAGTTTAACTTATCTGTTCCATTCACTGGAAACAGCACAAGTGCCTTTCTTGAATGGCAGACACTGTTTTCCAAGTAATTCTGTTAACTTCAGAATCTTTGAGAGGGCTTACATATTTTATTCTATTGTTATACAAGCAATAGGATGAGGGCTGTACTGATAGCCATGAAATATTAAGAATCTGAGGAAGATCTCCAGTGTAGAAGGGAGATCCTAGGTGAAGAACTGATGGAGTGAACTGGAGAGTCTTCTCAATTCTACTTCCACAACATTTCTCAGAGCTGTGATTTCTCTCCACATGCCTGATTTGTTCTGATTCATGTCCTCATCACCTCTTGCCTTGGATCACTGTCATTGGCTCCTAATTGGTCTCTTTGCCTCAAGTTTCTCTCATCTCCTGTTCATCTTCAATACAGTTGGCAATGATTTTCCTAAAGCACAGATGTGACCATGGCATGCCTGTGCTCACAAATCTCTACTGAGGCCCTCTTTCCTCTAGGTTAAAATATAATTGCTTCTCTTTGTCATTTAAATCTCTTAACAGTCTGATTCCAATCTTCTTTTTGAGACTTATACATATAACTCCCTTTTACACAGTTTACATTTCAGACAAAATGACCAACCTGCTATTCCTCAGACATGATATTCAGTTTTCTCTCCCATGCCTTTGCATAGATTATGCCCATTCCTGGAATACATTCCTACTTTGCCTCTTCAAATGCACCCTTAGAATCCATAATTTCCTTAAAGGCACAGGTTAGACATCAGATCATGTTCTAATCATTTCAGCTTCTGTAACCTCCATGGCCTCCAAATTGCACTGTATTTATTTTCTATAGTTTTCATATTTACTTGTGTGTATTTTTGTGTTTCATCTGTATTTTATTTTGTGTTTCATCTGTATTTTATTTTGTGTAATTTTTGTTGTGTATTTATTTTGTGTTTTATTAAATTATTGAATCATTACATTTTTTGTACATCAGGAATGAGCAAGCTATAGTAATATGTCTCAAATGTAAGTTTATTTTATTTTATTATAATTCTTTTTTATGCAATTGTGGTTAAGTGACTTGCCCAAGGTCACACAGTTAGTAAGTGTCAAGTGTTTGGTCTGAGGCTGGACTTGAAATCAGGTCCCCCTGACTTCAGGGTCGGTGCTCTATCTACTGCGTCACCTAGCTGCCCCTATTTTATTATTATTTTTAAAGATTAGATCTCCCTATATCAGCCTAATTTACCCATGGGCCAAATCCTACTTCTGATTGGCGTGGAAGCTTTGACCTACTTACTCTGTTTCCAACCTGGACCAATTCACCCTTCCTTAGGCAAGTGGCAGCCTCCTACACCTAGGGGTTCATCATATTGTTGCTGAATTTCATGTGGACACCTTATCAATTTCACCCGCTGCAACTCAAACCTCCAAACTCAAGAGACCCACCAGCCTCAGTTTTCCCATTATCAAGAATTACAGGCATGTGCCACAGCTCCTAGCTCAAATGTAAGATTGACGTGGATTTCTGTCTTCTGGGGAACAGCTTATTTTTAGTGCCTTCTTTATTTGTAGCTTCCTCTTGTTGACTTTTAATCTAGGTATGTTCCTGCTCTGATCCATTTATTTGAGTAGAAGCTTAGAAACGAGAAGCATATTGATCTGCTTTCTCAAGGTTTTTGAGCTAGAAGTAGCTGAAAATATACTTCTTTATTAAAAGGTAGAAGTTCAAAAGTATTCAAAATGCTTTATCAGCATTATTGCATTTGCATAGCCTTTGTCAGCATGTCTGAATTTCTACTAATTTTAATTTTTTTTTTTTTGGTGAGGCAATTGAAGTTAAGCGACTTGCCCAGAGTCACACAGCTAGGGAATGTTAGGTGTCTGAGGCTGGATTTGAACTCAGGTCCTCCTGACTCCAGGGCCAATGCTCTATCCACTGTACCATCTAGCTACCCCTAATCTTAATGTGTTGTGGCAGAATTATCTGTCTGACCTTAGCAGTGAGGTGTGCTCTACTGAGTGGAAAGTGACTAAGAGTCCTCTCTGAGGCCACACCTTCTATAAATGTGGACATGCTGTAAGACGGTATTTGAATTTAAACAGCTAACCCACATTTTTCTCCTTTTTTCCCCTTAGCAAAATGGTAAAGCCATTTGCCTTCTACTGTCTGGAAGACTATCTGCTTTGCGAGTTTTTCTGAGGGAAGTTGGTGAAACAGTGTGTTCTTTTATGTGCTTGATAACTAAAGAACACAAGGCAGTGCAGTGACCAGCATACAAGAACCTACCATAAAGGGATACATTGGAAGAATAGGTGCTGAGCATGTCAAACTATCATTTACTTGTTAAAAAAGTATCTGGAATATCAGGGTAAAGGGGAACCTCAGAGGCTACCCAGTCCACCCCACATCTGAATGTGGACTTTGTCTGCAATATCTCTGCCTCCTTGTAAAGGTCTTGAATAATAAGGAAATTACTACTTCCCAAGGTAGTCCTTTTTACTTTGGGGCAACCCTAAATTTGCACTTAGTTTAAAACTGACTATCTGTAACTTCCACCCAGTGCTTCCATTCCAGCATCCAGGAGTCAAATAGAGCAAATCTAATCCTTCTTTTCATGTTATAGCCCTTCATATACTTGCAGACAGCAAGCAATCCACCCTAGATCTTTTCTCCAGGTGAAACATCCACAGTTGGTTCATTATATTTTCATGTGGCACAGTCTTCAATCTTCTCACCATCCTACTTACACTTCTTTGGATGGACCCCTGTGCAGCCAAGCTGTTCCTGTATCCTGACCATGGTCACACATGGAGCATGTACCAGCAAACAATGGGGGAATCTTCCCATTTGCCCTCCTTCTTCCCCCTAAGGATACAGAATACAGATACAGAAAAAGGAAAAGTGTTATGCTGTCCCTGGCACCACCACCTGAGGATAAGGGCCCATGGAAATGCTCCCCCAGTGCTCCCAGGCCACGTTCTTTCCATGGTTCTGATATGATATCTATGGATGGATGGAACAACCATGGTCCACTCATATGGTCTTCGTGTTAGAAAAGGACATAAACTTTGCAATAACAGAAGACAGACGTGTTGGAAAATGTAACCAATGTAAAAAAACTCGTATTCTGCAGAAGGGAAAGAAAAGTCACAGTATTTATAAATGCTGACTGATGGTTCAGGAATTATAAAGCATGGGAGATCATAATGGATAAAGAGCCACATCTTGCTAAAAGATATGTATCAGATGACCTAAACTTTGAGATGCTACTGAAAAAAAAACCAAAGATATTCTTCAATAGACAGTAATAGTTAAATATCTTCAAGTAACCAGAAGTATAAGAAATACTGAACATTCTAAGGATATCTTCTGCGTTCAACTGCAAAACTACTTGAAGATTCCAAAGGAATTTCTTCAGTAATCACTGTCTGAATCAGATAGTATCTCATATTTTAGTCAGACATTCCTTAAGAAATGGACCAGATAAAATCAACTGTTTTTGAAAATATGCACATATTTTTGCTTACAAGTACACAAAAAAAGTAAAACGAAAAACACTATCAAGAAACAGGAAGAATGGTGTCATCAGCCATTTCTCATGAACACAATTCTCTTGGATCCAAGATGCAAAGGGAAAGAAATAAGTAATAGACCTGGTGCTGCATTGAACCAGGTCATAGAGCTAAGAAGACTTGGCACTGGGTGTTGGAACAGTTCTTTTGATTATGCAGAACAAACACAAAGAAACTTTAGCAGTCTGGCCCAGAAAGGCAGTCTGGGAAGCAACCAGTCACATGCCTTCTGGAAATGATCACACAAAATCAAGAAATAAACTATGATGTGACAGTACAAAGAAATTTGTCTCAATCTAAGCAAATCTTCAGTTTTCAGACATTCATGCTAAGAATAAAAATAAAGCGTCATTAAAAGCAGAAATTGCTGATAGTGACAGCTGACAAAGTGAAACTGCTCAAAGTTCTATTGGCAAAAGTTGCATCCAACAATGGAGTTTAGGGTTTTCCCCTCCTTTTTATCTGTTCTTTCCCTATAAATGAACCCTTTTATGTATGTTTGATACTGGGGGGAGGGTAAAGGAGGACACTGAGTCCAGAAAATATAATAGCTTTGTTTTATTATCATATTGGAATTTTCTATTCAAGATTTTGCCTGCGTCTCATAGACTGGCACCAGCTGGTAGATGCTCAGTGCCTTAAAATTCAATGACTTGTAACAAAAAGTAAAAGCATTTAAAAGTGACTTCAGTTCCTGTTTTTGTTGTTATTGTCTGAGTGTTCTGACTGGCTGGTCACATATATGAAAAGCCAAACTTTTTGCCAAGAAAGCTAAAAAATGCAAAGGAAAAATGGAACTTTAGAACATTGCTACATGAAACATGCAGCTTCAGTTCAATTCAGCAAACGTATATTAAGCATCTACTATATTCAAGTCCTACTTTAAACAATTAAGACAGTAACTTCTCTTACCTTCATCTAACAACAACAACAAAACAGTTAAAACCTAAAAGTTTGGTGCGTTGAGCCATCAGCTGGCCAGGAAATTCTATCAAGATCAGCACATTGACTAATGGTTTTGGATTAATGGATTAACGTAATTTCTCTTTCATAATTGTCTTGTGTTTTTGCCTTTTTGTGATTACAAGTTTTCTCTTCTCAGTTTGATCAGGTCACTTGTGAGTGAGTAAATGAATGGTGAATGACAAGGCATTAAGTGCTTACTCTGTGCTAGGGATGCAAAGACAAGTCCTTCACCTCAAGGAGCTTATATTCTAATGGGACCAGACAACATATAAAAAGGAGCTTAAAGGAAAGGGGTCAGGCTAAGAGCTAGAGCTGGCAGTTGGGAAGTGATATGGCATCTGGTGCCAAGAAGATGAGATGAAGAATTATCTGGAGTCGGAGGCCAGGATAGTTTCTGAGGCAGAGTCCAAGGCTCCAGTGGGACAGGAATGAGGAGGAAGATGACAATGGGTAGGGTGTAATTGGCATGATTTGAAAAGGTGGCTGGGAAATATTCATGGAGAGTTCCCATAGCAACTAGCAAAGGCAGGCACAAGAAATATTTGTTTATTTGGCCCTTGGCAATGTGACTTAGTAGGAAGAGGACTGGATTTGGAATCAAAAGATCAGGGTTTGAGTATCAATTCTCTCACTAGCCATGTGACTGTAGGAAAGTGACCCTACTTCTCTGAGAAGTTAGTGAAGGTTATACAAGACCTACCTTACAGAGTTATTGTGAGGAAAGTGCCATGTAAATCTTAAAAATCAGGTTTGATTATGTTATTTTATTCCTTTGCTTAAAAAGCTCCAGTGGCTCTATTTCTTCATTAATAAAATTGGGATAATAATAGTACCTCCTTCCCAACGTTGTGAAGATAAAAATGAGACAATATTTTTAAGTGCTTTGCAAACCTTAAAGCATTTTATAAATGCTATTATATTTATATTATTATTATTAACTAACAATTATTATTAACTTTTATTATTATCATCATTCACTTACTCTATATTTTCCTTTCCTCTCCTTTCTTATCTTATCCCATCCTTTCTTATCCTCTGATCTTATCCTTTTTTATCCTATCCTATCATTCTGTCTTATCAGTCCACCCCCTCTAGTGATGTTGAGACCACCTAACAATCCTCCTGAACTGTGTAAAAAATTAACATCAGCTGGAAAGCAGGACAACAATTCACCAAATGTGAAGCTAACTTTAATGCACAGTTGCCAGTTGATCAGTGCAGCCGACAACATGGGCACTTTCTCAGCTGACATGCTCTAGACAATAGAGATAGCTCACTTTCCAAGTCAGTTGTGATTTTTAAAATGTAAACTATAAACATTAATTCAATTTTTGAAAGTAACCTATGCTACTATAATTATTAGATGTTATTATCACCATTTGTATGTTATTGAAAATCAATTTCATTATTTATAATTGTATTGTAAATATATATTATAGATATAATTATATTTGATTAAGAGCAACATTTAAGGAAATATTACATAAATGCCTTAGGTCTCTTCCCATTAATAGTCAGCTCAGTAATCTCTACCTAATGTAACTCTGGTTTTTCTTCTCAGGACTAAATGATGATGATGATGATGATGATGATGATAGCAGACATTTATATAACGCTCTAAAGTTTGCAAAGCACTTCATCTCACTTGACTTTCACAGCAGACTTTTAGAATTAGGTAGCATATTATCATCCTCATTTTACAGACATGGAAACTGAGCCAGTAACCTCCAGTAACCTCAAAGAGGTTAAGTGTCTTGACCATAGTCACAGATCTATGAAGTATAAGAAGAGGGATTTGAATTCAAGAATTTCTGAATTTACCTTGAACTTTAGGGACAAAAGCCAGTTTGGGCAGATACACAAGTTCCTACTTCAACTTTGGCATTTCAGAGCTTCAAGTTAGCTTGGTATCAAAAGCTATTATATGCAGGTCCCTCCCCCCCACCAAGATTTGCAGAAGTTTGATTATACCCCATTAAGAGAAAAGGTATTAAGTTGAAGTCTTAGCTCTTCTAATTAGCTTTTTTTGCTAACTACACAGTCACCTTCTTTTTGCCTGAAGGAGAAATGAAATCTCTTTTTAAAGAAGAAGAAGATTATTATACCATATTGTACACAACAATATCATGAATCCCCAGTGATGGATTTTTTTTTCCTGACTAGAAGCTTACTTTACTGACCTCCTCAAAGTTCCCTGCTCCCATCAGAAAGGAGGAAATTATCATCTGTTTCTTCACTAACCTCTGCAAACCCTACTTCTTTCTAAAAGGGTCATGTCATTTCCCAAAAATACTTTAAAACACGTTTATACAGAGTGCTCCAAAGGACTTAGCACAGTGTTAAGCTTTCATAGAACACGACAAGATTTGCTATTGTTTTTTAAATGGAAATGTGTGTACCCTGGCAAGATGTGTCCCTTAAGAAGACAAACGAGTAAGAATGAATAGACAAAAAATCCTGATGAAGAGTTAGAGGGAAGGTATTATGATCCTTTGAGATTAATTTAATCCTAATGTAAATAGACCCCAAAGCATAGTGGATAGAGTTCTTCTAAAAGTCAGCTAGGTGGCACAGTGGATAGAGCATGGGACCTGGAGTCAAGAAGACCTGAGTTCAAATCCAGCCTCAGACACTAACTGTGTGACTCTGGCCAAGTTAATTAACCTCTCAGCTCTCTTGGGTAACTCTCTGTAAGATTGTAAGTTGCAGAGAAGGTACTGACTTGAATTGGTAGGGGCAGTGTCCTCATCTGGGAGTTTCCCATATCAATGAAATTACAGGTCCAGTTGCTGCCCCTAAATGTAAATAGTAAGCTTAGTTGCTTGTAGAGGCAGAGTGCGATAGTGAATAAGGACTTTGCCTGAGAGCCAGAAAGACCTGGGTTAAAATACTGCCTCTGTCATTTTTTACTTGTTTTTTTCCCTCTAATTACATGTTAAAACAATTTTTGAACATTTTTTTAAGTTTTGAGTTCCAAATTCTATCCCTCCCTTTCTCCTTCCCTCTTCTCCTTCCCTGAGATGGTAAGCAATCAGATATAGTTATACGTGGGCAGACATGGAAAATCTTTCCATATTAGTCATTTTGTACAAGAAGGTCTGTATTCAAACAATATCAGTTCTTTCTGTGGAGGTTGATAGTATTGTCTTGGATTATTGTATTGCTGAGAATAGCTAAGTCATTCACAATTCTTCATCAAACAACACTGCTGACAACATTCTCTTGGTTCTGCACAGTTCCCTTTACATCAGTTCACATAAGTCTTTCCAGGTTTTTCTGAAATCATCCTGCTTATCATTTCTTATAGCACAATAATATTCCATTACAATTACATACCACAGCTTCTTTAGCCATTCCCCAATTGAAGGGCATCCCTTTGATTTCCAATTCTTAGCTATCACAAAAGAGCTGCTATAAATATTTTTGTACAAATAGGTTCTTTCCCTCCTTTTTTATGTCTTTGGGATACAGACCTAACAGTGGTATTGTTAGATCAAAGAGTAAGCACAATTTCATAGCCCTTTGCGGATAGTTACAAAATTGCTCTCCAGAATGGTTGGATCAGTTCACAGATCCACCAACAATGCATTAGCGTCCCAGTTTTTCAACATCTCCTCCAACATCCATCTGCCTCTGTCCTTTAATAGCTCAGTGTTCCCTGTCAAATCTCTAAGACTGTTAATTGTAGAGAAGGTGCTCCTATGCATTGATAGAGGCACCTCTTTATCAAGAACTTCCCATATCAATGAAACCGCAGATCTGGCCCCCCAAAATAAAAATAAAAAGTCATTGTGTTGTTTTTCAGGGGCCTGTTTCCTTCCTAGGTCCTGGGGCTTTGTGGAATCCTGGTAACTCTTGGTATCATCCCTTCTGTACCAACTGCTTCTTTCCTCCTGCTGTGCCCCAGCTTGGAGCTTGGCACTAGCTCCTTCCAGCTCCCTGGCTTGTCACCCAAGCTCCCTCCCTGGCCCTGGCCCTCTCTCTGCCTGCTGTGGCTTCAAACCAACCAAGCAGCCTATAATGACCCTAACACCTCCCTCCTTCCTCCACAGCTGGCATTAACTCCTGATGTGTAGAAGTAGGATGTGACAATATACAGGGTTGTTTTTCCCTCCTCCACACAGATAAGCATGCCCATATTGGTGATGGAGCTGTTGTCTAGCCTGACAACATAATTCCATGAAATATCTGTCTGAAACCATCTAGTCTGTTTGAGTGAGGGAAGGTTTCCAGCTGAAATTGTTTATGAGTGGCTAGCCACAGTGGTTTGTCCACCAGGTCTGGGTGCTTGCCTATGATAAATAAACAACATATGCTAATCTTTCTCAGGCTGTGGTTGATGATTGGTCACATGTACTAATAAATAAAGTGTTGGGGGGGGTTCCCTAAAGGAAGAACTGAGCAGGTATTAAAAAAAAGTATAGTTTTCAAAATCCAGTCTCAAAAAAAAAGATTTGATTAGCAGCACTTTTAGAACAGTTCTGAAGGTCCCTTGAAATTGTGGTAGTCTGTATTTTAAGTATTGTCTTTAAAAAAAAAATTGGTTCATAGGTAACCGATCTCTCTGTAAAGTCAGAGAGAAGGGTCCAGAGGTGTGAAGCTGGTGTAAGTAAGGGCAGACAGCCAAGCACACATGAGTTTTAGGGGTATTGGCCAGCCTGTTGAGAAAGGGATACGGCATGGACTTATGATTTTATAGGAAACTCTTAAATGAACAAACTACCTGTGGGGATAGGAATAAAGACTGTACCCATGGTTTCATTGACACAAGAAACTCCTGGATGAAGAAATTCCCTCTACTGTCCATTTAAAATTGAGACTGAACTCCTATTTCAATGTTCCATATTTTTTTGTAAACACTGAAGCTAGGAAACAGAAGAATGTGCTTGGAATTCATTAACACTTTTGGATTAGGCCTGTTTTCCTTGTGTAGACATGACTTTGGATTGCTTTGTTTTGCCAGGCCTTAAAATGGGCAGGATATGGTATCTCAGATCTAGTGCCTTTTAGGGGGAGGGGAGTGTTAAGAAGAGGGTACAGAGCAATGTGGCCATCTGGGATGGAAGCAAGAGGCATATGGCCATTTAAAAACGATTCAATTTCATACTTTTCTTATTCTTATTTGAAGAAGATAGATAGACTTGAACTTCTCTTTCTCTTCTGGAAAGTATGGCTCTATTCTATCAAAAGGTCACTTCAGTAGAATTCATTAGGTAGATCGTGTGTGTGTGTGTGTGTGTGTGTGTGTGTGTGTGTGTGTGTATGTGTGTTCTAGAGAATCCCCAGGGACTATCTAAGAAATAGGGTTCTGATCTAATCCAATAGGCATTTATCAGGTACCTACTAAATATAAGATGCTATATTTTGCCTATATTGCATAGGCAAAGGTGCTAGTATACAGAGGCAAAATAAAAAAATAGTCCTGGCCCTTGAGGAGCTTACATTTTACTGAGGAGATGAAAAAAGAAGATAACTTTATATGGGATAATTTAAGAAGAAATGAGGCTATCAAGAACTAGGAGAGCGGGCACTCAGGAAGTTTTTTTTTTTCTGTAGGAAGTGGCATATGAGCTAAGCTTGGAAGAAAGCCAGAGATCCAAAGAAATGAACAGGTCAGGAAGACTGTTCATTCTCAACAAGGAAGGATAGCTTGGGAAATGTCCCAGTGGTGGGAGATGGATGGCCAAATGTGGGGCAGGTTGGCATATTTGTCTGGAACAGAGTGAATCAAGAGAAATAATGTGAAATAAGCCTGGGAAGATAGATTGGAGTCAGACTGTGAAGGACTTGCAGTAGCAAGGTGAGGTATTCATATTTTATCCTAGAGGCATTAGGAAAATGAAGGTCCTTGGAGTTAGAAAGGTTATGATCAGACTTGTGGTTTTGGAAGATTGTTTTGGAATACGTTGGAAACTGGAAGTCAGGAATCCAATTAGGAAAGCTGTTGTAACAGTCCAGACAAGGGTCAATGGCAGCCTGAATTAGGGTGACAGCTGTGTTAGTGGAGAGGGGACAGATGTGAGATGTTATGGAAACAGAATTGACAGAGGAGAATTTGCAGCTGATTGGATAGGGGAAGGAAGGTATTAAGGAAGAGGGAAAAATGGAGGAATACTCTGTGGTTATGAACCTGGGTGACTAGACATATGGTAATGTCCTCAAAAGAAACAGGCAAACTTAGTGAAGGGTACATTTAGGAGAGAAGATAACAAGTTCTGTTTTGGACATTGCAAGTTTGAGAGCCCTATTTAGTTGGAGATGTCTAAGAGAGAAAAGAAGAGAAAAAAAGGAAAAGAGAGAAGGAAAAAAGAAGAGAGGGAAAAAGAGAAAAGAGGAGAGGACCCAGGATAGGACAACCATGGATGGAAGGCAGGATATAGATGAAGGTTCAGCAAAAATAGACTTAGAATGAGCAGTAATATACGTAGGAAAAGCAGGAGAGAAATACCTGGAATGGAAAGGGTATCCAAAACGAGGGGGTAGCCAACCATGCAGAAATTTTTAGAAAAATCAGAAAGATGAAAATTGATAAGGGGCCTGGATTCAGCAGGTAAGGGTTCAACGATAACCAGAGTCCTTTTTCAGATGAGTGGTATGGACAGAATCCAGATTGTAAGAGGATGAAGTGTAAGTGGGAGGACAGGAAGTGGAGAATACAAATATAAATTGTTGTTGGTTTTTTTTTTAAGAGCATGGCTCTGAAAAGGAGAAGAGATATAGACCAATAACTTAAAGTACGATGGAGTCAAATGAAAACTGAGTACCACTTTTTGCCAAACACTGACCTCGACGGTAGGAGTTTGCCACATAAGAAGGAGAACACAACCAAGTCATTTCCCTTATGACATGGTTAATGTATTCATGCTTGGATTTTTCCCGTGCCCAAACTTTCCATGTTCTTTCCATGTTCCTACATTACATTACAAGAAATGTAAAGTTAAAACCCTGAATGACTGACTTTGTTTACATTTTTTATTTGCTCGTCCTTTTATTCCCAATTCCTTGACATGGTGTGATATAAAGTAGGCATAAAATGTATTATAATTATTATTGATGACTCTGAAACTTCAACCCCAAATATCAGAGTTCACCTTCCTAATTTTAATTTTGAAAAAACAACCTTCCAATAAAGTGTTATCTTTCTCATTGTTATATGCTCTTCTTGCTATCCTATCCTATCCTATCCTCCCCTTCCCTATCATTCCACCCCATCCTATCCTATACGATCCCATCCTATCTGTGATCCAATCCAGGTAGCTGGTGCAATAGATAGAATGTTAAACTTGGAGTCGGGAAGCCGAGTTCATATCCAGCATCTGACCCCTCCTAGCTCTCTGTGCCTCAGTTTACTCCTCTGTAAGGATCAAATGAGATAATATTAGCATGCTGTATATAGTATAAATTAGTATATAGTATATACATAATTATTAGCTATTTTTGTTGTTCAGTCATGTTCAACTCTTCACAACCCCATGGACCATTGTTATATTGATACTGTCCATTAGGTTCTCTTGGCAAAGATGCTGGAGTGGTTTGCCATTTCCTTCTCCAGTGGATTGAGGAAAATAGAGGTTAAGGGTCACTTGCACAGGGTCACACAGCTAGTAAGCGTCTGAGGCTGGATTTGAATGCTGGCCTTCCTGACACCAGGCCCAGTGCTTTATCCACTGAGCCACCTAGCTCCCTTGTGCTATTATATAAAAAAGCACTTTGCAAAACTTAAAGTGATATCTAAATGTTAGCTGTTTATTATTAGTGGAGATATTAGCTGAGTGAAACACATTATAACCCTGGGCATATACTCTTGAGATTATTACTGGTTTACTAAAAGTGGCTACTTCAAAAAAAAAATTCAAACTGACCAGATAATCAAACTGATTATTATCTGTGAACAAATGTAGATTGTAGGCCATATGAAGGCAAGTTCTTATCTAAATTTTGCATTAGCACCTAGCAGGCAGTACAGTGTTCTGCATAGAGTGGTAGGTATCTGATAAATGCCCATCCGATTGTATGTGGAAGAACAAGCTTTAAATCCATCTAAGATATTTTTCCTACAATACAATGAGCTCCATACTTATTTTTCCATTCTCTGTCCCCTTTGCCAACACCAAGCCCAGTGGAAATGATAATGTCTACACCCTAATGACAATGAGGCCTCCCCATCTGGCTTGCAGCTAAAAACTCTCATCTGCATCATCTCTCCTTGTTGTCTCTCCTTGAGAGCAAGAACTGTCTTGCTTTTCTATTTATATCTCTATCACTTAGCATAGTGCTTCGCGCATAGCAAATACCTAATAATGCTTTTTCTCTCATTCATTCATTCATTCATTCATCTGGGTCTATGAAGGTAGTGTCAGTCACAGGTCAGGCTACCAAGAGGTGAAAGTTAAATTAAATCTCAAAGCCCCACCAATCTATCCGCAGCCAGTCTGCTTCTGCCTACACACAATTGCTCTGATGAGTATTGGAACAATTATCTTCCTTAAAAATGATCTGGCCTTCTGACTCAGACCAGAAATAACCTGGAAGATTGAAAGAAATGGAGGTTTATGATTTCTGATTCATGTCGGTGAGGCCCTTCACAGACAGGGCAAGCTGAAGGCACTTGAGTTCCAACTGAATTGGTTGATCCATGTAGCCACAGCCTGAGAGACCATCTGTTCCCAGAAGGCAGGGGCCGTTCCCGTCCACCTCACTCCACATAGTCCTTCACACAGGTTCCTATATAAATAGAGCTTTAAAAAAAATACTGAAGATGACAATAGCAAGTAAGCCAATTTTTAGTGGTCATTGCAGTTTACCTTAAAATTGTGTGTGTGTGTGTGTGGTGTGTGTGTGTATGTACTTATGTATTTGGGGCAGCCACAGTAGACAGAGTTCCATGACTGGAATCAGAAAGACTCATCTTCCTCGGTTCAAATCCAGTCTCAGACACTTACTAGTTGTGTGACTTCCTCCTGTTTGCCTCAGTTTCCTCATCTGTAAGATGAGCTAGAGAAGGAAAAGGTGAACCACTCCAGTATCTTTGCCAAGAAAACCCCAAATGGGGTCACAAAGAGATGGACAGGACTGAAAGGACAACAACATGCTTACATGTGTGTGTATATGTGTATTAACCTTAAAAGCCATTGACAAAAGAGTTAATTTTTTAAAAAGAGAATAAGAAGTAAAATGTTTTCCATTTCATAACTGAAGTAACTCCTGCAAAGCCTCTAGCGAGGCAGTATGAGGTCTGAAACCATAAAACATGCTGGTGTCTCAATGGAGGCCCACAGGGGAAGTTTATCGCTTTCCATTCTAACCTCTGTAAGACTCAATTCAGCAGCCATTTATCAAGCTTCCACTGTGTTCTGGGCACTGTGCTAGGCACTGGGGTAGAAAGTTCCTTACAATAACTTAGAATAGCAGTTATATAGCACTGAAAGTTCTGCATAAGCGCTTCATGTATGTTATCTCATCGGATCCTCACAACAACCCAGGGAGGCAGGTGCTATTATTACCTCCCTTTTACCAAGAAGGAAATGGAGGCCAAGAGGAATGAAATGGCCTGCCTAGAGTCACAGAGTTAAGTAAGCAACTGAATCAGGATTTGAACTCAGGTGTTCCTGATTCCAAGTCCAGCACTCTATCCACAAGGCCACCTGTCTTATAATCCAGTGGGGGAGGAGAGTACAAGCTCAGAAATATCTATTATAATCAGTTAGGGGACACTTTTTAGGTACCTACTATGTCCTAGGCATTGAAGATACAGGGACAAAAGAAGGGGCAACGTGCACACACACACACACACATGAAGGGGCAATGTGTACACACACACACATATGAAGGGGCAACGTGCGCACACACACACGCATATGAAGGGGCAATGTGTACACACACACATATATGAAGGGGCAACGTGCACACACACATATATGAAGGGGCAATGTGCACACACACACACATGAAGGGGCAACGTGCACACACACACACATATGAAGGGGCAATGTGTACACACACACACATATGAAGGGGCAATGTGTACACACACACACATATATGAAGGGGCAGCGTGCACACACACACATATGAAGGGGCAATGTGTACACACACACACACACATGAAGGGGCAATGTGTACACACACACACATGAAGGGGCAACATGCACACACACATATGAAGGGGCAACGTGCACACACACACATATGAAGGGGCAATGTGTACACACACACACACATGAAGGGGCAACGTGCGCACACACACACATATGAAGGGGCAATGTGTACACACACACACATGAAGGGGCAACTTGCACACACACACACATATATGAAGGGGTAATGTGCGCACACACACATGAAGGGGCAATGTGTACACACACACACATGAAGGGGCAACGTGCGCACACACACATATATGAAGAGGCAATGTGCACACACACACATATGAAGGGGCAATGTGTACACACACACACACACATATATGAAGGGGCAACGTGCACACACACACACATATATGAAGGGGCAATGTGTACACACACACACATGAAGGGGCAATGTGTACACACACACATATGAAGGGGCAATGTGTACACACACACACATATATGTGAAGGGGCAACATGTACACACACACACACACACACATATACATATACTAGATGATGGGCTAGGAGGAGTCACTAGTAGCTGGGAGGATCAGAAATAGTATCTTGGAAGAAGTGGTATTTGAACTGAACTTTAAAGGTAACCAGCGTTTCTAAAATTCTCCAGTTCTTCTGTTGCTCTTGTTCAGCCATTTCTGACCCTTCCTGACCCCATTTGGGGTTTTCTTGGCAAAGGTATTGGAGTGGTTTGCCATTTCCTCCTCCAGCTCATTTTGTAGATGAGGAAACTGAGGCAAACAGGGTGAAGTGACTTGCCCAGGGTCACACAGCTGGTAAGCATCTGAGGCCTGATTTGATCTCAGGTCTTCCTGACTCCAAGTCTGGTGCTTTATCCACTGTGCTACCTAGCTGCCCCTCTCCGGTCCTGGACAACAATTAATTTGCTCATTTTAAAGTTTTCTGCCCTAGAGCTCAGACCAGTTGATTGGTGACTGAATCTGTGCAAACTTAACCTTCTTTATTAGGCTGGCCTTCACCCCTAGACTATGCTTCAGTTTTATAATCCGTTCAGCCATCTACCAGGTCATCTCACTACCTGCCTCTCCCTCTCATCCACTACCCCAGAACAAAACACCCTCCCTGGTCACTATTTCTCTTCCCCTATTAGAATGTAAGTTCCTTGAGTGCAGGAAATGTCTCTTTTTAAATATTTGAATCCCTAGAACTTACCACAGAGCCTAGCACATAGTAAGCACTTAAGAAATGCTTTTTCAGAGACTGGAGGGGCGGAGACAAGATGGCAGAGTGAAAGCAGTGACTTGTCTCCCCCAAACCCCTCCAAATACTCATAAAAAATGGCTCTAAACAAATTCTGAAGCAGCAGAACCCACAAAGAGACAGAGTGAAACAAATTTCCAGCCCAAGACAATCTGGAAGATTGATCAGAAAGGTATATTGCGCTGGGCTGGGTGTGCAGCGCAGCGCGCAGGCTCGCAGTGAACCTGGAGCAGGCCTCAGAGGACTGAATCGCGGGCAGCTGTGGCGGTTTCCAGACTCCTCAATCCACAAATGCCAAAGACAACTTAGAAGGTCAGTGGGAAAAGTCTGTTTCTGTTGGTGCTGAGAGAGGAAGGTGGAGTTTCAGCTCCATTCCCCAAGAGTGTGGCCCTGGGGGGGAAGGGGCAGCTGCTTCCTGAGCTTCTGGCCCACAGACTGAGGGGGAATCCAGTGGCTGATCAGAGAGGGATTGCAGGGATCTCTTTGCCAGTGCTGAGGCAGGAATCTCTTGCTTTGCCCGTGTTTGGATCTGGGCCACAGTTCTGGGCAGCGGTGCTGGGGTGAGGGAGAGTGCTGGAATGGTGGAGCTTGTAGTGGCTGTGGAGAGGAACCCCTCCTCACAGTTACAGGACAGAAAGGAATACTTGTGGTCACAGGCCAGGAAAGGAGTAAACACCTCTCCCCTTATCATACCACCTTGGAAGAACTGAAAATTTACAGGTCCCTACAAGTATCTCTGAAAACAGCTATACAAACCCCTGAAGCTTGGGACAGTACATTCTCACATTGGAAGCAGACTCTTACCTTAACAAAGAGTTTAAAACTCAAGTAATTGGCTGGGATCATGAGCAAGCAGCGCAAAAAGAGTCAGACTATATTATCTTACTTTGGTGAAAAAGAAGATCAAAATATACAACCAGAAGAAGACAACAAAGTCAAAGCTCCTACATCCAAAGCCTCCAAGAAAAATATGAATCAGTCCCAGGCCTTGGAAGAGCTCAAAAGGGATTTTGAGAAGCAAGTAAGGGAAGTAGAGGAAAAACTGGGAAGAGAAATGAGAGTGATGCAAGAAAATCATGAAAAACAAGTCAACAGCTTGCTAAAGGAGACCCAAAAAAATACTGAAGAAAATAACACCTTAAAAAATAGCCTAACCCAAATGGCAAAAGAGGTCCAAAAAGCCAATGAGGAGAAAAATGCCCTAAAAAGAAAAATTGGCCAAATGGAAAAGGAAGTCCAAAAGATTACTGAAGAAAATACTTCCTTAAAAATTAGAATAGAGCAATTGGAAGACAGTGACTTTATGAGAAATCAAGACACTGTAAAACAAATCCAAAAGAATGAAAAATTAGAAAACAATGTGAAATATCTCATTGGAAAAACAACTGACCTGGAAAATAGATCCAGGAGAGAGAATTTAAAAATTATTGGACTATCTGAAAGCCATGATCAAAAAAAGAGCCTAGACATCATCTTTCAAGAAATTATCAAGGAAAACTGCCCTGATATATTAGAACCAGAGGGCAAAATAGAAATTGAAAGAATCCACAGATCTCCTCCTGAAAGAGATCCCCAAAGGAAAACTCCTAGGAATATTATAGCCAAATTCCAGAGTTCCCAGGTCAAGGAGAAAATATTACAAGCTGCCAGAAGGAAACAATTCAAGTACTGTGGAAACACAATCAGGATAACACAAGATTTAGCAGCTTCTACATTAAAGGACCACAGGGCATGGAATATAATATTCCGGAGGGCAAAGGAGATAGGATTACAACCAAGAATCACCTACCCAGCAAAACTGAGTATAATCCTTCAGGGGAAAAATGGTCATTCAGTGAAATAGAGGACTTTCAAGCATTCCTGATGAAAAGACCAGAGCTGAATAGAAAATTTGACTTTCAAATACAGGACTCAAGTGGAACATGAAGAGGTAAACAGGAAAGAGAAATCATAAGAGACTTATTAAGATTGAACTGTTTACATTCCTGCATGGAAAGATGATATTTATAACTCATGAGACCTTTGTCAGTATTAGGGTAGTTGGAGGAAAAAAATTATATGTATGTATATATATAGATAGATAGATAGAGGGCACAGGGTGAGTTGAAGATTAGGAGTCATATCTGGAGAATAAAATTAAGGGATGAGAGAGGATGATACTTGGAGAAGAAGAAAGGGAGAGGTAGAATGGGGTAAATTATCTCACAAAAGAAAAACAGAAAAGAAAAGCTCTTACAGTGGAGGGGAAAGGGGAAGGTGAGAGGGAATGAATGAATCTTATTCTCGTAGGATTTGGCTTAAGGAGGGAATAACATACACATTCACTTGGGTATGGAAATCTGTCTTACCCTATGGGAAAATAGGGGGAGAAGGGGAGAAGAGAGCAGGGGGATGACAGAGAAGAGAGCAGATTGGGAAAGGGGGCAATCAGAAGCAAGTACTTCTGAGGAGGGACAGGGTCAAAAGAAAGAATAGAATAAATGGGAGGGCAGGATAGGATTAAGGGAAATAGAGTTAGTTTTTCACAACTGGTCTACTATGGAAGTGTTTTGCATAACTGCACATGTATAACCTATATTGAGTTGTTTGCCTTTTCAATGAGGGTGGGTGGGGAGGGAGGAAGAGAAAAAAATTTGAAACCTAAAGTTTTAAAAACATATGTTTAAAAAAAAATGTTTTCACATGCTACTGGGAAATAAGAAATACAGGAGATGGGGTGTAGAAGTCTATCCTGCTCTACAGGAAAATAGAAGGGGAAGGGGATAAGAGAAGGGGGGAGAGATAGAAGAGAGGACAAACGAGGGGAAGCGGTATTCAGAATGCATGCCATCTTGGGGTGGGGGTAGGGGGGATATGGAGCAAAAATTTGGAACTCAAAAACTTGTGTAAGTGAATGTTGAAAACTAAAAATAAATAAATTTGTGTTTAAAAGAGGCTTTTTCATTCATCTTTTCTTTGCTTCATTCATTCTTTTAGTCATTCAAGAGTCAAGGATAAAGAGGCAGAACATTTCAGGCTGACCTTCAGCAGAGCCTGAGCAAAAGCACCAGTGAGGACATGGATGCATGTGTGCGAGGAACAGAAAAGAGGGCCAGTTTGGCTCTACCAACCAGTGTATGAAGGGGAGTAAAGAGGAGCAATTCTGCAAACATTTGTGGAGCACTTCCTATTGTTCCAAATACCATTGCAAGGGCCAGGGACACAAAGGCATAAATAAAGCAGAACTTACTCTGAGAACTTTCTATTTTACAGGGCAAAAAGGGATGAGAGAACAAGATGTTCTAAAAATGACTCTATGTGTGAGAGAGACAGAGAAGGAGAGACAGAGGAGAGAGAGAAGAAAGAGGAGAGGAAGGAGAGAGAAAGAGGAGAGAAGAGAGAGAGTGAGAGAGAAGAAGAAAGAATGAGAAAGAAGAGAGAAAAGAGAGTGAAAGAGAGAGAAAGAGAAGAGGAAAGGGAGAGAGAGAATGATAGAGAGACAGAAATAGGAGAGAGGAGAGAGAAAGAAAGAAGAGAGAATGAGAGAAAGAGAAGAGAGGGAATGAAAAAAAAGAAATGAGGAGAGAGAGAGAATTTATTAAGCACTTTCTATATTATTAGGCCTTGTGCTATTTGCTCCACAAATCCAAGCAAAACAGGTCTCTGCCCTGAAGAAGCTTCCATTGTAATAGATGGAAGACAACACGTGAAGGGATGCTAGGAAAGGGGAGTGGAGGGGGAAGTAGTTGGCATGGGTTAAAGATGGTTGGGGAGTGAGGTGGAGCATTAGATCCTCTTTAAAAAGCTCACTTGTGAGAGCCCAGGGTGGATTCAAGAGCAGAGTACAAGTTTCTAATGGTTAGTAAGAGGAAAGAAACCAAGGCATCAGATAAGTCTGTAAGTGCTTGAATGCTTATTGACCTGACTTAAATTGATAGGGACTGAACCTGTCATTTCATTGGCATAGGGACCTCGAAGGTGAGGAAACTACCTCTTACAGTGCATAGCAACATCATCTCTTCCCCTTATATAGAAAGCAGCCTGGAGCACAGAGAAGTTAAATGACTTGACCAGGATCACACAGCCAGCTTGTGTCAAAGGTGAAACTTGAACCCAGGTCTTCCCAGTATCAAAGTATCTATCCATTAGGCTATGCTCATCACTGCCATAAAAATAACCATCATTTTTATCATTATTCCTTCAAAGTATCTTGACAGATTTTTGTATTATATGAAATCAGTTTTCAAATAATTCTTCAAGATCTGTGAAGGATCTTGTTAAACTTAAAAAGCAAAACCAAGAATAAGTGTTCCATTTTCCAAGGAAAGTGCATGTAAATTTCCTAAAAACCAGATCTGGAATAAGCTATTCTTTCTATCATACTTGGAGTGTTTCTTAAGTGTTCAATTTGCAGTGAAAAGATAATCTGTCTGTATCTTCAGCTTTGTTGCAGATACAATATATAAATTGAGGGGAAGACACTTTGAGAACAGATATTTATAAAAATGGAAAGCTTTGATGGGTCCTTAGGAAAGTATAGGGCTCACTTGATCTACCCACACATACCTCATATTTACAACAAAGGAAACTGAGTCTTAGAGAGGGGAAGTAACTTATTCATGGTTATGTAACAAGTTAGTTGCAGAATTAAAACCCAGACCTCTAGATTTCTGGTGTGGCTTTTTACCACTCTAGTATGCCATGTTCTCTGCTCAACCTGCTGATTTAATATAGCGAATCATCATTGTGATTAAGGCCTTACTTACAATGAAAACACAGACCTACTCATGTACCATCCTTCTCCACCCCAAGCTTTGTGCTATTGTAGCTTACATGGACATCCTTCACAGGTCTTAATAATTATATCTTGTGTGGACATGATTTATTATATAGGGTCTACATAATGGACTTGATATAATATATGTGGTCTATGTTATATAGATCCTACATTTGGGGTCTATATAGTATTCTAGACCCTATATGTAGATTCTGTATAGTAGACTTTATATCATATTAAATAGGATTGATATAAATCTATGGATATTTATGGTCATCTAGTCTATTGCCTTTATTTTACAGTAAACCAGGACCACAGAAACAAACTAACTTGTCCGAAGTCACATGGGCAATAGTCCGCAGAACCTAGATTCAAATCTTCATCCTTTAGGTCTACTGCATTAATTATTCTCAGTCAATCTTTACATTTATTACATGTTGTTGTTCAGTCATTTCAGTTGTGTCCAACTCTTCGTAACCCCATTTGGGGTTTTCTTGTCAGAGATGCTGGAGTGGTTTGCCATTTCCTTCTCCAGCTCATTTTACAGGTGAGGAAACTGAGGTAAATATGGTTAAGTGACTTGCCCACAGTCATACAGCTAGTTAAGTGTCTGAGGCCAGATTTGAACTCTGAAAGATGAGTCTTCGTGACTCCAGGCCTGGCGCTTTATCCATTGCCAAAACCAAGCCAGTTATTTACCATGTATTATACCCTCCATTTACCCTCTGTCCATGATGAAGCAAACAGCTGTCTATAGATATGCGAATGACTTGGATGTTCTGATAGTCTGTGTAATCCATCTGTGCCCTCTACCAGAATCTAGATCTCTTTTCCTTCCTTTCCCAAGGCCAATTAATGACTGGGGAGGAATTAGATTAGATAGTAAAGTCTCACTGATTAAGAGAAATGGTATGTGAAGGCCAGGCTGATTTTTTGAAAAGTCCAAATTATGTAATATTTTGAAAACAGTGCATTTCATTACTTTGGAGTGTAGCAGATGACTTCACCTACTTTACTAAGAAGATATTAATATTAAATGCTTCCTAATCTAGACACTTCCTTCTCTCTATTCTTCAAAACCATTCTTATGCCTCATCATTAATCTTTGTCCTTTACACTGATCCAAAGTTGAGGTGACCTTACCAGCTACAAATGGTAGTTACTTATGAAGTTCCTCCACCTGTGCCTTTACAGTCTCTTCTGTGACCTTGCTCTGTCAATCATCCCCTCCCTTTTATACATCTTCAGTCATTCCCTTTTGCCTGCAAATATTTTCAAATCTCCCTTATTGCTTCTCTTCACCTTTGCAGTCTCTCAATGATATGAACATTCTAGCATTCTAGAGTTCTGGACTTGGAGCCAGGAACACTTGAGTTCAATCCTGCTTCAAAAACTTACTGGCTGTGTGACCATGGGCAATCTGTACCGGTCAGTCTTTTCCTGTATAAAATGAGGAGATTGGACTTGATTGCCTCTAAAATCCCTCCTAGGGCAGCTGGGTGACATGCTGGACAGAGTGCCAGGACTGCAGTCAGGAAAACTCATCTTCTTGAGTTCAAATCTGACCTCAGACACTTACTAGCTGTGTGACCCTGGGCGAGTCACTTAATCTGGTTTGCCTTAGGTTCCTCATCTGTAAAATGAGCTGGAGAAGGAAATGGCAAACCACTCCAGTATCTCTGCCAAGAAAACCCTAAATGGGATCACGGAGAGTCAGACATGACTCAATGACTGAAAAACAACAACAAAATATCTCCTGGCTCTAAATCTATGATATTATCATCCTCCCCTTTGGTGCTAAACTTCTAGGGGGAAAATACTGTTTTCTCTATTTTCTCACTCCCTAATACCTTGAAATTTGGCTTTTGCACTCACCACTTCAATGAAGTAGTTTTCTTCTTTCTTCAAAGTTGCTAATGACCTCATTATCACGAAATCCATAGAGTTTTTTTCAGTCTTTATCCTATTTTTCTAGTCTGTAACAGGTGATACTGTGAATTCTCCTTTCTCCTTGACAGTCTCTCCTCATGATGCTCTTCCATTAATCCCATGGGTCACTTCCACCTTTGACTGCTTACTCTCTCTCCTTTGCTGCCTTCTTGTCCACAGACTGCTCTTTCAATGTCAGTTTCCTACAAAGTTTTGTTCTCAGTTCTCTTTTCCCTCCAGTCTCTCCTTTGGTGAGCTCATCTGGTGTCACTGTATCAATGAACAATTCCATGCAGATGACTCTTTAACTCTAGATCTCCACCTTCAACCTTTCTCCAGAGTCTCAGGCCCTTATTTCCAGCATTTAAATTTTATTTAAATTTTCAGCTCCAAATTTTCTGTCTTCTTCCACCCATTCCCCAGACTACAGAGAAGGCAAGTAATAAGATACCCGTTATACAAATGGTTATGTAAAAAAATGGTTTGTATTAGCCATATTCCAGTGGGGGGGGGCCAAGAAAAATAAAGGAAAGTAAAAATATGCTTCAAAACCTGCATCACTTTTTTCCATCTATTGGATATCTCCATCTAGATGTTCCTCCAGCACTTCAAGCTAGACCTATCTAAAATAGACTTCATGATCTTTTCTCCCAAATCCGCCCACTTTCCTCATTTCCCTGTTTCTGTGGATAGCCCTATCATCATCTCAGTACAAATCACCTGGCCCTCAAACCTGAGAGACATATTTGATTCTTGCCACTCCCTCTTCCTTCCTAAATTAGATGAGTTCCTAACTCTTATTGATTCTACCACAATATTTTTTAACATGTGTCTCCTCCCACTGTTGTTATAACTTCTTTATTATTCCTGCCAGGGTGTATAGGGTGTTCAGGAGGACCTGCACCTCTGGTGTGTGGGCTTGCTGAGCCCTTTTCAGAGCCCCTATCCACCTTTGGTGCCCACCTGTCACCCAACTCTCACCTGTGGCTCCAAGAGACTGCAGCATGTGCAGGAGCTACACCCAGGTTAAACCATCTTGTCAGACGGGCTAAACCAGGTTGAGGGTAGCCAGTGGGCCTCAAACCCATGGGTGAGGTAGGGGGATGTCTACTCCAAGCATGTGAAGACTTCCCCTGGGGGAGTGGGTGGATGAGAAAGATTTGTTCCAATAGCCACAAAAGGAGCTGAAGCATCTGTTGTAGAGTGCTTAGAGCTTGGTCAGGCATTGAAGACACCAAAGTCATCCTGCCTTTTGCCTTGCCTCTGGGCTCCGATGACTCTGGAAGAGAGATTGAGACTGATGGCTTTGTGCAACTCTACTTCACTTACATCCAAATCTCTTGCAAGTCAAGACATCGCCCCATGATGTCATTGGTTCTCTTCAAAAACAAAGGAAAAACAACAACTATTCCTGCCTCCACTCCTTCCGTGTCCAAATCCATCCTTCAAATGACTGACCATGTAATGCATGGATCTTTCCTCAAAAACCTTCAGAAGTGGCTCTCCTTTACCTACTGAATATGATGTAAACTTACCATCTGAACATTCAAGGCTTCCACAACGTATCTTTCCAAGTTTATTATATATTCTTCCCTTTCATGTACTGTACTTTCAAGTCAAACTAAAATATCTGCCATTTTCAATTCTCATTTCTCATCATGTTTTTTTCTTGTTTCTATACCATTGGTATTTTTTTCATGTTGTCTTCCATACCTAGAACAAACTCTCCCATAGTTGCTTATTGAAATTCCTCCCTTCCATTAAAGCTCATCTCAGGCATGACATCCTGCACGAAACCCCCTGAGCTTTGAGAGACACAATATGGTAGAATAGAGAGTATTGAAATTAGAATCAGGGCAGATCAGTATACAAATCCTTCCTTTGACACTTACTAGTTCTGTGACATCGGGCAAATCTCATACCCTATTGGAGTCAGTTTTTTCTTCTGTAAAATAGAGCTAATAGCACCTATAGCATTTATCACGGAGCATTGTTGTAAGAATCAAATAAGGCAAGGGTGTGCTGGAGCCAGCTTTTATGGACCCCAAAGAGCCAACTGTTAAATTTGCAGTGTGAGCAATTACATCTCAGAAATCAGCAAATGCTACGAATCAGGGTTTGATTTATTTTTTCTTAATTGTCTAGACCTAAGAAAGTAGTGGACAAAATATTAATAATGCAGATTAAACTTAAAATGTACTTTGGGGTTTTTGGGGGGGAGGAGCTGATTGTTAAACATTTATCAGCACACCTCTGACATGAACTGATATGTGTATGTATGTGCATGTAACAAAAGTCTTAAAGCAGTTTTAAGCTATCAAAGCTTTAAACTGCACTAAAACTGAAGGGATGCTATGAGTGTGAGTGAATGTACACACAGCACTAAGTAAATGTAAACTATCATTATGATTATTATTATTATCATCCCTTCAACAGAAAGTGATTTGTCCCTCAAGTTTTCAGAGCACTTTGCAGAACTTAACATTTTGTACTTTTTATTTTGAGATTTGTCATGAAATCCACAGATCATCTTTCCATTAGATTATAAGATCATCGAGAACAGGGTCCTTGTCTTATTTAATTTTTGTATTCACAGTGCCTATCACAGGGCGTTTAGCAAATGTTTGTTGAAGTAAGTGGAATTGTACATAATGAAAAAATTAGAATTCATAATAGGTGTGTACATTATGACACAATGAAACATAAGATTTAATTGCTGGAACCAAATTTTGAAGGCATAACAGAATTGAATGGCCAAACACTCCTGCTATAGCAATAATGGCTTACATTAATAGTAACGGACAATAGCTACAGAATTAATCAGAACACTCCAGTAGTGGAAATGATTTGGTTGTTAACATGACCAGAGTAACTGGAGCATGGCACCATTGATCCAGTTATCTCAACCCTCTTAGTGTCTATTAGCTAATTTATGAGCTTGGAATTCTGTTTCAGATACCTTTACAGCATTTGAATGAGCTGAAATGATTTTTTGTATGGCAGCCAAACATACCCAAAAATGATATATGAAGGTTGCTGACCAGGCAACTTAAGCTTTCTAGAACATGACTAAGAACCTTGAAAGTAGTTAAAAAAATTAAAAATAAAAAGCTTCTGAGCCACCAGAAAAGCTGTCACAGTGACCATGGATGTACTAAAATGCATGAATTTTACTCATAGAAGAATTCCTTAGATTCTGATTCAGAGTATATTTACTCTTATTTTACGTCTTGTTCTAATTAGTATGGTTATTCAGCTTCCCAGCCCTAGCCTATTATCCATAAATTGGAAGACAGTCAGGAAGAAGGAAATGAAATAGGCTGAGAGGAAATGATAGTTAATAGTGAAGGAGGAAAGAAGAAAAACTATATAAAACAATACTTTTAATAATCCAATGCCACTATGGGTATTCCTTCCAGTGATACAGATAACAACCAATTTAAGCAGAGGAAAATTCTGGAAAAGTTTAGCAATCTGAAAGCATTCAGTGTAGGGATGAATATCCTTATTCACCTCCACAGACCATGGTGCTGCCCTTATATCATTACACAGAACAGCAATTGATGCTAATAACAATCAAGCTAATAGCAATCAATAAACAATTTTATTAAGAAAGAGTTATCGGGGCAACTAGGTGGCGCAGTGGATAGAGCACCAGCCCTGGATTCAGGAGGACCTGAGTTAAAAATCCAGCCTTCAGACATATAACACTTACTAGCTGTTTGACCCTGGGCAAGTCACTTAATCCCATTGCCCCCCCCCAAAAAAAAAGAAAAGAAAAAAAGAATGAGTTATCAAGAAAAGGTTAAGTGAGATTTTCTTTATGGTATTTACTAAGGCAACTCTATAAGACATTTTCAAAGGCATTTGAACAAAAAGTATGCAAGAAATTATTTTTTTTAACAGTTTGAGGCCTAAAGGAAAGTAAATTTCAGTTACTGGGGAAAATTCACTTATGAAGAACATCTACTTCCCAAGTGATTTTCAGATAAAAGACGTGTTGCTCTAAATGTTTCAATATCCCTAACTGGAAACTCAGCTTAGCAGTTAGCACACAAAATAAAAGTAAATCTTCCATTTCAAAAAATAAAACTGTTCTCACAGGAATTCTGTTACAAAGGAAATGTTGGATCTCAAGTCAGATGGCCTAGGTTCGAGTCCTGACTCTTTTTCTATTTTTGTCACCTCAGGGGAGTCACTTCATCTTTCTGGGCCTTGGTTTCCTCGGCTGCAAAGCGAGGGAGGTAGACTAGATGGCCTCTGAAATCTAGGTCTTCCAGGCCTAAATCTGTGATCCTATTGATTATTGCTGGATTCTTGTTTATTTTGGGCAGCGAGGGGATACAGGGGTTAGAGCAACAGGCCTGGAGTCAGGAAGATCGGCCTGAGTTCAAATCCTGCCTCAGATACCTCCTAGATGTGTGGGACCTTGAGCAAGCCTCAATATTCTCATCTGTGAAATGGGGATCACAATAGCGCCTTTCTCCCAGAGTCGTTCTGAGGATCGAATGAGATACTAATAGCACAGTGCCTGGCACATAGTAAGTACTAGATAAATGTTAGTTATCACCATCATCAATTATTATTACTTACATACGAAAAAAGGAAGAAAGTGGCTTTTTCATCTTGAAGAATGGGACTCACTTCTCTGTGCTCCTCTCTTTCATCTTCTAGCATCTGCTTTTCCTCACTCCTAAGTCACGTAGTACTCAGACTGCCCGTAGTAGTCGTTTTCTACCATAGTTTGCCATCCTTGGGATCCCTTCCTCTCCATATGATGTATGTAAAATTTTATAGTTAATGGTGCTTTTTTTTACTTATTTGAGCCTTACTATAACCTTGGGAATCAAAGAGAGTATCTTTACCCTTGTTTTACAGATGAGGAAACTGAGGCTCAAACCAGTTTTAAATGATTTGTCCAAGATCACTCAACTATTAAGTGAGAGAGCCAAGCCTTTTCATATCAAATTCAATGATGAAAAATTGCATCTTCTTAACATCCTCCACATTCCTATTCTTTCCCAGCTAAATCCAACCCCTCCTTTGCACGAAATGTTCCATTTAATTTAGCAAACATTTATTAGATGCCTATTGTGTACACGAGACTCTGTGTCAGGTCATGTAGATACAAGGTCAAAAATAAACAATGCCTGCCTTCAGGATGCTTACATTCTATTTGGGAAGTTATACACAAGTACACAAGTAAAAAAAAAACTAATAATTTCTTTTTTTAATTATATATTTTTTCAATCAACAAAAATCTGTCTTCTCTCCTTCCTCCCACCCTGACCCCCCCACTTGAGAATGAAAGAAAAACAAAACTCCTGTTACAAACACGTATAGGCAAGCAAAACAAATTTTTGCATTGGCACAAAGTAATTTCAAGAGGGATTCAGTGCTAGCAGTTGGGTCATCAGGAAAGCCTTGATGGAAGAAGGTGGTACCTAAGGTGCAATTTGAAGGAAGCTAGGGATTCTTTGAGGTAGAGCTGACAAAAGAGTTCATTCCAATATGGTCGGGAAGGAGGGATGGGGCTTATACAAAGGCATGCTGGGGAGAAATGGGCTATTGTATGTGAGGAACAGCTAGCAGGCCAATCTGACTGGAATGTGGAGTGTATAAAGGAGGGTAATATAAAGCATAATTGGAAAGGTAGGTAGATAGAAGCTAAAATGTGGGTATGCATTGGGAGATTTTAAATGCTAGGCTGAAGAATTTATTCTTATCCTATAGGAAGGCACTAGGCTATAGTCAGTACCATCCTATAGAGAGCATTTTTGAGTAAAGGGGTAATGTGGTCAATTTTGTGTTCCAGCAATATCAGTTTGGCAGCTTCACAGAAAAATGGATTGCAGATGGGAGAAACTGGAGAACTGATCTCAGCTAGGTGTTAGGAGGAAAGAGTCTAATTAAACTAATGTGTATTAAGTTTTGAATGACAGCCTGGATTACAGTTACTCTCTTGTGTTTTTGAAATTTTATAAAGGACATTTGTTAAACCAAAGTAATGAATCTTTAATGGTGAATTTTAAACAGTGTGGAATATTTGCTGTCACTTCATCACTTCAGTTTTATGGTTTTAATTTCCAAAACTGATCTGTTCATTTCTCAAAAACAAATTTTGAAAAATTCCAAAGATCCAACGTTCAAGTTGTTCCTGCAGAGATGAAAATGGTGAAGGACTCTTCAGTTCTGGGCTTCAGTTTGGGACGATGCAGCCAAATGAATGAAAATGAACAAACAATTAGGCTATGCTGCCATTACGTAATCATTATAACCAAATGGTCTAAAACAGTAACTTTAAAGCCACAGCAAATGTGAGATAAAAATGAAAATGCTTTCTGCCTTTCTCATGTTAAAGCAGCTAAACTTAAGAATAACCAATCAGGCAGATAATTCTTTTATAGAAATATGAGAAAGGGGGTCAGCTAGGTGGTGCAATGGATAGCACACTTGTCCTGAAGTCAGGAGGACCTGAGTTCAAATCTGGCCTCAGACCAAACACTTGACACTTACTAGCTGTGTGATCCTGGGCCGGTCACTTAACCCCAAATTGCCTTAAAAAAAAAAAGAAATATGAGAGAGGGTGAGCTGGATGTCTAAGGTACAGTTTAGTACCCTTCTCACTAACGTTTAACTTATCAACTCATCCTGAGTCTTCATTGAAAGTCAAAAGCTGTTGTTGGAGCTTTGTCCATACTTTCTAGTCTTGTTTTTATGTCAAAGACCCTAGATTTAGGGTGGGAAGAGACCTTGGAGGACATCTCGTACAGTCCCTTCCTGTCAGAGATAAGGAAACTGAGTCTCAGTGGAGTTAAGTGACCAGCTCAGGGTCACACATTTAATACAGGCATGATCTGAATTCAGATCTTCCTGGCTCAAGTATAGCCTTCTCTCTATTGTTACATGATGCTTCCTCTGTTTATTTCTCAGTAGTTATTTCTCCATCATTTAGAAGGCATTTATTCTGAACCTACTTATGAACCTAGGGGTAGCTAGGTGGTGCAGTGGATAAATCACCTGGCTTGGAATCAGGAAGACTCATCTTCCTGAATTCAAATCTGGCCTCAGATACTTACAAATTGTGTGACCCAGAGCAAGTCACTTCACCCTGTTTGACTCAGTTTCTTCATCTGTAAAATGAGCTGGAGAAGGAAATGGCAAACCACTCCAGTGTCTTTGCCCAGAAAACTCCAGATAGGGTCATGAAGAGTCAGATACAACTGAAACGTTTGAACAACACACAGCAACTTATGAACCCAACAGTGCGGGAGGCCTTGTCAGTCATTTTTCAGCAGTGAATATTCTTTGTGAGCCCATCTGGTGTTTTCTGGGCAAAGATACTGTAGTGGTTTGCCGTTTCCTTCTCCAACAATGAGTTGTAAAATGATTACAGATGAGGAAACTGAGGCAAACACTGTTACATGACTTACCCAGGGTCACATAGCTAGTGTCTGAGGCTGGATTTGAACTCATGAAGATGAGCCTTCCTGATTCCAAGCCCAGTGCTCTATCCATTAGCTGTCCCCAGGAGACCCTGTAGGGAATATTATGGTCCCCTCCCTCCAGAAGTTCACAATCTAATCATGAAACAAAGTTGGTACAAAATGAAACAAAAGTGATTAATGTAAGATAACATGTGATGAAGTGCTTTCTTGTATGTTTAACAGTAGTGGTTCTATGGAGCATGAGTGGGGATAGACCTGAGGTCTGTCCACTTCTGGGAACATATATTACAGGGCATAGGTTCAGAGGGTTGATCATGGCAGTGAAGAGAGAGATCCCTAACAAGGGAAACAGTCCCAAACAATCTCTTGGACAGCTTGGGGCTATCGATGACTGAGCCACATAAATTCCCCAGGTTGTTGGAGCCCACTAAAATGAAGTCTGGAGTTTGTACTTCCCCATTCCTAATCACCTAGAAAGATGCAGGCCACCCTCTTTGACTACTGTACCCTACTATTTCTCAGTTTTCCTTTCTTTCTAACAGAAGTGGAACCATGCACCATCAGCAGTATCTCCAGAGTTCTGTTCTCGTTATTCTATTGTGTTTGGATATCTGTCTGTTTGTTGAGCAGCACATATAGGCCATTTGACATCTTTTTCCTGAACTTGAGATAAAAAGACTACAGTTAACTAATGGAACCACGATGCCGATTTGCCCTGGCAACCCTGCTAAGCAACTGCCTTCAACTCATAAAATGCCTCAAATGCTGAGTTTGAAGTTACAAAACCCGAGCTCAGAACAAAACACAGAAAACGGTGAAGAGATTTAGATTTTCTTTAACAGAATTTTTTTTTAAAAAGGTTTGCAGTAGATTTCGTTACCCAGTGTGACAAAGGGAAATGAATAATTCCAGGCAGTATGGAGAATGGCAGTATGGAGGCAGGGCTTGCCGGCACCCCTCACGGTCACACAGCATTGGTCACCACCTGCTCCCTCCCATACATTAGGACAGCCCTGTTGGCAAGGATGCTTTCACACACTGCATGGAAACTTCCAGGCTCACCAGCCTGAACCAAACAAATGAGTCTGTCTTGGGGATAGCAAAGGCCTAAACGCTGAATCAGCCTCCTTGTTGATAGGAATGTAAAACATATGGATTAATTTTAACTTTTTTTTTTCATCATGTGTGAAAAGTTTTCAACTTTTTGTTGTTGTTGTCTTTACTCCAAAGCAGATTAGCAATAGTCAAACCAGGTTCAACGAATGAGACAGGTTTGCGAACTTGGCTAATTAGCTAGGGCCTATTAGCACTCTGAAGAAAAAATGATGGCCAGTCCCCCTGGCATAATAAAACTAGTCATATTCTGATCATTAGTCGCTGACTTGGTTGTTTAGAATAAGAACAGATTTTTCCAGGTAAGACAATGTTATGCATGGTGGTTAGGTTTACATGTGAGAAGAAGTAATGAGGGGCACTGTTTTAGAATCTTAGAATCCTGTTGAAAGGGAACTTAGACATCATGGAATCCTAGATCATACTATGCTTTAGAGAGCGTTGGGCACTGTCATTTCACAGATCAGGAAACTGAATCCCAGAAAGGGGATTGCTTGGAGCCATCCTACTAGTAAGTGATGAAGCTAAAATTGGAACTGAAGTCTTCTTGACTCCGTGTCCAGATCCAAGATAGAATCATCTGATAAAACCCTTACCTCGAGCGTGAATTTGAATTTGAAGTCAATTGACTTAGGTTCAAATTCAGGCTGCATATAATTCTCTGAAAAGAGTACTGAATTTGGAGGCAGGAAGACCTAGGTTCAAATCCCACCTTCTATACTCACTAACTGTGTGACCCGGGGCAAATCACTTAACCTCTCAGTGTCTTGGATAAATCTCTAAGAGTATAATTTACATATGAATTCCTGATATGTGTTGATGGAGTGAATTTCCAAACTAGAGCATCCCTACATGAACAAAATCACAGGTCTGGAAAATACCTATGGTACTTTTCTCATAGGGTAATTGTGAGGCTCAAACAAAATAATGTCAGTAAACCATTTTGTAATCCTTAATGTCAGTTTTTATTAGGCAAATCAATTAATTTCGTTAGGCCTCAATTCCCTCACCTTAAAAATGAAGGAAATGGATTAATTGATCATTTCTAGCCTTTAACAAGTAATCATGTAACTTTTGCTTGGAAATCTCTGGTGACAGGAAACTCACTACTTTCTTTGACACTTTTGAAAAGTTCTAAATGATAGGACGTTTTCCCTAATATTGGAGAGAATAAGATATAAACTTAATCCAAAATCTGCTTCCCTATGATTCCCATCCATCGCTCCTAGCTCCTAGTGCCTTTCACATCCGCAAAGGTAGTCATCATGCCTGCCCGTGACTTTTTCCTCCAGGTTGAATATCCGTATTCCCTTCAACTAATTCAGCAGCATGTTTTGAGGGATAATGCAACCAGAAGATCTGTTCACCCAGTAGATCACTCAAACAAAGCAATCCCCTTGTCCTCATGAGTCTCTTTTGCAATGACAGCAAAGCTAAATAACTTGGATTCCAGACGTTAGGTGGTAGAATTAAAAGGACCTTAGACACCATCTGGTCCAAATTTTTAAATCATATTTTCCCAATTAACAAGCATTAATTTTCTCTCCCACTTCTCCCTCCCCCTGGAAAAAAAATAAAAAACAAAGCCTTTATAACAAATACACATAGTCAGGCAAAACAAATTCCCACATTGGCTAGGTCCAAACATGTGTGACTCATAAGGCGTCTTTAGTATAGCAGCCTGGCATGAAAAGTATCAGGGGAAGGGGAAAGGACACAGTCCACATCTTACACTCTCTCCAATCAGAATCACAACAGTTCCCTTGCCCCCCTTTTTTAATTTTTTGGACCACACCCTGTTATTCCATTAGTATGGGGAATGCCTGGTGAGGAAATACTTCCTACCACAGCAGATAGGCATCTGGGTGCATTGAAAAATTAAATGATTAGCACAGGGTCATATAGCCAGTTGTGTCAGAGTGGAACTTGAAATCAAGTCTTCCTAACTCTGAAGTCAGTCTGTACTGCCCCTCTGAGAGCTTCATGAACACCCCCTCTACCTGAGGAAGTGAAGACATGATCTTCTGTAGTCTCCGGGTCACAGTTCACACTGAGAGACTAGGGAATTGTCAGGCGGTTGGGATGCTGTGAGATTGGCAGCTGGGGAGGGTGTGCAGGGATTGTGCTTCACAGCATCAAGGGAGAATTTCCTCCACAGTTCTCATCACTGTGGGAACAGCTAAAGAGGGCAACACTCAATTGTGTGGGCATTTCCATGAAGATATTTACAGTGTCAGGGAAGAATGAAGGCTAATGCTATATAAACAACTTGATCGATGCAGAAAGCATCAGAGTTATAGCGCTCACCAACTCATAAATTTAGAGCTAGAAGAAACCGTTGAGGCCAGCCCTTCATTTTACAGAAGGGGAAACTGAGGCCTAGAGAGGTGAAGTGAATTCTCCAAAGTTATTCTGACAGTAAATGGCAAAGTCCTCTGACTCCAATTCTTATGTCCTTTGTGCTATGCCATCTGCTTCTCAACGCCTAGTAAGAATCAGTGAATGTAAAGAGAGGAGTGTGTGAAAGTGTGTGTGATTGTGTGTGTGTGACATTGTATATAATTTTTTGTGTGTGATTGTATGTGAGATTGTGTGTGCATGTAAATCGTATGTGGTTTTGTGTATGTGTATGTAAGGGTGTGGGATTTTACGTATATGTGTGTGATTGTGTGTGTGGTTGTATGTTTGTGAGATTGTGTGTGGTTGTATGACATTTTGTATGATTGTGTGTATGTGAGATTGTGTGTGGTTGTGTGACTTTCTGTATGCATGTGATTGTGTATATATGTGAAATTGTGTGATTATGATTTTGAATGTATATAATTTTGCATATGTGAGATTGTGTGTGATTTTGTGCATATACGTGGGATTATATATGTGAAGTTGTATGATTTTTGTGTACATGTGTGATTGTGTGTGGTTGTGTGACTGTGTGTGATTATGTGTATGTGACATTGTGATTATGTGTATAAGATTGTATTTTGTGTATACGTGTGGTTGTGTATGTGATTGTGCATACATGAGATTGTGGTTATATGATATTATGTGTATGCAATTGTGCATATGCGAAATGGTGTATGGTTGTGTGATTGTATGATTTTTGTGTGTGGTTGTGTTTATGTGAGATTGTGTATGGTTGTGTGTGATTTTGCATGTGATCATGTGTATGTGAGATTGTGTGTATAACATTGTGTGTATATGAGATTGTGATTTTGTGTATAGTAGGTATGTGAGATTGTGTGTGGTTGTATAATAGCTTGTGTGTGAGATTCGGTGTGAGTGTATGTGTGTGTGTGTAGGGGAGGAAGGGTGTTGGTGTTGGTGTCATTTTCTCTTTCATGTTGCTCTGGCGCTCCCACTCTGTGTGTACTCATGGGAAAGAAAGAGATGATCAAGCTGTGAAATGAGATGCGAGTCTAATATCTCCTATCTGAGTTGAACCAACTGAAATCACTCTTGATTTACTTGTCCTCCCCAGTCCTGCCTGAATTACAATCCAGAGCACACAAAAAGCATTTCACTATGTCTGTCTTACTCCAATACCTTGTGGTGTCAGAGGTGACCCTGGATCCTCCAAGGTTATGCCAATAGAGCACAAGTCCTACAAAGCTGGAAAGACTTCTAGAAGGAGCCTAGTTCTTTGAGGGCCCAAATAAGAAGCTCATTCCCAAGATGCTGATCACCAGTAATGATGGTTTGGCCACAGTTATTCAAGACCATCCATTAAGGCATTTCTCTTGGAGCAGGGAGTCTCTGCTCCAGTGACATTTCTTTTGAAGGACTTAGGAGAAACATTTGAAAGCACATACACAAAACAACACTTATGTAACATTTTTAGGGTCCAGATTTGTGATTTCATTAGCACAGGGCAGAGGAGTTAGGCAGAGGTGTCAAACTCATGGCTCACATAATTACGAAAACTCCCAAATGCCTCCTGAGCCAGATTAAAATGCAATTGGAAAATGTTTAACAAAATAAATAAAAATACAGTACGACACAGATAATGTTAATTTGTGATTTTCTAAGTCAATAGGGATCCATTTTTATTTGAGTTGGGCACCACTGATGCTGGGAATTAAAAGGGAGGACTTGCCTACTAAGGCACATTGATAACTCATCCTGCAATCTGCAGTCTTAAAGATTTTCCTGGAACAATAAGAAGTTAAGTGATTTGGTCAGGCTGTCACAGCTAGTGTGCATCAGAAGGGTGTGAACCCAAGTCTTCTCAGCTTTAGAGGGCAGTTAGATGGCTTAGTGGATAGAGCACTGGGCCTAGAGTCACAAAGACCTGAGTTCAAATCCAACCTCAGACACTTGCTAGCTGTGTAACCCTGGGCAAATCACTTAACCCTGTTTGCCTCAGTTTCTTCACCTGTAAAATGAGCTGGAGAAGGAAATGGCAAACCGCCCAGGATCTTTGCTAAGAAAACCCCAAATGGGGCCATGAAGAATTGGACCTGACAGAACAACAACTTTTTCCTTAACTCTTGATCGACTCTTTACCCATGATATCCCATTGCCTTTCTCCATGATGTAAATATAAATAGAATAGGGCCAAATGAGGAAACTCCCTCCACCTGACAGATTACGACCTTCTCTGAAGTCTTAGATGGCTTCCATTCTGCTTCTATAAATATACACATATAAATAGGTAATCTCATTAATTGCTTTCCATGGTTTTGGGATTTCTGCAGCTTTTGTACATTGCAATATGCCCTAAAGAAGAGGTTAAGGATCCCTTACACAGAGTGGCTCTCCTTGTGTATCCCCTTTTGTATCTCCTCATCTACACAACTTTTTCCTGTGCTTATAGGCTTTAAGGACAGTGACTAGGCCTGTTATTTCATTAGTATAGGGAACTCCCAGGTGAGGGGACTCATATTATCTCTGTAATTTGCAGTTTTAGAGAGTTGCCTAGATCACTGAGGAGTAAAGTGACTTAGCTAGGGCCACACAGCCACTGTATGTCAGGGGTGGGACTTGAACCCGGGTCATCCTCCCTTTGAGTCTGGTTCTCTATCCATGATACCATGCCGACTCCTCTAGTCTACAGACTGCCTTTTAAGATTCTGATTTTAGGGGCAGATAGATAACACAGTGGGTAGAGCACCAGCCCTGGAGTCAGGAAGACCTGAGTTCAAAATCCAGCCTCAGACACTTGACCCTTACTAGCTGTGTGACCCTGGGAAAGTCACTTAACCCTGATTGCCTTGCAAAAAAAAAAAATTCTGATTTTGTGTTTTCCTTTGACAACAAAGTGTTAAAAGGATGGCGGATAGTCTAAGAAATTACTTTGAATGTAGAGATAGTTTACTCTGCGAAAACAACTTGCATTTGTGCAGGTGGCTTGGCCTAGGGAAGAGTCTTGCAGTGAGCGTCAGAAGATGTGGACTTCAACACTTACTAGATGTGAAACCTTGAGCAACTCATGTTAGTCCTATGAGCTTGTTTGCTTAGGTATCTAGTAGTGATGATAATGATCGTTGTACCTACCTTGCAGAATTGTCTCAAGAAAAATCAGTTGTGTTCTATAAAGCACTCTAGATATGTAACCTATTTTTATGATTGTAGCATAACCTTTCCTACCTGGAGGAAACAAGCATTGGTTGTGGACAGGTTCTGCTGATTCCAGCTGTTTAGTTGTGCAGAATTGTTACAGCCATTAGGAGCAAGGTAATAAATGACTTACTCCTTTAAAGCTGAGCCATACAGATCTTTCCTTTAACACAGCAGCCTTTGAATTGTGTCAGGAGAGATTGCTCTTACAGGGATTGATTTCACATACTAGAAGCCTCTGTCCACAAAATGAGTTCTTTGGGGACATATGTGACATAATGAACCATTTGTCCACAGCCTCTCCAGCAGGTTGCTGAAGTGCTGGGTTTCTATGAGATGGTATCCTATGCTGTGGGATGACTAACTCAAAGTCTAACATAAACATTCAGGGATACGCTGATGCAGTAGAAAGCCCACTGGCCTGGGAGTCTTGAGACTTGGGTTTATTGCATGAGGCATCAAGGCATAGTGATCTGATTTCTGTACTTGGAATCAGGAAAACAAGTTTAAATCCTGCCTTTGACACCAAATAGCTACATGACTATCGGCAAGTCATTTAATCTTTCTGTACTTCACTTTCCTCATCTGTAAAATGGGCATCAATAACATCAGTCAGCAAGCCTTTATTAATATGCCAGGTACTGTTCTAAGTGCTAGAGATATAAATTTAAAAGAGAGACAATTTTTCCTGAAAGATCTTAAATTTTGGTGGGGAAATAAATGGTTTGATTTTTGGTGGGGCTTTTTTGGTTACACTTGAGTTCCAAGCTGTTTCCCTCCCTCCCTCCCAACCCTGCACTAGAGAAGGCCAATTGTTGACTTAGATATGTGAAACTATACAATACATAGTTCCATATATCAGTTCTTTCTCTGGAGGTAGATAGCATCTTCTTTCAAAGGTCCTTTGTAGTTGATTTGAATCTTCATGTAACTCAGAATTGTTTTGTCATTCACATTTACTCTTTGAAAATGTTGCTGTTACTCTATACAATGTTCTCTTGGTTCTGCTGATTTCACTCTTCATTATTTCATGCAGTTTTCCCACATTTTCCTAAAATCAACCTGCTCATCATTTCTTACAGCACAGTAGTATTCCATCACAATCATATACCTACCACAACTTAGTCAGCCATTCCCCTATTGTTGGGTATCTCCTTGATTTCCAGTTCTTTGCCACCACAAAGAGAAGTACTATAAATATTTTAGAACATATAAGTTCTTTTCCTTTTCCCCTGATCATCTTGGGTAGTAGTGGTATTGCTGGTTCAAAGGGTATACACAGTTTTGTAACTATTTGGACGTAATTCCAAATTGCTCTCCAAAATGGTTGGATCAGTTTACAGTTCCACCAACAGTGTATTAGTGTCCCAATTTTTCCACATCCCCTGTATTAGTCATTTTTTCCTTCTGTCATTTTAAATAATCTGATAGGTATGAGATGGTATCTCAAAATTGTTTTAATTTGCATTTCTCTAATCAATAATGATTTAGAGCATTTTTTCATATGGCTATATATAGCTTTGATTTCTTCCTCCAAGAACTGCCTCTTTATGTCCTTTGACCATTTATCAATTGGACAATGACTCATATTCATATAAATTTGACAAAGTTCTCTATATATTTGAGATATGAGGCCTTTATCCAAGAAATTGTCTATAAGATTTTCCTCCCAGTTTTCTGCTTTCCTTCTAATATTGCCTACATTGTTTTTATTTGTCTAAAAGCTTTTTAGTTTAATGTAATCAAAATTATCCATTTTATGGCTCGTAGTACTCTCTATCTCTCATTCATAAATTCTTCTCCTATCCATGAATCTGATAGGTAATGTGTTCCATGGTCTTCTAATTTGCTTATGATATCCTTAATGTCTAGGTCATGCATCCATTTTGACCTTATCTTGATAAATGGTATAAGATATATTGGCCTATACCTAGTTTCTGCCAAAGTGCTTTCCAGTTTTCCCAATAATTTTTACCAAACAGTGAAATCTTATCTTGAAAGTTTAAATCTTTATATTTATCAAACATAAGGTTGCTATAATCATTTACTACTGTGTATTGCATATCTGGCAACTAGGTGATACAGTGGATAGAGCACTGGGCTTGAAATCAGAAAGACTCACCCTCATGAGTTCAAAATCTACCTCAGACATTTAGCTGTGTGACCCTGGGCAAGTCATTTAACCCTGTTTGTCTCTATTTCCTCATTGTAAAATGATCTGGAGAAGGAAATGGCAAACTACTCCAGTATTTTTGCTGAGAAAACCCCAGATGCAGTAATGAAAAGTAAAATACTACTGAAAAACAACTGAACAACAACTTTGCATATCTGCTCCATTCCACTGATCCCCCATTCTATTTCTTAGCCAGTACCACATAGTTTTAATAATTACCATCTTATAATACAGTTTAAGAGCTGGACTTCTAGACCTCCTTCCTTTACATTTCCTTCATCAGTTCCTTTGATATTCTTGACCTTTTGTTCTTCCAAGTGAATTTTGTTATTATTTTTTCTAGCTCAATAAAATAATTTTTTGGTAATTTAATTGGGATAGCACTGGATACATAGATTAATTTAGGTAGAATTGTCATTTTTATTATATTGGCTCAGCCCATCCATAAGCAATTTATATTTCTCCAATTATTTACATATGACTTGATTTATATAAAAAGTGTTTTATAATTATGTTCACATAGTTCCTGGGTTTGTCTTGGCAGGTGTATTCCCAGGTATTTTATATTGTTTGTGATTATTTCAAATGCACTATCTCTTACTATCTATTCTTGCAGGACTTTGTTGGTGATATATAGAAATGTAGACGATTTATGTGGGTTCATTTTTATATCCTGCTACTTTGCTAAAATTATTGTTTTAACTGGCTTTTTAGTTGAAGCTCTAGGATTTTCTAAGTATAACATCATATCATCTGCAAAAAGAAATAGTTTTATTACCTCATTGCCCATTGTGATTCCTTCAGTCTCTTTTTCTTCTCTTATTGCCATTGCTAAGCATTTCTAATACATTGGTGACAATGGCATCCTGGTTTCACTCCTGATCTTATTGGGAAGGCTTCCAGCTTATCCCTGTAACAGATAATCCTTGTGATGGTTTTAGGTTTATACATCTTATCATTTTAAGGAAAAATCAATTTATACCTGTGCTTCCAAGTGTTTTTTCATAGGAATGAGTACAGTATTTTGTCAAAAGCTTTTTCTGCATCTATTGATAAAATCGTGTGGGTTTTTGTTACTGTTGTTATTGATATAATCAGTTATGCTAACAGTGTTCCTCATATTGAACCAGCCCTGCATTCCTGGTAAAAATCCCACTTGGTCACAATGTATAAACTTTGTGATATATTGTTGTAGTCTCCTAGCTAGTATTTTATTTAGGATTTTTGCATCAATATTCACTAGTGAAAATGATCTATAGGTTTTTTTTCTCTGTTTTTGTACTTCCTGGTTAAGGTATCAGCACCATATGTGTTTTATAAAAGGAGTTTGGTAAGATTCCCTCACTGCCTATTATTCCTATTAGAATTAATTGATCTTTAAATGTTTGATAGAATTCACTTATAAATCCATCTGCTACTGATGCTTTTTTCTTGGGAAGCTCATTTATGGCCTGTTCAATTTCTTTTTCTAAAATAGGTTTATTTAGGTATTCTATTTCCTCTTCTGTTAATCTGGGCAGTTTGTGTTTTTATAAGTATTCTTCCATTTCACTTAAATTATTAATTTTGTTAGCATAAAATTGGGCAAAGTAACTCCTAGTAATTGCTTTAATTTCATCTTCATCAGTGATGTATTCACCCTTTTCATTTTTGATACTAGTGATTTGGTTTTCTTTTTTTTAATCATATTAACAAATGGTTTATCTATTTTATTACTTTTTTTCAAAAAGCCAACTCCTAGTTTTATTTATTAATTCAATAGTTTTCTTACATTCAGTTTTATTAATCTCACCTTTAATTTTCAGGATTTCCTATCCTGTGTTTAATTGGGGATTTTTAATTTGTTCTTTTTCTAGGTTTTTTTTTAATTGCATAACCCAATTCATTGATCTGCTCTTTCTCTATTTTACTGCTGTAAGCATTTAGAGATATAATTTTTCCTCTGAATACTGGTAGTAATGCAGTCAGATTTATGCTTTAGGGATATCAATTTGGCAGTTGTGTGAAGGGTGTATTGGACAGGGAATTGACTGGATGCAGCGAAACCAGTTAGGAGGCTAGAGATACAGGAGAGAAAGATGTGAGAGGCACTGGAATAGAAATTACAGTTGAAATCATAGTTCATCATCATAAATGTGGTTATACCAATGAAAGCTATACTAAAGAAGATGTATTACCCTTTGCTTTGTCTCTGCATTCTATGGACCACTGGGCCTTTCCATCTGACTTGCAGCTATATGTGCTGTCTCCACCTGTTAGAATGCAAGCTCCCTGAGAGCCAGAAATGCTTTGGTCTTCTTTTCCTATCCACAAGTACTTAGTATAGAGCTTTGCACATTTAATAAATTCATTCACTCATTCACTCATTCATTCGTTCATTCATGGGATCTGATTCGATCACTAGGAGAGTCATTGATAGAAAATGGGAGGGAGTATGGGACAGACCCTTGTGCCATATTGACATATAAGGAGCAGGACATGAACAATGATCTCAAGGAGACCAAGAGGGATCTGCCAAATAGGTGGTAGAAGAACCATGACAGAGTGGTAGGTGTCGCAAGATCTTGAGGAGGAAGCAGTGGTCAACTGCCACTGCAAAGGTTGTGAAAAATGAGGATTGAGAGAAGGCCATTGGATTTAGCAATATTATTAAAAATTCATTGGTGATCTTCGAGAGAGCAGTTTCAGTCATGTGGTAGGTACTGGGCCTTTCAAAAAGAAAGGCAAATAGCCCTGCAGCGGGACTTTATTGGTATTTTTCCAAAACGAGCTCCTTGAGAACAGAAACTGTTTCCATTCTCTATTTGTCTCTCCAGTCAGCATTTAGCACTGAATAAACATTAGTAATGATGATTTATAAATTGTTTTTCATTCATTCAATTAGGTGGCACAGCAGATAGAGTCAGAAAGACCTGAGTTCCAATCCAGCCTCAGACACTTAGAAGCTATGTGACCTTTGGCCAAAAAATCATTTAACCTCTCTTTGCCTTAGTTTCCTCAGCTGTAAAATGTTCCTCTTTCATATAATCATCATTCATTGATTCAAATCATGACACTGTGTTAGGGGCTGGAGATATAAAGCCAAAAATGAAAATAATTCTTGCCCTTGAGAAGCATATATTCTATTGGAGTGGGTGGATGAAGAGGGGATACAATATATACATAGAAAAATACAAAGTAATTTTAGGAAGACACATCAGAAGAAATCTGTGGTTAGCCCTCCACAAGTGCTCCTTGACCATATATGTTCCCTACAAATGTGTCCTTTCTACATGTGTTTTCTTGCCATATATTTTCCTACATTTGTGCTTCCCATGTGTAATCCCTGTGCCTTTTTACCACCCCCACCACCATCAGTCCCTAATGTCTTTGCTTTGAATTAATTGTGTCTTCTGGCTAACTAGTAAAAATAATCCTACTATTTGGATCTTGGGTGTGAGGCCACAAAGTTGAAGTTCAGGTAGTTTTGTAGGGGTCCTTTGTGTGAGAGGAAAGTAGTCTCAGTGCCATTATGTACAAGGAGAGTACCTTGTAGATTGCAATTCTCTATATAATTGTCAGCTATTATGATTATTATTACACAAGGTCATTCAGTAAGTTAGAGGCAGAAATGGGACTAGAACCAAGGACTCCCAATGCCCTTTACTGTTCCCCATCGTCCAATCAGGCTTCAAATGACAATGAAAGGAAATAAGGTCAAGTGAATATGAGTCAATGAAGAGGGAAAATCAATAAGGTGGAAACAACGTACGAGTGAATGAGAAGAAAAACGTACCCTGAATTAGGAAATTGTACTCATGAGCACTCTACAAATGTCCTTGGACACCCAAAGATAGCTCCCTCTCCCCTCATCCAACTGGACCCTCCTCTGATTGTAACCACCTTTATGAACTCTATAGCTATCCTTAGCCAGGATTCATTATCATTCCAAGCTCTAAGATCAAACCCACTCTCCATGTCTATGATAAATATATGGGACAGACAGAGATGCATATTAACATTTAAAAAATTGCTTGCTTTGACATTCTTGGGATAGAAATACTTCTATTCCAGGTAAAATCCGTGTATGTACAAAACCCCAAGAACTAATTTTCTACTCTATTATCCATGTCAAATCTCACAAAGCTCCCTAGAAACTCTGAGAGATACTCTAGACATTGAGTCTGAATATTTACAAACTTTGCTGTCTAGTGGAAAAAGCACTGAATTCTAAGTCAGAAGAACAGAATTTAAAGCTTGGACCTGGTGTCTGGCAGCAATGGGATTCTGGGCTCATCATAGTCTCTCTGACCCTCAGTCTCCTTCTCTGTAAAATGAAAATAATGATACCTACACAACCTAGCTCACAGAGTTATTTCAAGGGTCAAATGAATTAGTGTGTGTGTGGTAGGGGAGTTGCATTATCAAGTTTTATGTAATGTTATATAGAGTTATATAAAAATGAATTGGGGTTTTTTTCTAAGCTAACAAAAATCTCTTTTTGAATTTAATAAAATAATAGTTGATGGGTCTGAGTATCCCAAAGGTATTTATTATGACCCAGGTATACACTTATCTGTACGCAGAGACACTAGCTAAGATTTTACATCAGCATCTCATACGCTGGGAAGAAATGAAGGCTAGGAGCTAGATAAAAACTTTAGGCCCCATACTCAGTTTGCTGGACCACTGTCTCATAAAGTTATAGGTCATTACTGGCAGAAACCTAAGAGACCACCTAATCTAGCCCCTTCATTTTGTAGATAAGGACACTATAATCCAGCACTGAAGTATGATATCCAATGTAACAGTACAGCTATAAAAATAATAACTGCCATTTGTATAGTGCCTTAAGTTTTGCAAAACAGTGTGTATATGTTATGTCATTTAAACCTCATTGCAGACAATTAGACTTCTCCTTACCAGGAGCAGAGCTTCCAGAGTGGGGTATCTTGCCATCCATCTGCCACTGCTACTGCCCATCATTACAAGAATCAGAGACCTTGCCCCCATCCTCACCCCAAAGGAGTTAGCTTTAGAGTTGGCCCTGGAGCAGAGTTGCCCTGCCTGTGGATCTGAGGGAGGGGAAATCAACCATGCCTCAGAACTGTATAATTGACCAAGTCCCATACTGGATCCCTGTTTGGCCATGCAGCATTCAACCACTTCCCAGGACTTGGCCAGCATGCCATCTGTTCTGACACCCCCTTCACTGCTACCCTTTTCCAACCCCTTTTTAGGGGTGGAAGTCGCCCCACGAGGGAATAATGGTAGGAATTATTATTATACCCTAGTGGGAATAATGATCAAATTAATGTCGCCATTGCTACAGGGAAGGGTCTGATAAGATGCCCTAGGCATCTGCCTACAGTGCCTGTGATTCAGTCATAGGCTGCCTAGGCAGAGTTCTCTTCCCATTCCTATATACCCATCCATCTATGTAAGCCAATGTCTATTTCCCACTCTGCCCTCCTCTTCCACTGTGCCCTCTGAAGCCCCTGTCCTGTTGTTAATAAATTGCCCTTCAGATTCAACCGCTTCCTCTCATGTCATTCTGTCTGCTTAAAATTAGGAAACCAGGTTCCCTCCCAGAGGACACTTCATTAGTAGCCATCCTGTTCAGTACTGCGTGTGTTTTCTCACATTCCCACACATTGGATCAGGAGGAGGAAGAGTAGGCAAGGCAAGCCTTTTGCTCCTCACTGCCATTCCCAGGCCTTCCATGTGCCTCCATCACTCAAAAATTTCTCCTTTTTTAAATTCACCGTATCTAGCCACAAATAGCTAATCAAGATGCTGATGGTCCCCAGGTCATTGGCCCTCCTTCAGAGAGTTCAGCATAGCACTCAGCACAAACTTCCTCTCTACTCAAATCCCAGTTATTTCTCTTGGGATCTTCCACTTACGTGCTCATGTCCCTCCAAATACCCTTGTTTTTCAGGGCCTGACCCTCTTCAAATCTCTGCACTTGCTCTTGAATTCTGCTTCAGCTCCACACAGGTGCAGTTATATGCTTGAGATCATGACCACCCCAAAATGTTCCTTCTCCACAATCCAAAACTCTGACATATCTCTGACCATAACCGTTGCCCATCCTGCATCCCTCCCTGTACCTTATTCTTCCAAACCTATTCTCCCACCACACTGCCTTCTCTTGTCCTTCCAACCCCCTCCACGCTTTCCCAGGCCATCATTCTTGCTCTGGGTCTGACTTGCTTCCCTTTAAATCTCCACCCTTTGGTTAAAGAGTTTAAGACTCTATACTATCTTCTACCCTTGAATCCCTTGTCCTATCACCTCTCATCCCTATCTAAGCCAAAACTGTCAGATTATTTCTACCATCTATCTTCATAATCTCGCTAACTGGGTCCACTACAAACTTATCATTCAATTTTTTAAATTTAATTTTAATTTTTTTCTCAATTATATATAAGCAAAAATTTTTTACATTTATTTTTATGAGATTGAGTGCCATATTCTTTCTTTTTCTCCTTCCTGTCCCCCCTCCTTGAGAAGACGAGCAATTTGATATAGACTTTATATGTTCAGTCATGCAAAAGATTTCCATATTAACCATGTTGCAAGAGAAATTGCAAAGCAAAACAAGCCCCCAAATAATAAGAAAGCTAAAAGAAAGTTTCAATTTTCATCCAGATTCCATCAGTTCTTTCTTTGGAGGTGGATAGCATTTTTTCATTCCAAGTCCTTCAGAATAATATTCTATAATATATGATATATATTATATGTAATAATATATTATATATCTACTATGCAATATATGATATATAATATCTAATGTATAGATATTATAGATATATAATATCTATATCTCTTACTTCTCCTCTGCATTTGCTTCCTATCCTATCTGTCCTCTCATACTCCTCCTCTACCTTCCCAGGGCCTCCTACGTCTCCAGTCAAAGGCCAGCAAATAACACAGATGCAAAAACAGATGCAGACACAGGTGGAAACAGCAGTATGGAGTTTATTTGGTCCCCTCATCTGGAGGCCAAGCAGGGAGTTAAGCTGGGCTTTCAAGCTTCATTTGTTTCACAGCCAAAAATGCAAAGGAGTCTATAGGCTTCCAGCTTTGTTCTTCAAGGATAAATGGGCCCTTATCTCCTGGATCCCCTTCCATCACCACCTGTCCCTTCCTTCTGACACCATTACAGTCTCCGGTTGCTGGGTTGCTTTATCTCTTGTCCTCTTGGAGTTTGATAGTTGGGCTCTGGCCCTCCCCCATCTCCATTCATCTTTACCCAACTAGGCTCTGAATTATGGTTGAAACTAAATGTCCCTAAAAAAATAAGTATTACCCACATGTACAAAAATATTCATAGCAGCTCTTTTTATGGTGGCAAAGAACTGGAAATTGAGAGGATGCCCATCAATTGGGGAATGGCTGAGCAAGTTGTGGTATATGAATGTAATGGAATACTATTGTGCTATAAGAAATGATGAGCGGGGGGAGCAGCTAGGTGGCGCAGTGGATAGAGCACCGGCCCTGAAGTCAGCAGTACCTGAGTTCAAATCTGGTCTCAGACCAAGCCCTTGACACTTACTAGCTGTGTGACCTTGGGCAAGTCACTTAACCCCAAATGCCTCAAAAAAAAAAATGATGAGCAGGCTGACTTCAGAAAAACCTAAAAAGACTTGTATGGACTGAGGCTGAGTGAAGTGAGCAGAACCAAGAGAACATTGTACACAATCACAGCCCAATTGTGCCATGACTAATATGGATAAACTTAATCCTTCCCATCAATACAAGAATCTAAGACATCTCCAAAGGCCTCGTGATGAAAAATGCTATCCACATCCAAAGAAAGAACTATGGAATTTGAATGCAGATCAAAGTATATTATTTGCTATTTTTTTTCTCTTCTGTTGAGTTTTGTTTCCTCTTTCTGGTGGTTCCTCCTATTGGTTCTAATTCTTACTTACAACATCACTAATGTGAAAATATGTTTAATAGGAATGTATATGTATAGCCTATATCAGATTTTGTGCCATCTTGGGGAGGGAGGTGGGGAGGAAGGGGGAGAAAAATTTTAAACTCAAAAGCATGTGGAAGTGATTGTTGATAAATCAAAATAAATTAATAAAAAATAAGTATTACTGTATTTTTTACATCACTTTATTCCTGAATATATCCTTCCCTCCCTCCCCGGTGAGCCATGCCTCATAACAAAATTAAAAAGGAAAGAAGAAAAGCAGTTCACAAAACTAACCAACGTATTGGCCAAATGCAAGAGAATATACATGAGGCAGAAATTTCCTGTTTAATACAAGCTATGCTCACATCCAACACTAACACAAATGTGACCCACTGGAACTTCCCAAGGAGGAAGGTAGAGCTTTTCTCTGCTTCTTGCTGATGATTTGAAGAGATCCCTGGATTCTGTACTCATCAACTTTATACAAAAAAGGAAAGTATTTGGAAGTAAATGCTGATAACTTTCCTATGAAAGTAGAAAATGACTCTGGTGGAAGGAACATGGACTTTGGAGTCAGAGGACCCAGATTCAAATCCCACCACAGACCCTTAGTACCTATATATGACCATGTGCAAGTCACTTTACTTCCCTGGGCCTCAGTTTCTGAATTTGAAAAACAAGGGAGTTAGATAGATCATCTCTGAGGTTCCTTCCAAATCTAAATTTATCATCCAATGATTGCAGAGGTGCTTTAAAGTTTATAAATAACTTTCCTTAGCAATTGAGAGCTTTGCTAGGAAAGTAACTAAAATGTCTACCCTCGCTATCCATCTCCAGAGAAAGAACTGATGGGGTATGAATGAAGATTGAAGCATACTTTTACTTTATTTTATTTTTCTTGGGGTTTTTTTGTCTGTGTTTTCTTTCACAACATGACTACCATGGAAATAGGTTTTTCTTTTTTTAAAATTAATTAATTTATTTTTAGTTTTTAACATTCACTTTTATAAGATTTTGATTTCTAACTTTTCCCCCTCTCCCTCCCTTCTCCCCTCCCCAAGATGGCATGCAATCTGATATAGGCTCTACATGTACCATCATATTAAATATAGGGAATATATTTTTCATGACTGCACATGTATAACCTATGTCAAATTGCTTGCCTTCTCAATGAGGAGGGAGAGGAGAGAAGGAGGAAGAGGATTTGGAACTCCAAAAATTTTAAAAACAAATGTTAAAAATTGTTTTTACACATAACTGGGGGAAAATAAAATGTCAAATTTTAAAAAAGAATATAAAAATAAAATGCCCATCCTCTTTAACCCCAAAATCCCACTGCTAGGATACCCTAAGGAGGCCAGTGGTTTTTTGAAAAAAAGGTCCCACATACAATAAAATATTTATAGAAATCTTTTTTTTTTTGTAGTACCATACAACTTGAAGCTTTGTAGATGGCCATTGATTAGGGAATGTCTATACGAACTGGGGTACATAAAAGTAATGCCATATTAATTAGCACATTATTAAAAACAATGACTATTACAAACACAGACAAGCATGGAAAGACTTGTATAATCTGATGCAAAGTGAGCTGAAATAGGAAAACAGTATCCATAACCACTGCAACAATATAAATGCAAATAAGAACAAAACATAATTGAAATCCAGGAAATCTAGAGATGTTTCTATAGGAGATGGTACATGAATTGAGCCTGAGGGAAATTAGGAATGCTAGGAGGATAAAATGTTGAGGGGTGTTTATTTCAGATAACTAGATCTACATGGAGGGAGGGAGAGGGAAAGGGAGGAAGGGAGAGAGAAAGAGATAGATAGATAGATAGATAGATAGATAGATAGATAGATAGATAGATAGATAGATAGACAGACAGACAGACAGACAGACAGACAGACAGACAGACAGACAGATAGATAGATAGATAGATAGATAGATAGATAGATAGATAGATAGACAGATAGATGGATGGATGGATGGATGGATGGATGGATGGATAGATAGATAGATAGATAGATGATAAAGAATGTATTAAGTACTACATGCTAGACATTGTGCTAAGTGCTATAGAAGCAAACGATCTCTACCCTGAAGGAGCTTACATTCTAACGTGGGAAGAAAACCAATTAAATGAATTGGAAAGGGGGCAGAAAGGTACTGCCATTGAGGTAGTGTGGCAGATGAGAAGAAAGAGGAAAACTCCAGAGAGTCCAGGCATAAGTGAGGAGAAGCAAGGCTACAATCCTTTTTCAAAAGACCATCCTAGAGAGAGAATCACCAATTGGAAGTGGAGGGCCCAAGGTAGGGGAGGGGGGTGTTTCTCAGAGTGGCAATATGTCAAGCCAGGAGAAGGAAGATTTGAGAGAGAATCCAAGGATGCAGCCTGTATAAAATGATAGCCTGTATAAAGCCCCAGAGTGGTAAGTTAATTTGTCTCTCCTACCCTCCGCAAGGCATTGCCATTTCCTCTTCCTATTTCTGGTCCCCCTTTTCCTGTGTCTTGTCTTCTGTCCTTACTACAATTGTTGGCTTCCATTTTCTGTCAGTTCGCTTAGATGGGAGCAAGGCCAAGATTGAGGTCAAACACAGCCTTAGGATCAAACCTGAGACAAATACCAGTAATGAGGTCAAGAAGTTTAAATATGTATTTTATTTCATGCATTTAAAAACATTATTCTGAGAAGCGGTCTGTAGGGTTCACCAGACTGCCAGAGGGGTCTGTGACACCAAAAGGTTAACAAATCCTGCAATAGGCAGGCTGTCATGTTGCTATTGCTGTCCATGCTGCTCAGAATAGAGAGTCATACCTAAACGTGACCTCCCCAGGAAGGGGAAGTATATGGGTGAACAGCCACAATGTGCACAAGCCAGGAAGATAGAGACTGTTGGTACAAGCCCAATCCTGCTGGCTGTGTCATTGGACCATTGGTAGTAGACTGGTCAGAAGGTCTATCTAAGGGTGACATCTGTTTCTAGCTATTTAGAACATCTCCTAAGAGATGTCTGAACTGTGTGACTGGGCTAGTCAAAGTTCTTCCATCTCTACAATGAAGAGATTGCACCAAATGATTCTGGATGTCTCTTGTTCATTCGAAACCCATGAGTCCATGATCTCCAGAAGGCTTGGTTCTCAAAATCCAAATCACTGTGATTTGGACACATTTGCAAACCCTCCACCTCCTGCAACAACCACCACCAACACAGACACGTCAGAGGAAAATAGAGACGACTGGAAATGTCTCTATCCTGTAGACACAGCTTGAGTGAATTTCAGTTCAGTAGGAATCTCAAGTTAAAAAAAAAGAAATCCATGAGTAAGAACTGACAGCCTGTAATATTTTTACAGCAATAATGAAGAGAGCATCAACCCTGAAGAAAGCTATACCATGTCATATTTTAGTTTTGTGACACTGAATTTTTTTTTAATGTTGTACCTGCCCATTTACTGAGGAACACTGGCATGATTTGTCATTCTTGACAACTAATTAAGAAGCACAATTTGTGTCTACAAATCTTCCCAAAACATTGTGTAAATTGTATAATTGATTTTAACAGTGCAACCCAGAGATTTATACAGATCATTCCATCATTTTTGAATAATATAATCTGGGGTCATCTAAGAATATAGAATAATAAATAGCTAGGAGATGTAAGAAAGGCAATTTTTTTTTTTGCATTTTCAGGAAAGACTTTTTGAGACAGATCATCTCTTCAACACCCCAGGGGGCAGGATGTTAAAAGCAACACTATATGATAGGACAGAGCTGGAAATATAACGACATTTATTTCAGTTCAGATGAACTGACTTGTTCATTTAGTAATTCACCACTTTTTAAGGCCTACTAGGTGCAAAACACTCTGTGAGACACTGGGGAGAAAAATAAAGATGAGACATGGTCCCAGCCTTCGTGGAACTGAGAAGATAACTATTTGGGGGCCATCTCCAGTTGCTCTGATCTATATCTTGCCACTTGACCCAGATGACTCTGGAAGAGAAAGTGAGGCTGGTGACTTTGGACAGCTCTTCCTCACTTAAATCCAATTCACTTGCATACAGGACCTGGTGTCATGGTCCTCTTCAAGAACAAACAATCTTTGAGTAGTATGAGCTGCCCCACTGGGAACTCAACTGGTCAGTTCCTGTTGGGCAATTACAGGTCCTTCCATCCTTCTTTCCTCCTCCTCCTCTTCCTCTCCCTCCTTCTCTTCCTCTCTTTTCTTCTCTCCTCTCTTCCTTTTCTTCTCTCCAATAAGCTATAATACCCTGACCTGCAGGTGGTCTGCCCAAAGGAATGTAAATTTTGATCACTAAAAACTTGGAAGAATAAGGACTATGCCTTAAACCTTTATCACTCTAGCTCTTATTGATTGGCCCTGGTCCAAGCTTCATGGGGTCATTGTTTGGGAGTGAATGTAAATAGCAATTGTTTCTCTTTGGGCCAGAAACCCTGAGGTCTTCGCTTCCCAGATTGATATTTATTTATTTTTTTTTGACTAGGTAAAAGAGGCCATTCTTTGCCTCATTTCTTACCTAGCCTTAATCACTGAATGGGCATTGCCTCAGTCAAACTGAAACCTAGGAAAGACCTTAGCTTAAAAAGGCCAAGGTCTCCCACTACATCCTGGGCCATCTCCAGTTATCCTAATCCATATCTGGCCACTGGACCCAGATGGCTCTGGAGGAGAAAGTGAGGCTGGTGCCTTTGCACAGCCCTCCCTCACTTAAATCCAATTCACTTGTAAGTCATGGCATCACCTTCCTGTTGTCATGGTCCTCTTCGAGAATGGACAAACAACAATATAACTATCTAAATCTTTATACATACGTATAGACAGAGAATAAGAATTTTTCCCTCTTCCTCTATAACACAATACTTTGTCTCTTCAATTATTTTAGCTTAATCTACTTCCAGGCAACCCTGTTCCCACCAGCTGTCTTCCTCTCACCCTAACCTGCCTCCACCCCTCCCATTTATTATCTCTTTCCTTAGTCTTGGGGTTTAGCTTTACATATTTTTTCCTTTTCCTTTCTTTGTATTATCTAGTATTTTAATTCTTCCTCTTTTTTCCCCTCTCAATTAATTAGCCACGCAAAATCCTCTTTCCTTCCCTAACCTTGAAACTTGATGTTAGTTTTTAATATTTCATTTTCTGTGCCTTTTTCTTTAAAAAAAAAAGGATTTCTTTCCCTCATTCTCTTCATTATTCATCTTCTCTTTCTTTTAGAATTTCCCTTAAAATTTAATTCTTATTCTATGAATTCTGACCCTTCTACCTCTTTAGTCTTTCTTTAGTCTCTGAATTAAAGCTTCTAAGGTAGCTATTTGGGTTTCCCTCTTTTAAACAGTTTCTTTGTTATTGCCTTTTGTGGCTCCCCTTTTCTGTTGTTTCTGCCTATGATAAAAAGGATATTAGCCCCATGGCATGAATTTACCCTTGTCTCTGATTGCGCAGATAATTATTATAGTATTTATATTACATATTATATCATGCATAAATATTTTATATTTTGCCTTCCTCATCTGTGTTTTGTCCCCATTTAGCATGAAATCTCTTCCCTGGCTTTATGCCTTCCCACTCTTCATGGTATTATCAGTTGCCCCCAGGAGTTCTGATTCTCTAAGCACAAAAATCCTGAAGATTATACCCATTGTAAGGTTCCCCATATTCCATTATGGAACATCTCTCTTCCCCCACGGGAACCTGTATCTTCTTTGTATCTCCAGTGCTTAGTACAGTGTCCAGCACACAGTAAGTGCTTAACAAATGCTGGTTGGCTGATATACAATGCCAGACAACAACTAGAATGCAATACACACACATATATATATATATGTGCCTATAATAAAGGCATAGAGGAGGTACATATGGCTTGGAAGGGTCAGAGGAAGGAAAGACTATTTCCACCTGGTGGAAATAAGGGAATAAGGGATATTTTCATGGAAGAGATGGCATTTGAACTGGATCTTGAATGTTGGAGAGGATTTCAAAAGGCAAAGAGGGAGACAGGAGTGTGTGTGTTTTCAGGAATTCAAAGTACAATAAATTAAATCATGAAATTAGGAAACACAGTTCTGTTCAAGGGATGAAAAACTGCCTAAGCTTAGTATATACGGAAGGAAATACATGAGACAAGGTTGCAAAGGCAGGAAGGGCCTTGAACATCAGACTAAAGAGTTTAGATCAGATCTGTACATAAAGAATATAGATCTGGCAGAAGTGTGAAAAAAACGGTTAGAAAGGAGAGACAAGAAGCAGTGGAAAAAGCACTTGATTTGAAATCTCATCAGCCCCTCACAGTGACCCTGTGAAGCAGAAGTTATTATGATGTCCATTTTATCGATGAGGTTCATAAACTTTAAGATACTTACCCAGGGTCCCACAGTTAGCTTCTTGGGCAGAATTTGAACCCACATCATCCTAGATTCCATGTCCAGCATTTTATCCACTATGCTACATTGGCTCTTAACTTATTAAATGCCCTTCATAAAATGTGGCACTTGGAACTGAATCCAGTAGTGCTGATGGGTTCTACAACCGGACTATTCTCTCCCTAGTCCTGCACATATTTTTGGCAACCATGCCATACTGTTTACTCATATTGTATTTGTGTTCCACTAAAACTCCAAACGTGCTATTTTTTCAGCTGTGTTTCCATCATCTTGAACTTGTGGCATTGATTTTTTTTACGTGAAGTGAAAAACTTAGCATTTATCCATATTCATTTTCATCTTAGTTAGATTTTGCTCCATGTGCTAGCCTGTCAAGATCTTTTTTGGATCCTGACCATCATTCAATGTGTTAGCTATGCCTCCTAGCTTTGTATTATCTGCAGATTTAATAAGGAAACCATCTATGTCTTTATCCAATTCATTAATTAAAATGTAAAACAGCACAAGGCCAAGCAGAGCTCCCTGGGGTACTCAGCCAGAGAACTTACACATCCATACAGAGAGACCAGAATATTTGACAAGGAGGGATTAAATGTGTAACGGAGGACTTAAGAGAAGAGAAAAAGAAAATTTAAAAGTAGAAGAGGAAAGACACAGGCCAAATAAGAAAGGAGAGTGTCCCTGCTTTGACTGTTGCTATGATAAAAAAATTTCATTGCCCTAGTACCAATGTGGGAGTGAGCCTCTCTGACCTGGCCTACTTTGATTTTAGAAAGCCTTTCAGTTGAGTCATTGTTTTTCAGTCGTGTTTAACTCTTCATGACCCCATTTAAGGGTTTCTTGGCCAAAATACTGGAGGGATTTGCCATTTCCTTCTCCAGCTCATTTGACAGATGAGGAAACTGAGGCAAACAGTGAAGAAGCCCAGGGTCACACAGCTAGTAAGTGTCTGAGGCCAGATTTGGACTGAGAAAGATGAGTCTTCCTGATTCCAAGCCTGGCACACTATCCTCCATGCCATCTAGCTGCCCTTTCAGTTGAGTAGAACCTGCCAATGCTTGTGTTACAATAGCACAGCCTTTGAAAATTTAGGGTCATCTCCTTGCTCTATTGACTTATTCAACCTGGTCTGAAGTGCAATGAGCTCTCTCCATTTACCTCTGAACACCCTTTTGTCAAATAAGTAGCTCAGGTCTGTGATTCCTCAATTGTTTTTCTATTTCCCTGATCTGTTTTGATAATGGAGAATTAAGGTCTCCTACAATCAATTCATTTCTATCTTTTTTCTTTGTGTAGTGTTCATAGCTTTTCTTTTATGTATTTAATTGCTATGTTATTTGGGACTTGTCAATTTGATGCTGTTATGCTTGAACAGTTTATTGTGCCTTTTAGCATTATTTAATGTTCTTGCTTATTTATCTCAATGTCTTTTGGTTTAAGCTTTGCTTTATCTGATGCCGTAATTGAAACTTCTGTCTTTTTTTTTTATTAGCCCTTGTGTGATCAATCTTACGCTCTCAATAAATATTTACTAAGCAGGTACAGTGACAGAGCAAGGTACTGGTTCAGTCATTTTCAGTTGTATCTGACTCTGTGTTACCTTATTTGGGGTTTTCTTGGCAAAGATAATAAAGTAGTTTGTCATTTCCTTCTCCAGATCATTTTACAGATAAGGAAACTGAGGCAAACACGGTTAAGTGACTTGCCTAGGGTCACCCAGCTAGTAAATGTTTGAGGCCAGATTTGAACTCAGGAAAATGAGTCTTCCTGACTCCAGGCCCTACATATGTTCTATACACTAAATCACCTAGCTACTCACAGCAAGGTGCTGGTAAAAATACACATGTAATTAAGACTTTGCTCCCTACCTTCATGAAATCTACAGTCAAACATGGAAATAAGTCACATACATAGATTAATTATAGTCTTATAGGATAAGGGCAAAATTAGGAAAGTATAAAATAAAATGTTAACCAGAGATCTAAGAGGAGGTCAGGCTAGATTTCATGGAAAAGGTTGAATCTGAGTTGGGTATTAAAGGCAAGGTAGAAATTTTGCAGGCAAAGATCAAGGAGGAAGAAGGTTTTAAGTAGAGAACACTCTATGTGCAAAGGGAGGTGGGAGGAGAGAGCAAGGTAGGGAGGGGTAGGTAAAGGTTAAGTCCAATTAGCAAGAGCATTGAGTTGGTGGAAGCACTATATTAGTTTTAACTTATCAGCATTTTAGACTCTAAATGTCTTTTTAATAGCCTATATATGATTTGTGTTTGATTTTTTTATCTAATTCACTGCATTCTCCCTCCCCGTATTACATGGAATTTGGCTGGTTGACAATTAGTGTTATAATCGTTAGATGTCTCATCTCCCCTGTCACTCTTTATTATCATTTTTTCTCCTTGATAAGGTTTATTTTTATTCTTTTTGCTGAGGGGTTTGGGTATTGTTGGGCTTTGTTTGTCCTTTTTGAACAGAAGGGAATGTAACCTTTCTTCTATTTATTATATGACTATTCTTTTGATTGTCCTGATGGCTCCCTATTGCTGACTCTCTATTCCTGGTTTTAGTCTACCTAAACAAACTACATTTTTCTACTCTATTCTTGATAACTACATAAATTTGAATGAATTTAGAACCTTCTCCCCATTTACTGGGAATTGAAGCAGTGGTTGGAGGTTTAGCCACTTCTCCACTCCCATTTTATCTATGACTGTAGTCTTTTTTTGGGGGGAGGTGGCCATGATTTCATCAATGAAAGAAGATCCTTGTGAGAAAACACCCTCTACTTGCAGACTGGCAACTGTGCTGCACCTTCATGCTCTGAGAAAGTTGTCTGTGACAGATACTGAGAGGTTAACTGAATGGTTCAGAGTGAATATACATTACTATATGTCCCTTGTGGGACATGAGCCAATGTTGTCTTGACTCCCAGACCAACTCTTCAGAAACCAAACCTTGCTGCCTCTCTTTTTCTTTGTGACTATATGAATCATCCTTTTTATACTCTTTTCCTCTTTTTCCTGATTCCTTTTTATTTTTGACCTTTATGTCTTAACATTATACCACCCTGAACAGTGTATTGGATCATGCTTTAGTAAATTAGCAGCTTCTCTTTTAGTAACCTATCTTCAACATTTTTATCAGTGACTTAAATGAAAATATAGAATGCACACATTTAAAATTTGGAACAGATATATAACATGTTAGTCAATGGAAGGGGAGCCCTAAGGGATATTGATAGGCTGAGAAGAAGAGCCAAATTGAATAGTCCACTTTATTTTATTTTAAGATCTGAGTAGAGAGTTGGGGACAGAGTCAGGAACATTGCAGTTCAAATGTGGCTTCAGATGTTAGCTGTATGACTCTGGGCAAATCACGTAACCTCTCAGCCTCAGTTTCTTCATCTGTAAAATGGCGATAGTAATAGCACCTACTTCACAGGATTGTTGTGAGATATTCAAGTGTGATATTAATAATAATGATGATGATGATGATGATGATGATGATAGCTAGCATTTATATGATGTTTTATGGGTTGCAAAGAGCTTTATATATGTTAACTCATTTGATCACATATAGAAAATTATTTACAAGCCTTAAAATGCTATGTGAATAAATGCTATTATAAGAATTAAACAAACATATAAAGATTTTTTTCCCCTTAACCTCTTATTCCTTTAAAGAACACATGTTGCTCCAGTTCTTAATTGGAGTTAATTTTTCCAGTGTGGGCTTTTGATGACGAATGCCTTAAGGGGGTATTAATTGCTCTAGCTTGTTCTTTTGCCTCATAAAAGAATGATCCAGTCTGTGGGATAACTGGCTTTGGATCCAAAGCCTTTTATTTCAGTTTTATGTTCTCCTTTTAGCCATTATTTCTGATATGTTGATGAGATCTTACCCCAGCAGAACTTTTTTTTGACATAGCAGTTTTCCTTCCCTTTTTTGCTGCTTGATAGAACTTTATCTTTGAAGTTTAGGAACTTGACAGTTAAGAGCCTTGGGCATTTTTTGCTTTGGGGAGTTTTACTAGAGGGTACTCATTCAGTGAATTCTCTTCATTTGGCTGGCTCCTTTTCTGTTCCAAATCATGTTCTCAAATCATTCTCTGAATTCTATCCATAGGTGGCTTTCCTCTCACTTTCCTTTAGAATGTCCATTATTTCCAGGTTAAATCATCTTGTTCTCTTTCCTAAGTTATTCAGGCTGACTTACTTTGCTGCTTTCTATTTGTTTCAATTCCATGTAACCTCAAATTGTTATTTCAGTCTCTCTTCCTTGTTATCAACTGTACCATATATTAACAGTTTATACTTATCTTAATACCTCCAGTGATGCTTGTAGGTCTTCAGCACATATGTCAGATTATCAGTTTCTTCCTTTATCTCCTTTTTTTTTTTAAAAAAGAACATGTTTATTTTAAAGAAAGCATTAACCATTTTATCCT